>NC_135836.1:6792980-7392980 GCF_029677425.1 Wolffia australiana | reverse complement strand
CTGTTCAAGGTAAAGTACTAAAATAAGCCTGGAGAATGCATCCCAAAGATAACGAGAAGCTCGACTCACAGGAGCTGCGTTTATCAAGCCTGGAGAAACGATCCCGAAGACAACTAGAATGAAGCTTGACTGTGAATATTGCGAGCTATAATCAAACGAAAACTCACTAACTTCAGTTTTAGAAGGCAAAAACATATAAGATGATGACTATAACAAGAGAGACGCATGTGACAAATCCGGCCTTAAGAAATTGAGTCCAGATTAGAGAGATAAGATGTCCTTATATAATATGAATTTCAAATCTACTCGTTAGTGCTCTGAAGATATAAATGTTAAGTTTTGTATTCTAAGGTTGCGTCAATCTAATTGTCCTACTTACATTTTTTGAGATTCAGACGACTTATCGAAAAATCTTGACTGTTAATGTGTTACTGAAACCAGGAAAACTCAGAGTTATATTCTTTCCATAATATGATCACTAAATCATAATAAATCTAGGTCTGCTAAAGAAACGCTAGGAAACCAATTCACGAAGTGTGATGTGTTGAATTGCTCTAGATCATCTAATCAAAGCTAAATCAAATTATAAGACCTATACTGATCTTTATAACATTGAATTTTACTGCCGTTCACATCAGTAGCCAATCAACTGCGCACCATCTCTAGATTGACTTTGGAAGCTACTATTGGATAAGTAATAAGATGGTTCTTGAAATAAAAATTAACTGAACGTGAACTCCAGTATACACAAACCACACCTAAAATATGGGGAAAGAATGTGTGTTCATGAGATATCTCTAAGTTTATTTTATTGACATTAAACCAACCAATTAAACCATGACTAAGTTGGAAGAAAGTTGCTCTGTTCTGTAAGGGATCTTTATCATAAATTATATTGCACGTTTCACCTGGGCATATCTTTATATATCGTTCATAATTTATAATTAGTAACCTTTGTCTACATTCATTTCATAAAAACTTCATTTATATAGTTTAAGTTTATCCCCATTGTAATATTTAAAATATATATTAAATCTGATGATGTCAGTATAGCTTTGGAGTCAGGTATTTGCTAGTTCAGTTACACTTAATTTTATATGAAACTTCCATACTTTCAAGATTTTCGTATTTTCATACAGAAATATTGTTTTGTGATAGAATTCATAGCCTTTAAATTTCTCAACAGCCTATTCAAACCAAATAAAGTTTACCTAATCATTGTAAGATTCCCTCAATTATTCTAGAGTATAATGATTGATGCATGATGACTAGGACTAACGCTGGTGGGACAGCTAAAGGTCACCTAAGGATGGGTAAAACATACCACAAATCAACAAGATTGATTTGAGCATTTAAATCTAGAGAAGATGATAATGGTACATCCTTTTTCTGGTGAAGACTGAGAAAACTGTCTTAGAACCACTATAGTGAAAAAAAAGTTCTAAAATCAAAATCTCAATTGTTCAGTCATGCGAAGCGGGATTGGTGGTGAGGGTTGATTGTGTGAGCTTCAACAGGGGTAAATGTAGGGATGATAGATGAGGTGAAGCAGCGTAGGGCGGCTGGTCATAGTGCAGAAGGTACAAAAGGGACGACAACTCATATGACAATTGTGTGCACCATGATGATGTGGGCAGACAGTGACATAGGTGGTGGCACCTTGGGCAGATGGTGGTTGCATGGGCGGATGTCATTGGCATGGGTGGATGTTGGAGGCATGGGTGCACGCAGCGGTGCAGGTGCATGGTGTCATCGCGAAAACATGGAAATAGTGTGGGTAGATGGCGGCGCGGGCAGACAATAGTGTCGTGGATGGATGTCGTCGCTTCATGTGGTAGCAGGGGCATCAGACGTGGTTTTAAGGATATTTTTCGAGGAGAAATTCTTACTTATGATTAAAAAACCCCTTTTAAACACAAAATACCTATATATAGGTCTCCAACAAGAGAGAATGTAACCCTAGTTATAAGTTAAGTAATAAATAAAATCCAGATCCTTGACCCAAGGTTGACGATGATGGTGTGTCATAACTTATATCATATCTTCCTTAGGTGGTGGTGTTGCATCAGATGGTAGAGCATGGTCAGGTGCTACATCATGTATCCCTTGCATTATTGTAAAAACCCCTACCAAATAATAGAAACTGCATATAGGAAAATTCAGTAAGTGGGAGCTTGTATTTTATAACGCCATCTAGTGACCATTAAAACAAGTCACTGATAGACCCAAAATGTAGCATGTAAATGTGCACATTTAAAGCCATTTTGGGTACATATAATGTGTATTTTATCAAAATTTATAGGATTTTACATTTCATGCACTAAATATAGCAAATGATACAATAATGCCTTTTTAATGTCATTTTTATACATGTTTAACATACTCAAGAATTTCTTAGCAAAAATATGTTAAGACATTTTTATTCTAATGCTCTATCTAGCATTTCAGTCCATATTTTTCAGCGGAGAAGAAGTCAAAGTAAAAGAAAGAGTGATTGAACAAAGAAAGAAAGAAGAATGAATAATAAACATATAAAAAAGGGCCTTATTGGGCTGGCTGAAGAGCTGTCCTGGCGCTTAGAGCCCAAGCCAGTCGCGAGCCAGCAAGCTTAGGACTCAGGCAGCTCACAGTCGGCAAGGGCCTGTGCACCCACCAGGCAACTTCCGGCCGGCTTTAAGGATAACAGGCCAATAGGGAGGTCTATGGAGATTTCAAGCGCACACTAGAGAGGTATGTTATTTCAATTCAAATATAATTTTTGCCAAAATTTATATACTGTGTCATGCTTTAGAATTTCTCCATATGGGATAAAAACTCACTTATTTTTTTTGTCGCAGCGGGCCCGAGCACAATAGTTGGGCCACGATCTAAAGAAAACAAGAAGAAAATTAAGACCGGGCTTCGAGCCAGTCCGGCCCGAAACCCCGTGTCTTTTCGGGCTTATTTAAAAAGAGGGACATGATCTCGTCTGTCTGATCTTCTTAAAGAAGATCAGGCGGTGATATCTGACCATTCTATTTAATGTCTTTTATTTCTATTGCAGGGTGTCCTGATTGGGTGTTCGACGCTGACGCGGATCGCAGGCCCATCAGTGGACGAATCAAAAGAAAACGAGGCTGACAAGACATGCTGATGAGGCATATACTGACGAGGCTGGATGACGTGGCTCGTGGGTGCACCATAAGATGGGTCCACGGCTGCAATTGAATCGCAGTTGTTGGAGTTTTATAAGGATGATCAGACGACCAGGGGTATTTCCATCCAATTTTGACCTAGGCTATCGACGCCGCTGGCCAGAGGGCATTTTTGGCCGGCGAGGGGGGACCAGCGGTGATCCAACAGTCGGAGAGGGCCACCAGGGCTGTTCCCCTCCATCAGACAGCCTAAGGGATCCCTCCCAAGCCATTAAAAGGGCCTTGAAGGCCCCAATTCATCCCATCTTTGGACCGATATTTACAAACGATGGAGGACCCGTCTGACAGCGGCGAGAGTGGCAGGAGGGTCGTGACAACCTCCTGCCCATTCGAGAAGCTCCGAGAGGCTTCAAGGAAGAGCTAGGGGAGCTCGATTCTGCACCAGCAGGAGAGAGAAGGAAGGGGCACACTGCATACCGAAGCTAGGCAGCAGCAATCGGCACCGCCACCCCCTTACTTCGATTCAAGGTGGAATCAAGTAATCGGAGCTCTTCTTTGTTTAATTTCAACATTTTTATGGTTTAATATTGTCTCAAGTTAGTTCATGGATTCAATCCACTTTGATCGAAGAATTGTTAACGTAAAGTTGTTTCAACATTTCATCGAACACCTAGTGTGCTCGATGGATATATTTGGATTTGCCTAAGTTCATACTTCCCAATCTTATAGATAAAAAATATAAACATATCCTTATTACTCGACTTCTATCAGGCATTCTGTCAAACAACTCGCAGTCGTTTGACAGGAATAGCCCCTTACCTTCGGTTTTATCTAAAACTTATAATAGATATATAACATACTATTAATTAAATAATACACATCTATCTTAAGTTTTTGACCCCCTATTGGGCATTTGGTCGAACACCTCTCGGGAGTTCCACTAATTTGACCCATTACTTCAACAAATCAAATATAAATAAATATAAAAACTATATAAAAATCATATATAAAGCTATACAATAATCCTATAACAAATATCTTACCTATATAAGTAGTGGTCTATAATTAAAATCTATCTTATAGTTATATAAATACTTCCTAATTTCTCTTAATACCTCTTTACTCACTAATATCTCTCTATACTTATACTTATTATATTTTAGTTAGATAATTACTTATATTCACTCTCTTCCTGTCTACCTTCATGACATATACAAATACTTATCTATCTTTTTACTATGTTATTATCTTTCTTAAATATAATATCTAACGTCTTCAATTCTTTATTATTCTTAGTATCTCTAGTATAGATATATAATCTTAGATGTTTTCTCATCTAGATTTATCTTATTAAACTAATATCCCCTCTACTTATTAATTACTTATCTCTTCTTATACTTATTATCTTTAGTATTATTACTGTATCTTAATAAATAACAACTCAATTATTGGATATAAACCTAAAGGCCAGTCCCTGTGGAGACGACCTTACTCCAACTTTACATTTGAGTAAGCTCTATACTTTATCAAAGTTATTTGATTGTCGACAAAGTAAATTTACAATGATAAATTTAAAATCAACACACAATTGGCCTTCATCAGTCACCAAAGCACGAGATCACATACTACAGGAAGTTAATAAGTAAGAATTCATAAACATCTTAAGTGTTATGGCATCTATCAGCCAACCTTTCCTTTGGATATATGATGTGTGGATGACACTATCGAATTATGATTAAGGTACAAATTTAACAATGCAACATGGTTCTCTGGTAAATTATTTTTCTTTGCCTTTGTTTCATTATCACCCTCTATATTTCCCTTCAGTCAGCATTAGTTGATATTAAGAGAACCTTCATTTCCTTTATAGGGTTGAATTTTAACTCTTTAGTTTTTTTCAACTAGTTATATCCTCAATCGTCAAATACTCCAACAATTTAGTTTTTATCTAATGGGCCTTTCCTTATCATTGAATCAGATGTATGTTATGAGAAGGTCTATAGAAATTATTTATATACTAATATATCTGTGAGTTTAACTTCTATTAAACACATGCATGCTATGCTAACAATTTGTAAGTAAATTTACAAACATGATAGTGGAGAATAACTTTGAAAAAACATTATAATCCATCGCCAGCTGTTAAACTATGATTTTCTGATTCAGCTTATAAGTTGATTGATCCAAATCCATCTGATTCCAATAATTATTAAATATCGATCATTATGGTCTTACTCAAGATTTATTGCCAAGCTTTTTAATGGATATATTTATATATTAAAAAAAATTAATTCTACATATATTCACAAATTATATAAAGATGATTACAACTTGTGAAGTTTATATGAAACATGTTGTCTATTAATTCAAACAATCATTTGGAAAATTAATTTGTTGATAAAACTTAATTTAATGTCATCAGTTATAAGTTGAAATTTAGAAGTTTACCATTTTAATTTAATGTAGACTCAAGAAAAAAAATTATAATAATTATTTTCGTGTAATCCCCTATCAACAATATAAAGTAAGTACAGAGTGCATCCACATGGAGGCAGTTATTCAATTTCAGAATTTTTATAATTTTCAAAATGAAAGGAAAAATATCAAAACTATATTTTAGGACTTTTTTGGGATTTTATAAAATTTATATTTGATCAGACAGGTAAGAAAATGACCAAAAGTATTATGTACAATTTATACTAAATTTTATAACTTTGAAAGAGGAAACATATTATTTTTGGATTATTAAAAAATTTCCTGCCATTATATTCAAAGGAAAAATGATTAAAAGTGATAATTAATAGTTTTATGGATTTTTAAAGAATTTAATTGAAGGTTAAAATTACAAAAACTAATAAATATGATTTTAAGATTTTGTCTATTTAATTTGAATGCTAAAAATTGAATAACCAAAAATTGAGTTTCAGAATGGGCCCCACTCAAAGGCATGTCCTTGACTTAGGCACGCCCAGGGTGATCCAGACTTAGCCGAAATTGGGCCAAGTCGAGGCAATGGAATGAGATGGGTACCCTAGAAAAAGATAGGTGAAATGGGATGCAAATTTGGAAGGTCAAATCACTGAATTTTTGTACATAGGGAATGATTTACAATGCCCTTTTATATTTATCTATTTTTTCTCCTTGCCATTTTTTCCTCTTCTCCCATTGATTAAATTTGAAGTTCAGGAACTCCTCCATTTGAATTCCATGCTCCTGATTGTAAGGTAGGTTAGAGGGAGTTATCAAGGGAACCATGATGTGGCCTAGACATCTCTAAGTGCTTCTTTGAAGCCTGATAAGCCAGAAAATGGTATAACTCATCGTTAGTTCCTGGAGTAAACAATAAATTGTAATGTTTTCTTACTAAGTATAGTGTGAGTAAGGATCGAACCACCGAGATCAATTAGAATATTTTTCTATGTGATTATCAATAAAGTTTTGATAGATAAAAAAAACTATGAGAAGAACACTATTTTCTTTTGACGTAAATAGAATAGGAAAAACCTAAATTATATTGAGAATAGTTTCAAAGATATTTTTAAGAAATATTTTGAATATTGTAATGATAAAAATCACACAATAACTACTTAAAATTACCTTACAGTAATTGTTGGGAGAGTGCACAAGGGTTTGCCTGCAGGAGCAACCCAAATTTGACATTGTAGAGCCAACAAATGTATGGTAGTGTCAAAAAATGTGTGGTAGATCTCTGGTTTTCAGGTTCAGTAAAAATGCAATAACTTGAGCTGGAGGATGAATTTTAGCCCTATTTTCAGAGTTTTAAAACCCTGGATATTATCTATCAAGTCTTATAATCAAGCCAGAAAAATCAAGCGTCAAAGTTAGAAACCTTTGAGAATGCACAAACCAATGGGGCCTCTCCAAATATGATAATCTGGTTCCCTTCTTCACTACAACTGACACTCCAAACAGAGTGGATCCTGGATACATTGATGTACTTAAGGCTGCGAAAACAGAGTTTAGGACATAAATTCAAGGATCTTTACAATGTTGGAGAAATGGGGTATAAATAAGGATCCAAAATTCTGAATGTCAGAAACCTTGAATTTGCGTACAAAATCTGGCCAGTCAATTTCATTCCCCCTTTATAGGGAAGAAACAAAAACCACCCACTTGATTTTCTCCTTAAAAATAGCCCCCTTCTTTGTCTGGGCTTACGAACCTTTTGGGACCCAGATTGGGCCTGGTCGACAGTGGGCACCATTGTACTTTAGCTCCCTCTCACCTCATCATTGATATATCATTAATATTCTAATAACCTAAGTCCTTTCATGGAATGAAACTGCAAGGAAATCATGAGAAAAATAAACCACTTGATTCAAGAGAATCAAGTGGGGTTAGTTCATAAACCATTAAACCTCGTTTGTTAGGACCAATTTAAAAACTGAGTTTTAATTTTATTTTCAACATAAATAAGTGAAATATTTATGCATATTAAAAATATAAATATTAAAATAAATCATAAAAACACATATTCATCACTATGTCATTTTGATCTCATCATAATTCACTATGTCATTGCACATGGGCTTCACTATAATCATCACATTGCATTAATTAAGGTGGTGTAATTGGATTGAGGTCCACATAATATCCATCAGAATGATGGGAGTAAGGTAAAGAGCTAGTCTTATTATAAGTTAATGACAAGAAAGTGACATAAAGATGGCAAGATGTGATTAGAGAGTGTATGGTAGCAATTCAATGGCGAGACATAACAGTGAAATCAATCTAAGCTAATGACAAGGTCAAGAAGAAACAACATAATGTGAGGATGCTTACCATAGATCCAAAAGTTATGCCAGGATCACAACAATTTGCATGTGCAGGTAAGCTTCCCCTCTTCTTTATTGCTCCTTCTCATACACCAAGTACACCAAAAACTTGATTGATATATTTTACAATTTTACTATCTTTTAATCAGCCAACATGAGGGGGTGAAGGCAAAGTATCCCTGTATATTTCGGCTCAATTGTACCTTTAGATCATCAGATATCAAGCTTCGAAGTTGGAACAATCGTAGCAGTCCATTTTCTCTCTCTCCTCATCATCAACACTGACACTGCCTCATTTTACATTGGTGGTTAAAGTCCCGAAATATTCCTTATTTCTTATTGGCAGAATCTCTTTGTCTTCCACGAACATCAACTCCTAGGATGCCATGTGTACATGTAGAAGAAGATGAGAAAAAATAGTAAATACCATATTTATTTACTCCTTGTGATGTGGTGGTGATGAACCAGAATTATGGTTAAGTATGTCATTTAAGGCTTATGGTTTAAACAACAATATTTATAATTTCCTTCCAAGCATAGAGATAGTAAGGACCGAATCCATAGAGAGCAAGTATTGAATCGATGAATTTTTATATTTGATTTCTTTTTGATGTAACACGATCGGGTTCTCAGATAGAACGACTCGTGTTACACCAAAGGAGGGGCTAATGCTGTCATATCATAGATCGGGGACGAGTAATGACGATGTCATGTAATGATGATGCGACAATAAAATCTATGACAAGTATGAATTCGGTGTCGTCACGTACCAACACCCACTAGGCTACGGCAAGCAGGACTTAGGAATGCCACTAGGCTCCCGATGATCCGGTTGTCAGGTCGAAGGCCGACGGTGCGAGCTCGGCTACTGCCGCTTTTGCACACACCCTCGACAGTCCCTACCAAGGTCGTCCCGAAGGAAATCCTAACCCTCAGAATGTGATTCCTATCTATCACTATTCTAACCCCGGCGGTGGAGAAAACGTTCGGAGGTACTGAAAGAAATAATATAACGCCGATGGGAAAAATCAGAGAGCGTACCAGGAATGATAGGCTTGGGGTATCGTCTTCGACCCGTAGAAGGCGAGCGACACGGTGCGGCAGCAGTATCACGATCAGCTGGGACAGGATGCAGGTGATGGCCGAAGTGCGGCCGCGGGCGGGTGCAAGGCGTCCAGAGGGGAACTAAGCGGCACCGTGAGGGACAGCGTCCCGAGAACAGGCCGGAAGGCGATGGGGTTTGCGGACGGGCGTCTTAGTGATGGCGTCCCGGTCGGCCTTGGCGAGGCGGGCGGCAGGCAGCGCGATCGGTCGGACAACGCAGCGATTTCGGCAGGCCTGCGGCTGCGATGCGCGCTGTGGTCGCGGTGGTCGTTGGCGGCCGTAGGCGCCGCGGCGGTTGCGGCATGTGGCGGCGCTGGCGGCCGTGGCGCCTGGCGACCGTGGGCGGTTGTTGGCGTCGCTGGCGGCCGTGGCGTCGCTGGCGGCCGTGGCGTCGCTAGCGCCGCTGGCGACGCTGCGCCGCTGGCGGCGGCGTGCGGCCGTTGGCGGCCGTGGGTGGCGGCGGCCGTGGCGGCTGGCGGCAGCGGGCGCTGGCGGCCGTCGGCTGCCGCGGCGCCGCGGCGGCCGTGGCGGCTGCTGGCGGTTGCTAGCGGCCATGGGTGGTCGCCGCGGTGGCTGGCGGCGGTCGCCGATTGCTGGCGGCCGTGGCGCTGCTGGCGCCGTGGCGCGCTGGCGGCCGTGGCGGCTGGCGACCGTGGCGTCACTGGCGGCCGTGGCGCTGCGCGACCGTGGCGGTCGGCGGCCGTGGCGCGCTGGCGGCGCGTGCGGCCGCGCTGCGGCCGCGGCCGCGGTGGCGGCTGGGCAGCTGGTGGCTAGCGGCGGCTTGCCGTGGCCCGGCGCCAATGGCGGCGCTGAGGGGCCTGAGCAGCGGGCGACGGAGCTCCGGCGAGGGTGGCGTTTACAGGCGACGGTGGCGGTTTCCGGCGATGACGGCAGCAGTTCCCGGCGAACTTTAGGGTTCCCTCTCTCTCTCCTAACTTCGTAGTGGCATTTTTGGAAATAACTCCAAAACTAAAAATAACACTAAAAATCAGAAAAAAAGGTAAAAATCACATTTTTGAGTCTTTCTTCCTCTCCTTAATACAACGGGTTCCCTTCTCTTTATAGGGAGGGTCCATATCAGTTAAGGTGAAAAGGCAAAACATAAAACAGGAAACAAACCAACAAAACAAACAACAACAAAAAAAAAACCAGGAAGGTATTTCCTTAAGGCGCGATGGTCCCCCATCACTTTTTGTTAAGAATTTTGATATTGGGAAACAAATATAATTTAACGAAACCAAACTAGAGAAAAGAAATTTAAAATAATTTTAGAAAGGTCAGAAAATATAAATCGCACTTAACCTAATTAATTCAGATTTTATAGAAAATTTTTCAAATGTTAATATGACTTTATAGTAGAAAATTACTAATTCTAAAATACCTTAGCCCACACTTTGGGAGCATCGGGTGATGGATGTGAGTAGAGTGAAATGGCTGAAAGAGATGTTATGCTAATTGCAATGCAGATGATAGTGGATACGGACCGACAAACGACGAAGGGGGGATGAGTGAAGATGATTTTATAGTCTCTGGTGCGACAGAGTTGGATGCGAATACGTACAGATGAATAGCATGGTGTGCGTGAAAGTGGAAACCTAGGCTATCGACAATGATAAAATAGGAAAAAAGATGAAGATGTAAGTCAAGAAAAGATGCAAATCAAACTAACCTCATTGTCACACGCCGAGTGATACTTTTGCCTCACCTGTCTTGATCTGAATGTTGCTCCTTTAATACTTCCATATTGGAATAAAGAATGGACCTTTGCAACAATTTTAATGAGAAAATCATTCTGCTAACCATAATTAGGAACAAAATCTAAGGGTGTCTTTTTTACAGTGATGGGGGGCTCTGTTTATATATCCAATATGGTGCATGGATAGAGGAGGGAAATGTGGAACTACCAACAAAATTTCAGCTCAAAACTTCTATTGGATTATTAGCTATCGTCTTTTCGATTTGGAGTGATTTGAGCCATCCAATTCTCTCTATCAACCGATATTCTCTCTCCCCCAATTTTATGGCAGACTGCCAGCTGAGCACAAACTTCTAGGATGGGAAAAGTCAAATTCAAAATAATTAAATTCATTTAAATATATATTTTTTAATTATAAAATTATTTCATTTATGAATATAACTTCATAAAGTTCCATAAAAATACTAGAAAATCCAAAAAAATATAATAAACCATTTTAAATATTTTGATATATTTAAATATATATTTTATGACTGATGAAAGTATTTTATTCAGAGAATATATGTCTGAAAATTATGTTAAAATACCATGATACAAAGAAAAATGAGAAATTAATTATAAAAGTGAAATAAATCATTTCAAAATCTAATGCATGGATTTATGATAATTTCAAGCAGAATAAACACATAAAGTGTATGAAATTACTTTGACAATTAGCACGTTATCTGTGATTATCAGGTGGTGCATCACAATATTCCTGTTTCTGGCTGATTCCTACTGAATGACACATATCAGTCACATCATAAAATAAGAAAGAATCCCCTATGATTTATTGACATTGGCAACTATTTTTGCCTGTCGTCAGCATTTTTCTCTCTTTCTAATCAATTGTAGTGGTCCACATGCACACCACATGTACTGCTGCAACTTTTGACTTTTGATTCTACTTTCTTTTATTATTTTTCTTCTCAATCCTAGAATCATATTTTTGTGATTTAAATCCTTCCTTTTCTCGTTAGTCCACGTCGTGTTTGAGAGTAAAAAATTAAATTCGTGAGTTAATTGTTGGGCCATTATGACATAGTGATTCACAATGCCATAATTACACATTTTGAAATGATTATCATATCTACTTATTGTAGACCGTTATGATTGGTCGCCATTTGATGAGTACAACTATGACTTGAGGTGGGGCACCTCTTTGTAGTAAAAATACATTAGTAATTTATATAAACCTAATATTAAGTCAAAACTATAATAAATATATATTGAAATAGAAATTTCATGTCTCAATAAATATAAGGTTAAATAATTTCAAAAAATATATATTCTGAAATTGGAAATTAATTTCTTTAAGAATATGATGTTAGAAAAATCCTTTAAAATACTATTCAATCTTTAAAAATCAGGATGCCAGTCTAGAAAATAGATTTGATAACTTAAAGCTTGATAACATGCATCTATAATTATTTTAATGTATTAATATGTGTAAATTTCATAGAAATAGTTATTAAATTTATATGTTATCAATCTATATACTAGTAGTTGGCGCTTGGATATTTGCATATTATACTTATGTTTTCTTTTATTCCACGAGGGGTGTGACTAATAGTAGTGCAAGTCATTGATGTTGTATAGAAAACTAAATTTAAGCTCTATTTCTGTACTTCTCAAGTGATATAAACATATCTAAGGAATTGTCATTCTTTCAAGCCATAATAAATCCCATGGCTGGCCTTCTGATTGGGAGACCTGTGATGTGAAAATGGAGAAACACCTAATGCTACATAAGAGTGACATTTGGACATAAAAAGTATCCCATTGACTTGTTAGAACCGAAGATAATCAGCTAAGAGCTTGATTTTATTTTATCATTTGGAATTCCCCTTGGAATAATCCTACTATTTATTTTTAAAAGTATATTTATTGGTATAAGAAACACTAATTGATTCAGAAATTAACGCTCATGAAATGTAATGACATTGAAGGATGGGAAGCAAGAGAGATATGACTATGCTTTAAATGATCCTATTCTAAGGTTCCATGAGAGGGTTGGCATATTCCTTCTTGTCTTCTAGGGTATAAGGCACAACTAGCACCCCACGTGCCAGCAACTTAACCAATGAAATGGGTTTTAAGTTACCAAAAAAGAGCAATAAGAGTATGCATGACTCGACACAGTGCACAATGATGGCGTGGGAGGTCAGCTAGATAATGTGGGGTAGCGTGTTATGACATGACAACATGATAGACCGCAAGGTGGGAAGGTATTGATGGGGGACCATCCAGCTTCAAAGACCTAGTCGCATAGGTTTGTCGAGCGAGGGCTAACGCGCGAGACCCAGCCTTCAGACCATCCAGCCTAGTCAACGGGGCACAGAGGTTTGACATTATCTTTCCTTATATTTTCCTTGTTTAGTGGGCCCTGTATGTCAGCCCCGTATGTGTTGTTTTTTTGTTTGTTCGCACATGTTTGGGCCGATGTACAGACCTACACGTTTGTGTCTGTATCAGCATGTGTGTGGGCATGTTAGTTTGTATCTCTCCTATTAGGGGGCCCCATGTTCTTTTAATTGGGCATTCTCCCCTTTATTTCTAAGGAGGAAGGCCATATTTACCCCTATGAGAGGGGGGGCAGGGGCACCCATAGGAAGAGGGAGGGAAGAATTTTGAAAAAAAATGTGATTTGTTAAGGATTTTGAAAAACAAAATTGGCCGCCACGCACCGCCTGTAGCCGCACCACGCCGCCCGCAGTCGCCTCGCACGCCAGCCCGCGCCACCCACCGTCGCCGCACTCTCTCGTGACCTCCCACGGTAGCCCTTGTCACTCTACAGCCACCATTGGTCGCCCGTACCGCTCTTGCGATCGCCCGCGGCCACCCTCGTCACTCCCACATTCGCCCTTGATGCTTTTGCAGCATCCTCACCACTCCCGCGGCCTGTTAGGCTAGCCTAACTTTTCACAGCTGTATATCTTCTTTTTTGTCCCATCAGGATTGCCTTGAGCCAAAAAAATCTCCTCATAGCCTAAATCTGCAACATATCGCTGCTCATGCATGTCAGGCTACTTATCCTTTGTTTTAGCCTGTAGAGGTGAGACCCATCTAGTAGAGGTGAATAAGGCCATGAGTGAAAAATTGTGAGATGGACTAACTAGAGAATTCTTCAACTAAGATGAAAAGGTTTGGTGATGATTGATATTATGTGGCTGTCAAGCCAATCACACTATCATCTTTATTTAAGCTCATTGAATAAAATATTTACGTTCATTATTATTCCGTGTGATGATTATACTGAAGTTCATGAATATGTGTAATGACTTAGTGAATTATGATGAGATCATAATACAATGATCACTAGTCTTTAAACGTGTATTCTAAATATCCTATTCGATGGATATTTAAGATGAACATCAAATTATAAATATAATAGCACTAGTTGATCCTACTTATACTATAAGTATAGATGATCATGTGGATATTAGTGTGGGGACACTAAGGACACATAGTGGGTGTTCTTTGGAGAAAGATTTCATTGAATTGATCCGTACAAATTCATGAATAGGATTATACCTAAACATCAATCATGTTGATTCATGTCACGGTTGTATAAGTGATCCACTGACCTGAGACACCAAGGACATCTCGTGAATGGATGACTATATTTTGACTATGACTTACGAGCCTCTAATCATGGGATTCAAATAAGTTATTTTTTTGATGTAGTAAGAAGTTCACGTAGACGATTGAGTGGTAAAGATGGGATCATCCGCCCTCGGTATAAGAGGAGATCGACTCAAGGAAAATGATTGAGAAAAATCCCTTGCAAGGGTAGTGAGGATATTGGAGAAGACGTTCTCCAATGATCTATGTTAAGTATCACTACTAATCGAATGCTGGATTAGGGTTTGATGATAAAACATACCCTAAGTCATTCGAGAGTCTCGCACGAATGATGGATTATACATATACGATAAATGATGATGGTAAAGGTTCCATGAGAGAGTTCCACACTACTCGGTATCTCCTAGTGCACGAGGCATAGCTTGGCGCCCCACAGGTTGGAAACGTAACCTATCGATTGGGTCAAATTGATCCTTATTTAATTAATTTATATGTTGATATAGTTAATTAATAAGGTTGGTCAATAATTTTTATTGGGCCACTAAAGTTATTAACTAGAACGATACATGGGACTAGAGAGTCACACACATCAGGTCACAAGGGCATTGGTGGATATATTTTAATTTTAGGGTTTGTGAGAAAAATCTTAAGTAAAATATAAAAGGGAAAGGGCTCTGATTTTAAACACCCATGCAAGCCTGATTTGACAACCCCTCCCTTTCTCCACTCTCTTCTCCACTCATCCAAGGAGAACGTCTTCATGGTGAGAAGGTCTTCTAGATTTTCAAGAAGAGTTGAAGAAGAAGACGTGGAGATCCAAGCGCTGAGTGATCGTATGGATACTTCTATAGGTCAGACATGTGAACGACTTCAGAACAATCTTGAAGTGGCAAAATCAAGGGTGGAACAAGTTCCCCAAAAGGTACATTCAGTGTTTATTTTAAAGATCCATTATGAATTGATCGACACACATCCGCATCCATGGAAACGTCTTTTCCATGGACGAACCAAGGCACCGAACACAAAAGGTGATTTAGGATCTCCTTGTCATACCTTATGTGGCCATGAAGAATAAAGTGGATATTTCATTCACCAATTGGGAAAAGTTATTCTACTAGATATAAGCATGGGATTAGGTTGATTAACTTATTAGATAAGCCATATCATATAACTGTAACAGTATGTTTTTTCTCATATCTTATAAGTAGTATTATAACTATAACTTGATTTAGGATTATATATTTTGATTCGTGAAAGTGATTTATGGCCTCTGTGATAGATGGGGCTACCTGTTCTTATTTGAGTAATATTATGAATATGTTTTCAGGTTATATGGTCCTTGTTGACATGAGACTATAATGATTTGTATAGACTTTTACAAAAAAACATGAGAAGAATAAAAAAACATAGTGAACTTTTACACTTGAGGATAAAATTGATTCAAATATACATGGATTGTAAGCCAGTCACACATTCCATATCTCATTCCATGTTCGTTAATACAATGTAGTCATTATAGTGAATGTGTGATATTTATGATGAAGTAAATCTACGCATGATCTGTCTTAGTGAATTATGATGAGATCATAATATGGAGATCACGTCTTTTTACATTTCTTCTAAATATTTACATTCAAATGATGCTCGCAAAGGACATCAAATTATCTGAATAGAATATTATTATCTAGTCTCACTCATATGATGAGTAAGAAGAGATAGTGGGTGCTCTATGGCAGAAAATATTCATTGAATTGATACATAAAAAACCCAAAATGACATTATACCAAATTGTCAACCAGGTTGATTCAGATGAGGATAGTGTAAGTGGTATGTAGACCTGAGACACCAAAGACATATTATGGACAGACAGTTGTACTTCAGTTATGACCTATGAGTTCCTAATCATAGGATTCTGAAGAGTCTTAGTTTGGGTGCATCAAGAAGTTCACTAATATCATTAATTGATCAAGATGGGATTCAATGTCCTCAATATATGAGGAGACATCTAAAGGAAGATGATATGATGAACCCTTCGCCAAGGCAGTAGAATATCAAAGAAGAGTCCTTAGATAATTTCCAAACCCATCAGTAAAAATTTGGATCAATAATTAAGGTTTGAAATTTCACATATTGTAAGTCATCCTAGGAGTCTAAATCATATGAGGAATTATATCTACGATATAAATTATGGCAGACATGTTAAATCATATGAGGAATCATTTGTATGCTCTAGGGCATAAGGTGTAGCCATCATTAATCACAAAAAGGCCATGATGCAAACGTGGATAGATTATGCGTGATTTTAAAACCCAAAGAGAGTACGACGACAAACCTACTGATCTGGGACGAGAGTCCAGGTAAACGACACGAGATTTTGTAATTCGGACAAGCTCCCAATGATCCGGATGATCGACTCAAAAGTCCAAGAAGATGGCAGACAATGACTATATGTTAGCGTCTCAGGTGTCGACGAGAGCGATGAGAATCTGACACCAAAAGAAGAAAATCCCTAACTCGGATTTCGGTGGCTAGTTCTAAGATACGAAAGGTCTAGGTGCAGAACAGACGAGGATGATACTGGGGGACATAATAATATTGCAAAGCAAGAAGAAAAAGAGAGCATGACCTGCAGGTTCAAGGCCGAGCGAGCCTGACGAGTCGCATCCGTCACCGATCGACAAGGAGGTCCAAAACGTGATCCACAAGCAGAGGACTAGGTGCAGTCATGACGACGGTTTCAAATGATGTTAGAGAATGCGTGTAGGGTGGTTGCGGCCGTCGAGGGCACGACTGAATAACACTTGGGATAGCTTGTGGTGACGTATGTAGCATAAGTGGGGGGGAATCTCTAGCGACCAAGCGCGGCCACAGGTCATGAGGGGCGGGGACCATTGAGATGCACTATGAGAACCACAGATAATGGGGGAAGGCCGCGCCCAAGTCTCCGTGGATGCAATGATGCAAGCAGAAAGTGAGGGATACCGACAGTGGAGAGGTCGTCATAACGCTGAGGGGGGGTACTGGTCCACTACAAGAGTGCGACTGGTATGCTCGTTGACCATGTGAGAAATAGGAACCACATGTCGGGGGCGGTGGTTGAGGCTTAGGGTTCATGAGCAAAGCCTGCGATGCCGCCCAGGGTGGACTGAGTGGCTTGGTGCACGTCATGGTGCCAAGAGGATCTCAGTCGACGACGGTAAACACTACATGCATAGTGGCCAACCGCGTGGGAGAAGAGAGAGTGGCCGCTGCGTGTGGTGGGCATCGTGAAAGGAGCTCGATAATTCAGCATCTTATTCTGGCAAACGACGTTAGCGATTGAGGCCGTCTTGGGCACAACGTGTACCACAGTAGTTTTTGGTTCTTCTCTTCCCGTTTAGGGTTTAACACAGTGACCAGTAGTGGAGAAGATAGTAGCAGTCATCTTGTTGGTGATCCCAACAGGGATTGAATAGAAGATAGATAGAGATGTCGACCCTGGTGGTTGCAGAAACTTCAGTGAATTCTCTTCTCCAATGTGACCTAGAAAAAAAAGATAAGAACAGGCGCCTTGGCGAGGAAGACAGAGACCCTCCAGAACACAACAATTTCAACTTTGTTCCAAAAGATCTCTCTGAACAACATCCACCTCCCTTCACCTTATATAGGAGGAGAGCGGTGTGGTTGCCCTAATGGGCAACTTAGGGGAGAAGTCCACAAAAGGTGTCTCCCCTAAGGATCAAAACAAAGAAAAATAAAAGACATAAACGTCGGATGCAGAGGAGGCGCGTACACAGGGGGGGGGGGGGTTGGGCTCCATAATGACAAAGGAATAAAAAGAGAAAATAAAATAATGCTAAGGAAGTTGTCATCAAACATGATATCGTAAACTCGGGTTCTTCACGTCCGCTCAAGCTATGCGATGTGGCTGTTGATGAGTATGGGCTTGATATTCTAGATGGTCCTCCATCAATCAAATTCTGGTCGACATGCACCATTTGTATAGAGTTCTGGCAGCTTCTCTCTCGGCGTGCCACATACCCCCTCCTGGAAATAAGAGAATAAGAAATACATTTAGATTTGCACTTACCTGTGTTTTTTTACCAGCGATGCCCACTAAGGTGTTGGCACGTTACCTCCCATGCATGCATATTTGTATGCACAACACAAGCGGTGCACTTACCACCCTCCAAACATGATATCGTAAACTCAGGTTCTTCACGTCCGCTCAAGCTATGCGATGTGGCTGTTGACGAGTCTGGGCTTGATATTCTAGATGGTCCTCCATCGATCAAATTCTGGTCGACAGGCACCATTTGTATAGAGTTCTGGCAGCTTCTCTCTCGGTGTGCCACAAACCCCCTCCTGGAAATAAGAGAATAAGAAATACATTTAGATTTGCACTTACCTGTGTTTTTTTACCAGCGATGCCCACTAAGGTGTTGACACGTCATCTCCCATGCGTGCATATTTGTATGCACAACACAAGCGGTGCACTTACCACCCTCCAGTTGAGCGACTGCCAACCGCATTTAATCCGTCGGATTCTCTTCTAACGGACAAGATCTTGCCCCGTGGCGCAACGATCTCACTTTCATGAAATTTTGCACAAAAGTCCTTTCTTTTAATCACGTGTCCAAACCAACGCCTCCACAAAATAATTGTCAGTTTGTCCCTCCGCTCTCTCTCCTCCATAGTGCCCTGAAAATTGTAAAAACAGCCCATAAAAAGACACACATTGGTTCAATAAAACTTTAAAATTATCTTTTATTGGATATTAATGCCTACAACGCTTACAAAGAGCTGTTTTAAGGGATTATCTGCAACCAAATTATAAAAAAGTCCCTCCAACTTTAGAAATTGCTTAAAACTCCTATTTTCTTTATAATTATACCCTTTTCTAATTAAAAATTCATTTATTTCTCAAATAAATTCCCAAAAATTTAATAAAATGCTAAAAATCTGGAAAATTCATAAATTTATCCTAAAATTAATTAACATTAAATTTAGTTTTTCAACCTGCCATTTCCATTTAAATAGAGCTATTCCAAGCTTAAATAAATTCCATAAAATTCATAAATTAATAGAAATTAGGATAAAAATCAGAATTAATTTGGAATAGTAATTAAAATGTAAATATATGAGAAAAATGCTATTTTAAACTCTTTAAATGGATAGCTATGTGCTAATTACTTGAATTGGACAACAAATTTAGGGTGTTATCTCAATCTGTTCCCAGGTGGTTCAATCATTAGTTTTATTGATGATATTTTTAATTTTGTTATCATTCTTCGATCTTTTGGTGTTGGAATCCAATATTTTTCATCCACATCAAAGCCCTAGAATCCAACACTAATAAGCTTGAAACATATTAGATCCCTAATTTCTTGGTATCTCCAATGAGGCATGTCGAGATGTTCATGTTCAGTTGTCCTACCACTCAACGTATCCACACCATTTCACCATGTCACATTGCTTTCGTTGTGACGATGAACCCCATTATCGATCTAAACACTGTCATCATGTCATTCGGAGAATATTGGAAGGGGACTGGAGCTTAGGGAAGAAGGGAGATGAATGTTGGGAACCTAGCAAACTTTGGCACAAGTAAATGTTTCCCTTTTTAGATGTAATAGATTTCTTTTACAAAAATCCCTAAGTTTTAAGTATGTCTTCCAAATTCCAACATACCATTCACGTGCAATCTTTTATGGTCATGTCTCAGTCTAGTTAACAGCTTGAATGTTTCAATAGCCTTTATTGGACAACCTTATTAACTATGTATATGAAAATATATTGATTAATTGATCAAGGATTTAATTTACCAAATCAATAGGTTAAATATCTAGATTGTGGGTTACCCAACTGCACCCCGAGCTCCCTAGATAACAATAGAGTATGACTCTCTTATGAAAACTTTCTTTCATCAGTTATCATGCACGTTTAGTCCCTCATTTGATTCACACTCTTAGGATTATTTGGCATTTGATCAATGTCAAACCCTTATCAGTCATTTAAGGTAGTACTGATGTGCTCAGAAATCATTGGAAAAGTTCTATGATATTCCACTACCTTGAGGAAATTACATCACCTTCCTTTCGGTGTCTCCTCTTATAGTGAGAGTAGATGATCTGATCTTAACTACCTGATCATCTCCATGAACTTGTTATTTTACCCAAGCTAACATATTTTGGAATTCACTTATTATAAACTAATAGATCATAGTCAAAGTACAATCATCCATCAACTCATCATCTTTTGTGCCTCAGATTTAATCAACTTATAGAACTATGACATCAATCTACATGATTCAAGTTTTGGTATAAATGCATTTAGGAATTCATGAAAATTTATCTGCTAAACTCTTTCCCTAAATTGGACATATTATATGTCCTTAGTGTCTCCGTACTAATGTTATGGGATTTCCCAAACTCAACACATGGGTGTGATTCTGTTCAGAGATTTTGATGTCCTTTAAATAGGATTATTTATAATTCTTATTTAAGACTAGTCTAACCATAATTCACTTAGTCATAACATATATTTATGGACTTCATTATAGTGAATGTATGACGTCAATGAATATTGAGTGAGAAATGGAATGTCTTACTAGCTTGCAGGCCACATATATTTCCATTAATGATCTCCTTATAATATCTTCTTGAATAGGTCTACACCTTACTGCTTCAAAAATACCCCCAAATCATGTCAACCCAATGAAAGTGCAGCTTCTTGCCAATGTGGTGCTTCTTGAGCCCACTGGAGGCTCAAAGGAAAACCTCTGAATTGTTGTCCTCAAGGAGGTAGATGAAGTAATTTTTGGGGTGTTAATTTGTTGTTCATAATTCAGAAAAGTTTATATGAGAGCTAGACCCAAAAAGTATAATTAGATACTGATGAAAAGAGTTTGTCTCCTAAGGGAATGATGATTAGAGTATTAATGAAATTGAAACGGTGACTAGGGATGATATGATGCTTTAATACATAATAAATATGGAGATATGTGAAGGCTGATAATTAAGTTTATATATATGCAAGAATAAAAAATTATTTATGTAATAAAAAGCAAGGTGGATGACGATGGATGAACTGGGTGTGGATGGATGTGGATGAATGTGTATGAATAATATGGACAGGGATGTGAATGAATGGATCTAGATAGCTCGTTATGCATGACGGGTCTTGAGAGCAATTCCACAATGTAAGTGAAAGAAACTCACTGTAGATATTTATATTATAATATGATCAAGGGGATTTTTTACTACGGGCAAGCCCGTCTACTTCTCTTTAGCTTTTACTGGTCAATCAATAATTTGCAATGAGATATCTTGTTGGATCATGAAATTACTTTCTTCCACTCTGTCTGCCAATTTCAAGATGATTTTTATGTAAATGTGAGGTCTATTTTTGGATCCAGATTTTAGATTGATAAAGAAATAGAGTTGAAGCTGCCCAAAATTTTTAACCCCAACTCCATGATGATAAGGTATCAGCTTCTAAAGTTGGATCATTATGAGCTGTTAATTTTTTGCTCTCACCCTTGATTCACCTGTCAGTGGAATCCTCATATTTTGCCAAACATTTTTTGATATTTTAATGCCAGTCTGACCCATATTTTTATTCCCTCAAAGTATCCATGTTTTTCAGCATTGACCTCTCTTGTTTTACCATGTGTCCATATTTTTTTGGCATTTGAAACTTCCTTTCATGCCGTTATAATGCCAATATACATTATTGCTTTCTCGTCACATTCAAAAAAGTTTAACTATAAGATTCTGTAGTGTGGACCCAGGTCTGATGTGTCCATTAGACTTATTTCAAATAAAAATGACATTTTTCAAACGATATGAATCATCATTTATTTAAAAGGCAAGCATTAGCATCTAATTGACCGATTCTTCACCATTCTGTAAAGATTAGTTTAGATAAGGATTGTTGATCACTCAAATAAATCAGACGAAGACACATGATAGAAAGATATTAATAGCATAGAATTCTATTTAAAATAAAAAAACTTTAACTAATTCCAATAGAATGTATTCTGACTTTTAAAAATTAATGGCTCTAAAAGACTAACATCAGAAAATTATCAAAATAGATCCTCACTGAAACAATATTTTATTTACAAATATGATGTCATAAAATTACGTGAAATATAAAGTACAAATAGGTGTCATCATTTTAGGTATGTTTACATGGGTATCTTATTATTTTCATTTAAATAATAATACAAAATTACGAGGTTAAACTAAAAATGAAATTTTTTTTATCAATTATCGTTGCTGTTGATGATTTCATTGTTGCAGTGACAGTAGTCATCGTGATCAACAACAATCAGCCTTTGTCATGAATGAAGCCTCTATTGATGTAGAAACAGTTTTTCATAGAGAAATAGTCATCATCCACAATGGCAATCATTGTTGTCAACCACTACAGTAGTTCTCATCATTGATACTTTTATCTATGTTGTTAGTCATAATCATATAGAGAATCATCATCATTGTCCTTGAAAAATCGTCGCCGACGATGACATTGGTGTCATCGGTATTTTCATTGATACTATCTTTCATCAATGCGGCTAACTTCATCGTCCTCAGCAAACATAATGGCCAACAACAGCTATAGTTCTCATCAACAACAGTCATCATCTTCATCTATGGTGCTTCTGTTGAGGGTGTCCATCTTTCTTGTAGTAAGAATTGACATCATCCTCGTCGACAAACATTCCTCATCATCAACATCGATGAAAATCATTATCCTGATCAATAGCATCAACATTATACATCATTGTTGTAGTGATAGTTATCTTCATCAGTAAGCCGAGGATATGTCATCATTAATGTCATCATCCTCATCGAGATACATGTTCATCAAAAAAGAACGTTGTTACTGACCATCATAGTGCTTGTCCCTGTTGACGTTGTATGTCTTAATTGCAGGGAAATTTATTATTGCCATGATCGTCAAACAGTCATTTCTGTGATATAATCGTAGCTATCGACATAGCTATTGACATGGCTTTCATGGAATTTGTCTGTCTTTATTAATTATAGAATACAGAAGTATCGATTCGGAATGTACTTACTAGAGCTTAGTTCTTCTTCCATCAACAGTCATTGTCGAATGCCCATCTGTCATTTCCATCATCAGCACCCATCATTTCCGATGGAAAAATGACTTCTTCCTTTCATCCATCCTCCAAGCCGGTCTGCTACAGCTTAAATGATCATGCCTCACAGGAAAGGTGCATATGTTATTGGGTAGTTAATCTTGAGTAATTATTATAGGTGGTTAGCTTTTGAAAGAATCATGGAATAAATAAAATCAACTGGGATCAGTGGTCTCTAGGGACATATGGAGGTTAAGCTAGTTTTTAGAAGTTGGTCTAGGTGTCTTTGGAGTGCAAAGTCTTCGGAGTGGTGTGTGGTCATGCTTAGTTTGTGCCTATGCACAGTCTTCGGAGAGGTGTACAAGTTGATCATTTTCTTCCCTCCTCTCTCAAAGTGTGCTTTGTTGTTGTTTCTTCTTCTCTTTTCAGTATGAGAACAAGAGATTGAGAGTTCATTCTTCCATATGTTTGTTAGTTCTGCAGAGAGTGAGAGTCTCTTCATTCCTTTTCTGTATGGGTTCTTAAGGAAGAGAGAGCTAACTCCTCTTTTTCCCATTTTCCTTTTTTCTGCACAAAACACACACACACACACACACTCTCTCTCCCTTTCTGTATGATTCTCTCTCTCTTTGTTTCTTTCTCTCTCCCTTGTGTGTGTGTCTCTCTCTGTCTCTTTGTTTCTTTCTCTCCCTTGTGTGTGTCTCTCTCTCTGTCTCTTTGTTTCTTTCTCTCTCCCTTGTGTGTGTGTGTCTCTCTCTCTTTTTTTCTTTGTCTCTCCCTTGTGTGTGTCTCTCTCTCCCTCCCTTCTCTCTCTCTTCCCCTTGTCTCTCTCTCTCCCCCTTGTCTCTCTCTCTCCCCCTTGTCTCTCCCTTCTCTCTCTCTCTCTCCCCCTTGTCTCTCTCTCCCTCCCTTCTCTCTCTCTTCCCCTTGTCTCTCTCTCTCCCCCTTGTCTCTCCCTTCTCTCTCTCTCTCCCCCCTCTCTCTCCCTTCTCTCTCTCTCTCCCCCTTGTCTCTCTCTCTCTCCCTTCTCTTTCTCGCTTTGTCTCTGTCTCCCCTTGTCTCTCTCTCTCTCTCTGTCTCTCTCCCCCTTGTCTCTCTCTCTCCCTTCTCTTTCTCGCTTTGCCTCTCTCACCTTGTCTCTCTCTCTCTCTCTCTTTATCTCTCTCCCCCTTGTCTCTCTCTCTCCCTTCTCTTTCTCGCTTTGTCTCTCTCTCCCCTTGTCTCTCTCTCTCTCTCTCTTTGTCTCTCTCTCCCTTTTCTCTCTCTCCCTTCTCTTTCTCGCTTTGTCTCTCTCTCTCTCTCTTTGTCTCTCTCCCCCTTGTCTCTCTCTCCCTTCTCTTTCTCGCTTTGTCTCTCTCCCCCTTGTCTCTCTCTCCCCTCTCTTTCTCGCTTTGTCTCTCTCCCCTTGTCTCTCTCTCTCTCCCTTCTCTTTCTCGTTTTGTCTCTCCCCTTGTCTCTCTCTCTCCCTCTTTGTCTCTCTCCCCCTTTTCTCTCTCTCTCTCTCTCACAATCCCTTTGTCTCTCTCTCTCTCCCTTCTCTCTCTCTTTGTCTCTCTCTCAATCTTTTTCTCTCTCTCTTTCTCTCTTTGTCTCTCTCTCAATCCTTTTCTCTCTCTCTCTTTGTCTCTCTCTCACAATCCCTTTGTCTCTCTCTCCCTTTTCTCTCTCGCTTTGTCTCTCTCTCAATCCTTTTTTCTCTCTCACACAATCCCTTTGTCTCTCTCTATCCATTTATTCATCTATCTCTCTCTCTTTCGATATATCTATCTATCGATCTATTATCTATCTATCTATCTATCTATCTATCCATCTATCTATCCATCTCGCGCTATCTATCTATGTATCTAACCATCTCTCTCTATATATCTATTTAGCTATCTATCGATATTTATCTCTCTATCTCCTTGACTATCTATCTCGCTCTCTCTATCTCTCTCTCTCTCTCTCTCTCGCAGTAACTAAATAAGTCTCTCGCTACAGATCTGGAATATCTCGTACATGGCGTCAATCTCTATGCGTCCGTTTACTGATCGGCCATCCAAAAAGCCCAGAGCTAATTCGTAAATATGTCTTTATACTCATAGATAAATAAACGAGAGAGAGATCGAGAGAGAAAAGACAGAGGGAGAGAGACAGAGCGACAGTGAGAGAGAGAGGTGTACGACCACGTTGTACATTCGTTTACGGCGGTGGGTTCATCATATTTAGGTGAGATAGCAGCCAATCAATAAGCGTTGGATAAACCTGGACCTGCAACCTTTCCTTCGTCGGCGGTAAAAAATAATCTACTTCGTCTGTTTCCTTGTATTTCTTTATGTACATGTCCAAATCTACCTCTTTCCAGACCGACTGACAGATCATAGAGACCGCGTTAAAAACTCATCTCGAAGGCGCCCCTGGCAATGTACGGACTCCCCCGTGCATTCTCTATGTATCTCGTGATTAAGGGTTATCTAAGTGATATTCCTGTAAAATAGTATTTTGATTCCTGATTACCATTTTTTTGCCTTTGGTTCTACTCTTCGAAATGTTTTTGCATTATAAGTTCACATAAAAAACCACCAACTTTTCTATCTTCCTCTTTCAATTTGAACGATGAGAATACCGCCCAACTGTAGGATTACCCGTTAGGGTCAGACAGATGAGTCTAATGTTGGATCGTAAGGAAGACAGACGAGGGTAAGACAGATGATGAGCCTTATGATTCAAGGACCTGGCCCCTATTTAAAGGTAGAGGAAAAACTTAATCCTATTTAATATTATCTTAATTTATCCCATCATTAAAATTAAGATAGAAAACATGTTCACATTTAATTTTTATAACTATACCTATAAATATCTTAATTTATCATTATTATAAGTGGATTACATTAATTAGGATCCGTAAATATACCTTAATCACAAGAAATTATGTGTATAATTGTGCATAAATTAAGAAATTAATCTGACTTCTAAAGATGGTTGGCAAGTTGGGTTCTGACTACAATTGAATGAAAATTTCAAGGTCATCAGTCTATCCAAGTCCTGACCTCATACTACAATTAAATGAAAACTGTCTTGCCGCTCGTCCCGTCATCCCTTTGCTTCCATCCCATCAATTCGAAACAGAACAAAACTGCAGACTGTGTGATGGACGAATGACCAACTTATCATCCTGGGCTGTTCCGCCCATCAAAGCCCGTCATCCTTCCAAATCCACTGTCTGTCATCCATGCTGACCTCGGAACTAAATAAAACAAAAACCTTATTACCGTCCATTCCGTCATCAGTTTGCTTCCAGCCCATCAACCCAAAACAGAATAAAACTGCAGACTCTATGACGGATGAATGACCTAATTGCCATCCTGGCCCGTTCCGTCCATCCAAGTCTGTGGTCCGTTAAAATCTATCATTTGTTGTCCATCTAAATCCATAGTCAGCAATCTAAATCCCAAAATTAAATGAAAACCTAATTCTTATCGGAGACAGAACAAAACTGCAGACTCTGTGATGGACGAATGACCTAATTGCCATCCTGCTCCGTCTTCCGTTTGAATCCGTCGTCCGTCGTAGCTCACCATCCGTCGAGTCAGCTACAGAAGTAGACATGGATTCATGCGGTAGAGAGGATCAGACACCGAGGTGATCGCGGGGAACAGCCCTGATCGACGTGATGGTTTACGTCAGACATGACCAGGCATGCATGAGAGCGCGTTGGAAATTGACGTTACCCCCTGACTGTGACATGTGGCTATGTTTCTCTCTCTCTCTCTCTCTCTCTCTCTCTCTATCTCTATCTCTCGCTCGCTCGCTCGCTCTCTTCATTTGTTTAAGTCTGTAACTCTATTTACATCCCCGGATGGACGGGATCCTCTCAGGAAAACACGGAAAAGACACTGCACTCTGATGTCAACCGTGTTAAGGCGATCTGCTGTCATCAGGTGGTGATTCAGTGGTGGCGGGTTTCGGTTGAATGCGGGTGATGAGTTGTTGTTTCTGCCCATGACAGATAGATAGGTAGAGAGAAAGAGATAGAGATAGAGATAGAGATAGAGATAGAGAGAGAGAGAGAGGACTGAAATAGGTTCTGGTGGGGAGTGGGAGATAATTTGTCGTTTTGATAGCTAGAGAGAGATGGCCATACAGAGAAAGAGGGAACTGGAGTTATGTCCTCAACCAAACCCCATCAGTCGACTATTCTCGACGGCTGACCAAACCCTAACTTAAATAACCCCCCAAGAGTTCTTCACCCCGGACCCTCCCCTCTTCCCTTCTTAAGCTCCTCTCACTCCCTTCCTCCCTCTCTCTCTCTCGTCTTCTTCCTTCTAGACCGCCTTCCTCTCTCTCAATCGTCCTCCTTGTTGATCTTCTCCATCCCATATATAACTTCTTCGTCGTGAGTGAAGGACAGAGGGAGATAAAAAGAAGGGAATGTTCGCGCTCGGAGAGAGAAGCCCGGATCTCCCACAGCCGGCTTACTCGCCCATTTGACACAGTGAAACTCTGAAACGAAGAGAAATCAAAGGGATGGACAGTCAGGAGAGGAGAGAAGAAGTGACGACCAACAGTAGCGAGAACAGCAACGGCAGCAGGAATCAACGCCCGCGTGGGCGGCCGGCGGGTTCGACGAACAAGCCGAAGCCGCCGGTAATCATCGCGCGAGAGAGCCCAGACGCGCTGCGCACCCACTTCATGGAGATAGCCAACGGATACGACATCTGCGAGAGCATCGCGGCGTTCGCGAGGCGTCGCCAGCGTGGCGTTTGTATCCTCCGTGGCAGCGGCCAGGTCAGCAGCGTGAGTCTACGTCAGCCCTCGGCGGGGGGGGCGGTGATCAGTCTGCACGGGCGGTTCGATATTCTGTCTCTTTCGGGGTCGTTTCTGCCGGCGCCGGCGCCGGCGGAGGCGAGCGGGCTGGCGGTGTACTTGGCGGCGGGGCAGGGGCAGGTGGTGGGGGGGAGCGCGGCGGGGGCGTTGGTGGCGTTTGGGCCGGTGGTGGTGATGGCGGCGTCGTTCGAGCACGCGGCGTATGAGAGGCTTCCGCTGGAGGAAGAAGAGACGATGGGGGGTGCGTTTGTGGCCCCGGACCAGCGGCTGTTGGGGGGCTCGAGTGAGCTTCTGCTTCATGGCCTTCCCCCCTCGCCCGAGTCCTACGGCTGGGCCTCTGGCTGAAACGCCCTATTCTAGACCATTTTCGGGGGTTATCTCTTTCTCTTTCTCTCTCTCTCTCTCTCTCTCTCACTCTCTATCTCTCTCTCTCTCTGTCTATCTCTCTATCTGTGTCTATCTCTCTATCTCTGTGTCTCTCTCTATGTCTATCTCTCTCTCTCTCTCTGTGTCTATCTCTCTCTCTGTGTCTATCTCTCTATCTCTGTGTCTCTCTCTATGTCTATCTTTCTCTCTCTCTGTCTATCTCTCTCTCTCTCTATCTCTGTGTCTATCTCTCTATCTCTGTGTCTCTCTCTATGTCTATCTCTCTCTCTCTGTGTCTATCTCTCTATCTCTGTGTCTATCTCTCTATCTCTGTGTCTCTCTCTATGTCTATCTTTCTCTCTCTCTGTCTCTCTGTCTCTATCTCTCTGTGTCCCTCTCTGTGTCTATCTTTCTCTCTATATGCCTATCTCTCTCTCTCTCCCGCTCTTCATCTCTCTCTCTCTCTCTCTTTGGCTCCCTCTCTTGCACTCTCCCTATCTTTCTCTCTCTGTGCCTCTCCCACTCTCTCTCCTTTTGTCTCCCTCTCTTGCCCTCTCCCTCTCTTTCTCTCTCTGTGCCTCTCCCACTCTCTCTCCTTTTGTCTCCCTCTCTTGCACTCTCCCTATCTTTCTCTCTCTGTGCCTCTCCCACTCTCTCTCCTTTTGTCTCCCTCTCTTGCACTCTCCCTATCTTTCTCTCTCTGTGCCTCTCCCACTCTCTCTCCCTTTGTCTCCCTCTCTCGCACTCTCCCTATCTCTCTCTCTCTGCTTCTCTTACTCTCTCTCCCTTTGTCTCCCTCTCTTGCACTCTCTCTATCTTTCTCTCTCTCTGCCTCTCCCACTCTCTCTCCCCTTGCTCCCTCTCTTGCACTCTCTATCTTTCTCTCTCTCTGCCTCTCTCACTCTCTCTCTCCCTTTGTCTCCCTCTCTCGCACTCTCCCTATCTTTCTCTCTCTGCCTCTCTTACTCTCTCTCCCTTTGTCTCCCTCTCTTGCACTCTCTCTATCTTTCTCTCTCTCTGCCTCTCCCACTCTCTCTCCCTTTGTCTCCCTCTCGCACTCTCCCTATCTTTCTCTCTCTCTGCCTCTCTCACTCTCCCTTTGTCTCCCCCTCTTGCACTCTCCCTATCTTTCTCTCTCTCTCTGCCCCTCATTCTCTCTCCTTCCTATCTCTGTCCACCGCTCTTTTACTCTTTGCTTCTCTTTCTCTCTTTGTGCAACTCTCTTTTACTCTCTGCTTCTCTTTCTCTTTGTGCAACTCTCTTTTTCTCACTGCTTCTCTTTCTCTCTTTGTGCAACTCTCTTTTACTGCTGCCTCTCTTTCTCGTTCTGTCCACCTCTCTTTTACTCTGTTTCTCTCGTTCTCTCTCTGTCCACGTCTCTTTTACTCTCTACCTCTCTTTCTCTCTCTGTCCAGCTCTCTTTTACTCTCCTCCTCACTTTCTCTCTCTGTCCACCTCTCTTTTACTCTCTACCTCTCTTTCTCTCTCTGTCCACCTCTATTTTACTCTCTCCTTCTCTTTCTCTCTTTGTCCACCTCTCCTTTACTCTCTCTCTCTCTGCCCACATATTTGTTACTCTCTCAATCTCTCTCTTCCTCTTCCTCCTTTCTCTTTTTTTCTCTCTATCTGCTCTCTCTCTATTCCTCTCCCTCTCTCTCTGCCTTCTCCCTCTCTCTGCCATCTCTCTCTTTCTTCCTCTCCCTGTCTATGCCTTCTCTCTCTCTCTTTCTTCTCTCCCTCTCTCTCCCTCCTCTCTTTCTCTCTCTCTCTTCCTCTCTCTCTTCATCTCCCTCTTCTCTTTCTCTCTTCATCTCCCTCTTCTCTTTCTCTCTTCATCTCCCTCTTCTCTTTCTCTCTTCATCTCCCTCTCTCTCCCTCCTCTCGTTCCCTCTCTCTCTCTTCCTCTGCCTCTCCCTCCTCGTTCCCTCTCTCTCTCTCTCTCTCTCTCTCTCTCTCTCTCTCTCTCTCTCTCTCCCTCTCTCTCTCTTTCTCTTTCTCTCTCTCTCCCTCCCTCTCCCTCTCCCTCTCTCTCCCTCCTCGTTCTCTCTCGTCTCTCTCTCTCTCTCTCTCTCCCTCTGTCTCTCGTCTCTCTCTCTCTCTCTCTCTCTCCCTTTCTCTCCCGCCTCTCTCTCCCCTCTTCTCTGTTTTCTGCATTAGCTTAAGCTTGCCTTTCATAACTGATTCTGCTCATTTTCAATCAGCTGGACGCTCGGGGATGTTAGGTTTAAGTCTCGTACAGTGGAGATTAATCCGTGTCATTTTAGATAATAAGCTATCATCAGATCTCAATATAGTTGATGAAATTTTGAAGTCTGAATAGAATGGGGGAGTTAAACGTAAAAGTGTAGAGACAGTCTCTCTTAATCAGTAAATTTCATACGGAAGAGAATTAGGTTTACCACTTAATATTGTGTCCTATGTGATTTATCATTCTCCAGATCATTGTATTACGCAGAAAGAGTAATGGTTATCACCCCCTGTTAACTCAAAAGGCCTCTTTAGGAAGCTTCAGGTTATATTGAAGAACTGATGGACTCAGGTATGTTATATATTTCATAATTCTTCATCCTTCAGAACTGGCTCAAGTTGTTGTAACGTTCTTACAGGACGCTAAAGATGTTATTTCCCTTTTCTTCATCATCAGAATACTAAAATTCTCATTTTTTTAGTCAGAACTAGCTTGTTTGATTTCCTCATCTATCAAAAATCCTCCCCCTTGGAGCCAATGTAAGGACCTACATGCCCATTCTCACTCTACATAAATATTTGCACTGAATTCTGTGGGATGCCAGCAACAAGTTAGATCTTGAATAATTTTAGCAGTTTTAATGGCTTCGTTAAACTTTTTTCAATTGAAGCTGCCGTTCATTAAGCACTTGAAAGGGTTCAACTCACTCGGGAGTTGTAAGCGCCATCTAAATGATTTTGAAGGAGAACAAACAAGATGAACAAGTCTCTAACGGTATAACAATATAATATCAAGCAATGGCTTGACGATTACCAAAGGAAATGCAGAAAAGGTCTACTGCAGGAGATTGGAGAAGCGAGGAATTTTCCAATTGTGATGGTATTAAGCTTGAACAATTCATTCTCGTATCGAAACACAAGAACGGTCATGTGTTATTGGGTTTGACGAAAATGATCCAACTAACACCATAATTTTTTGAAACATTTGAATAATTGCCAAAATTCTTTATGCACCCTATTCCATTGGAAAAGGACTCATAACAACCTAGTTGGATAATTGGGATAAGTGAGGGAGAGAATACTGATGAGCTTAAAATAATTAAAGAAATAACAACCTAGATGGAAAGGACCAAGTAAGAGGCTTGTGCGGAAAACTCATTATTATTTGTCCTGATTTATAGCCAAAGTGTATGAAGTTCTTCCACCTGGAGGGTGATAATTGAGAATCTTGTTAAAGAAACGGTTTAAACTAATGGGATTCTCAAGAAAAAAACAGAAAGAAAACAGGACAACAAACTGAAAACGGGGAAGTTCATTGTGATGGATTCAGACTAACGTGAAGGAGCTATTGATATGGAAATTGCCACTGCAACAATCTGAACATCAATATTTGTATGACTCTATTCGGATGAAGCCCAGAGGAATAGACCTTACAGTGAACGTTCCATAACCGTCCATCGTCGTTTCTCATTCTCCACTTATAAGATTAAATCTTAATGTAGATCATTAATATTGAACGTAATATAACGTTCAACACAATGTGTATCCGCATAAGGATTAGTTTTTTTCTCCCTTACTCCATTCCTGCACAATCATAAGGAGGCAACACTTTCCCATCGATGGCTTAAGAAGGGGAGGAAACACTTTTTTAGGATATCACTTGAAAGGGATCTGGGGAAAGTAGTTAAAGGCCAAACTAAAATGAGAAAAAATACCTTGCCCTAAAAATATCATATCCGGAGAGAAGCACGTTCCACATTACCTTCAATATGCGATAGTAAAATTACCTTCAATACATTTTCCAAAAAATATGAATTTGTTTCAGACATCAAGAGGGTATTCATGCAAAAGGCAATGTGGAAAAATATTACAAAAACCCACAATGTCAGAATCATTGATAAGGAGCTACTCCTGATATAACTTGGAGACTTGATTAAAATATGTTCCTATTTTTTCAAATAAAGTTTGATTTTTTTCATAAGTTTCAACGGTGATTTTATAAATTTGATCAAAATGATATACTTTTCTATGATAGAAATAAATTTATTGGTTAATTCATTTTCATTTTCTAATTCGTCAGAATTCTAATTACTGATTAATATATCTTGAAATATGAAAAAATATAAATATCCTGTTTCCAATTATTTGTACCATTTGTTATATACTAATTAGTTTTTATTATAAAAATTTCCTTTATCCTATTTAATATATTTTATGATAAAAAACTAATGATGACTTGAATAAACTTTTATACTGAAATTTATTTTCCATTAAAAATATTCAATAAAAATTCAGGCAAAAGATCAAGAATTTCAAGGCTAATAGGAAATCAGTATTAAAATTAGAGGATTAGATGGTATGCTAATCATTTAAAAAGAGGCAAAAAACTTGGTGAAAGAAGCGTTCTAAAGTTTGCAAAGATAAGGATCAGAATTATCATAGAATATCTTTAAGATGCTATATAACAATTGACTAATTCTTTTTTATCCTCTTTCTACAAAATTGAAGACTCCCAGGACCAAAAGACAGTAATATCAGAACTTTCAGAGAGATGCAAGAATATAAATGTTGGATTTTGAAATCTGCCTCAATAATAAAACATTTTAACCCAGGTTCTTATGGACATTACATATATGACATATCATTCTCATTTTTTTTCTGTCTCAGCTGAAACGTAGTTAGAAGCCTTGATATTCCAAACTTTGATACTGTTTCATTCATTTTAAGGAATTTGATTTACTTAAGAAGTAATGAGTAGAACAAAATGTAACTTCTTTTCCAAAAGTTGGATCAATTGTTATAGTTCGTATGGAATAGTTGAGTGTCTAATTTCATAAAACATTCATGGATTTATTTTTTAAGTTGAGGAAGTATGTGTACTAGACTATGATGTTACGAAATAAATTCCATTTAATATTTAATATTTGATGGTTGTGAATGTCTAATTCAAGAAAAAATGTCATTTAAACTGATCCGCGAATAAATAATTTCATCGGAAATTGTGTTAATTTTTTATGATGATACAATATATTTAGTGGTATTTTAATTACATGATTTTTCATACACAGTTCATAATTGTAACATTAATGAATGCATGTATGGAGAGTTTTTTGTGGATTTTTTTATAGAGATATATTTAAATTTCCATAAATATTTATTCAATCTATTTAATATGAGCCCAAAAATGCTTAGCAAAATATAAATCTCAAAGATATTGTCCCAATAATAATTAAGACATAAACTTTATAATAATTAATTTAGTTTAAAATGGAACATGATTTCTTGTTGCAGATGAGGTACATCATGGAAATGAAATCATTCGGAGTCAGATATCATAAATAATCATTCGGAGTTAAATATCAAATTTATATTTTTTTGTTGTACTCTACTGTATGAAAAAATTGGGTTATGTATTCATATATTTAGCTGGAATTGTTAAAATGTGAATTCTATACTGAGATTCAACTACTGATTTGATTATTTAAGACCTATCATCAAATTAATGTTTCCTTATGGGTAATTAGATGTTATTGAAATTATAATAACCTAAATAGTTTTGATAAAACATTATATATGTACAAGATAATTGATTTATATAATAACTAGGTGCAGATGAATAAATCTAATGAAAACATTTCTCAAAGACTTATGGCAAATCAATTTCCACTGAAATGGAAACCTTTACGCTCAAATATAGTTTGAAAGTCATAATCATCAAATCTCATACGCTTTGTTTGAGTATGCCTATATCTATAGATATCCTAAGTCATTTATATATGAAGAACTATATTAGTGCATAATCTTATGATCATATATATGTCAAAATGGCCAAACTGGCTCCTCAACAGTATGAAAAAATAATGATATATGGAGAAGAAGTGATGGGTAAAGCACCTAGATATTACCATCACATCAATTTGTATAAATGGTCTATGAGATTCATTGGTTATTATTGGACTCTTAAATCTTGGTATTCCGTGTATTGGCGTATTAGAGCCCATCTTAACTGAGGACTCATACTTTTTCTTTATTGATGGGATGGTCTTATCTAAATACCGTTAATATCCTTTGATATTGTGGTAACCTCCTTAGATTTAAAATCCTTTTGAAGGATTAGACACTAATGATTTAATTATCAATGAATTGGTAAGAAATCCAAGCATCATTTAATGTATTACAACTATCTAAGGATAGTTAAAATATTCAGCATATTACCCTTAAAATATTCAGCATACTTCGGTTCTATATAAAGTTAATTCTATACTTTATATTAAGTATTAATATTTTTTTGATATATAAAATCACAATTTTAAGTTTATAACCATTTATTATGGTTTTATATCTAACTATTTCCTCTTTTAACTCATGCTTACAGTGGAAGATAAGTATCCATTACTATGTAGTTTCTAAGGATAGTTAGCTTCAAAAAATTTTGACAATAACTTTTTTTATGTTTTGAAAGACAAAACTCTATGAGCTTTAGAGATTTTTAGTTTCCTTTTCTGATGAGCCCAAATATATTCTTGTCAAGATCTCCTGAATGGAAATTATAACATCTTCATCACCAATAATGTGCAATCTTATGTATGAGGAAGAATAGACTCATGTGAGGCTAAATTTTTCATAAATAAGAAGGTAGTAATTTTTCACTTATAATTTTACTATTCACTCGTTCAGGACCCTTCATATCATTCTAGGCTAGAGAGCCTTTTTATGCTCTCATATGATTTTTCATAATTTCACTTCTATATTTCCCATTCTTTTTTATCACTTTTATTTCGTTCTAGGATAGCTGTTTTTTTCATAAATAATTTTTTCATAAATAGAGAGTTGTTTTTACTTAAATATATGTTATTTTTCTTCTACTTCATTATTTTTAAGATAACTCCTTATTTCTCTCCTTTAGTATGGTGCATTACTAGTGAACCATATGATTATCCATTCAAGTGTTAGATAAGTTGGATTATCAATATGTGATGCCTACATACTCTATGGATATAAAATAAAATTGAAAATATTTATTAAACTAAAACATGAAATTATGTTCATATATCATCATCAAATCTCCCAGACATTGATCACCTTCTTTGTACCTCAAAATTTTGAACTGAATGTTATGAAACTACTGAGACTATATAAGTTTATAGTTAAGTTTCCCTCATTTATGGTTCATGTATTTTCCTACATCTATTGTTATGTGATGACAGATGAATTTTTTAATTATTGGATGGATCTGTTCAGCACATAATGCTCACATATTTCACGTGAAAAGGTTATTCCTTTTCATCCTCCTCCTCGGTAACTCTACTCCCATCTTTAATAACTACCTTCAATGATACCTAAAATAATGTTTTTATCATGTAGTTGCAAAATGTCATGCATGGCAGGACTCATGCTATAGCATGTGATGTTTTTAGCTCCCGAATGAAAATGTTAGTCTTTCTTACCCTCTTCATCAATACCTCAACTAATACCTTCAATGACATAAAAATGGCCCCTGGTGTATTCTTTTCATGTTCTAAAAAAATATATAACTTGATAGGATCCAAACACCATAAGAAAAACTATTATTTTTCATCCTCCTCAACTGTACCTACCAAGTATGTTCGTAAATAGGACATGGACATCGATGATATGCATTTTAAGGACATGTACAGGTCTGTGCCAAACCCTATTCTTAAAATACGTACCATGGTTTCCCCAAAGTATCACTCTCATTATGAACTATCAAATTTGTAGGCCAAAAGATCCTAAGATCCAACCATAGTAGTCAATAAAACTAAATAAAACAAAAAAGTTCCATCAAGAGAATTTTCTTGCATCTTAACTTATCAAAGCTTACATTATCAAGGTATACCTATACTCATCCTTATAAGTATTCCAATTGTTCATTTGAATAAGTATGAAACTCATTCTGGTTGTATGATCATGATACTTCCCAATAGCACACAGTAAATTTGGGCTGAACTAACTCCCAAATCATAAAAAAGTAAAAGGCGCATCCTGTCCAAGTAAAAAATGGATAACTGAATTCTGGAGTCAGTTGTCTGAGTCTATGAGTATTTTAATTGTTCATTTGAATAAATATGAAACAAATTCTGGTATTATGATCATGATACTTCCCAATAGCAGAACAGTAAATTTGGGCCAAACTAACTCCCACATCATAAAAAAGTAGAAGGTGTATCCGGTCTAATAAGTAAAAAAATGGATAACTGAATTCTGGAATCAGTTATCTCAGTCCATAAGTATTCACATTGTTCATCTAATAAACTTTAAACCCCTTTCTCATTGTATGATCATGATACTTCCCAAGAGCAAACAGTAAATTTGGGCCGAACAAACTCCCGCATCATAAGAAACTGGAATTAATTCTAACTCCCACATATTTTAAAAAAAATTGAAAGGTGCATCCCGTCCAAGTAAAAAAGTATTCCAACTGAATTCTGGAATCAGCTGTCTCAGTCCAATAAGTATTCCAACTGTTCATTAATACAAATTTTAAACGCTTTCTCATTGTATGATCATGATACTTCCCAAGAGCAAACAGTAAATTTGGGCCGAACTGTAAAAAAACTGGAATTAGTTCTAACTTTCACATATTAAAAAAAAAGGTGCATCCAGTCCAAGTAAAGAAATGGATAACTGAATTCTGGAATCAGTTGTCTCAGTTCACAAGTATTCAAACGGTTCATTTAATACATTTTAAACCCTTTCTCATTGTACGATCAAGATACTTCCCAAAAGCAAACAGTAAATTTGGGCCGAACGAACTCCCGCATCATAAAAAAACTGGAATTAATTATAACTCCTACAAATTAAAAAAATAATTGAAAGGTGCATCCCGTCCAAGTAAAAAAATGGATAACTGAATTATGGAATTAGTTGTCTGAGTCTATAGGTATTCAAACTGTTCATTTCAATAAATTTTAAACCCTTTCTCATTGTATTATCATGATACTTCCTAATAGTTGCAGTATATTTGGGCTGAACTACTGCCCATTGGGCCCATGTAGTTTAGTGGCCTATTGGGCCCTAATATTGTCCAGTACACAACTCTCAAATTCTCACTCTCCCTTTGAAGTATAAATTAGGTTTTCACGTTGGGTTATTCGTGTTCTTAATTCGGTCGCAAGCAGAGCTTTTGATTGGAAGCAGAGAGTTCTGGTGGAAATGGGGGTAGTATTGAAGTAATTATGACTTCTTGTCCGCGATTTAAACGCATATGGCACCTTTTTCGACCCAATTTTTTCGGTTTCTGAAATTGGTGTTTCATCCCGTTGTGTAAATGGCGTTTGATTATCTCGGAAGGACCCACTTTATATATCTTGTTTTCTTTTGATTTCATGTTATAAAAATTTTATTTTTGATTACTGACTACGGTGATTTTTATCAATTGTATCCGTCCCTGAGTAGAATGTTCATTTCAATCAAGGGAACTTGTGGTTAGGTTTCCACAGTTTCCTGAATAGCTTAGTTAACGGTTGAGCCTTGACTGATTTTAATTCTGCTAAAATATTGCAGGTTGGTTGTGAAACTTGAGAAGAAAAAAATTGCTACCTGCGACTAGGGGTTTAAGATTGTTGTTCTCCTTTAGCGTGATTGTGAAAGAGATCAGCTTGAAGGTGTAGTTGAGGAGACATGGTCGAACTCTGAACCCTTAGCATTTCTTGTCCCTCTTATTTTTCTTGCATTCTGCTTTTTATTTTGCTCAAATTTGCCATTTGATTGACCTATTTTCTCTAATTAATGTCGCTATAATGATTGCAGTCAGTCACCCTGCACACAAATCTTGGAGATATCAAGTGTGAGATTGCTTGCGATGAGGTTCCAAAGGCAGCAGAGGTGTCGGCCTTTCTTCCTAGTGCTAACTCGTGATTGCTTAAATTTCATATGATTGAGTCAGATATTGTAATTTAATTCGACCTTCATATCATTTTAATTTTCCATCTGTTATTATTTTCGATAAGTGTGAGTCATTTTTTCTGCTTAATATGGGTAGAACGACACAAAGTATTGAAGTCTACGAATGCCAGAGACACTTCCTCTCTCTTTCTCTCGTGCTCTCTCCATATCTATCTATATATCTCTATTTATCCATTTATCGATCTCTTTTTACGCTGAAGAAATCTATCAGGAACCCAATTTTTGCGCCTGCACGTCCCTTTGTACGGGGAGGCCATGGCTTGAAAATTATATAATGTTCATAGAAAATTATCTAATTTTCTAGATAATTTGTGCACAGAGAATCACCAAGAAAGGATTTTGGTCATCATATGATATTATCTAGAAGCTTTTGGATCAATGACTCTTGAATCACCTCTCAATCTTCATTTCTGCTCCAATGTAATTATTACCACCAAGATCTCTCCGACGATAATATGAGTTCACAATTGACTGTATCTGCCGAGGATCAGATCATGATCCGGGGATGTTCAATCTATCTAATTTTTTTAACAGATCAGAATCTAGCTATCTTGATGATCAAGAATTTTTACTGTCTGTGAACAATCGGTTGATTGCTTTAATCGTGATCGGTCATGATCTGATGAATATAAAAAATGCACTATCTCTCTCTCTCTGTGTCTTCTCAAGCCCGTCGCTTTATGCTGCGGCTTTTTTTTCAAATGGAAGGAGCAGGCAACAGTGCAGTACTCTGCTGGAGCATTGACACACCACTGCCAGCTCATTGCATTGAAAAAAACAGCTGCATCGTTCCACTTATTGGGTCTGCCCCCTGGCAGAGTTCAATTGGACCAACCCATCCGTTCCACTTATTGGATTGATCTGACTATCTACTATTGGTTGGCCCTCTTGATTGGGTATGATTGATGGGCTGTTCATGGTCCAGACATTCTGATCGACTGATCATACCACAGTCTGGGCCATCCGAGCGATAAAAATTTTGATCGGGACTCGGATAAAGATTTCCGACCCCTACATGATAATGAGTGCTAGTCTGAACGCTTCGCTAATGTTTCTTCAACAACAGATTGAGGCATTTCACCCTTGGACTTTTAAAAAGTAAATTCGTCCCATGGCCTCTACCTCCCTTGTCTTTTTTAACCTCCTGTTTCCCACTAATAGATTTTTTATGCTTCGCAGAATTTCTTGGCTCTGTGTGCAAGCGGTTATTATGATTGCACCATATTCCATCGAAATATCAAAGGGTTCATGATCCAGGGTGGAGATCCGACCGGGACGGGAAAAGGTGGCACCAGCATTTGGGGAAAGAAGTTCAACGATGAGATCCGGGAGTCTCTCAAGGTACAATTTTATTGCGTTAATTTGATTGCCTGAGCTTGTATTGAGTGTCGGAGGAAAATTTCGAGTCAGCACAATGCAAGAGGGATACTTTCTATGGCAAATAGTGGGCCCAACACCAACGGGAGCCAGTTTTTTATTACATACGCGAAGCAACCGCATCTGAACGGACTGTACACAGTGTTTGGAAGAGTAATTCACGGGTTTGAAGTTCTTGACTTGATGGAGAAGGTCTCTCTCTCTCTCTCTCTCTCTCTTCTCTCTCTATATATATATTTATTTATCTATCTATCTACCTTTCCATCTCTCCCTCTTCTTCCATTCAATCCTTGTCACTGTCATTTTGTATCTATTTCTCTCTTCTAGTCATCTTTCTCCTTCTCCCTCCCTCCTTTTCTCTCTCATTTTTATCTGTTTCTCTCCTACAGTTCTCTATCTTTCTCCTTTTTCTCCCTCCCTCCTTTTCTCTGTCATTTTTATCTCTTTCTCTCCTCCAGTCCTCTATCTTTCTCCTTCTTCTCCCTCTCTATCTTTATCAGTTTCATATATTTCTCTCCTCCAGTCTCTCTAAATTTTCTGTCGTCATATATATGTATATCTCCCTCTCTCTTTTCCCTCTTTCTTTCTACATATCTCTTTTTTATGCATCTATTCCCATCTCTCGCTTACTCTTTTAACCTGTCTCTCTCCATCCCTCACTCTTCTCCAGTTCCTGCCACATCTATCTTTCTGTCTTTATATTTCTCTGTCTTTCTCCACTAAATCTCTTAGGTATCTCATTTTTCCTGCCTCCCCTCTCTCTCACACACTCTCTCTCTCTCAGACATCCACTCTCTCTGACAAACTCTCTATCACACACATTCTCTCTCACACTCTCCAATTCTCTCTCTCAGCTGCTATCTTCTGTGGTGTATTTCTAATTTCCATGTGATTTTCGTTTACTAATCTTAATTTTGTTTTCTGATCTTGAAGACACAAACTGGCCCCGGTGATCGTCCTCTGGCAGAGATCAGGTTAAATCGTGTGACGATCCATGCAAACCCGCTTGCTGGGTAGTGTGGGTGATCCTCAACTCGAGACTCTCAGCTATCATTTTTGATTCCTGAAGATTAGAAAGAAGATGCATTTTACTTGGAATCATCCACTTGGTCAAGCAAGCCTAATACGGTGACTAGAAACATGGAATCTTCCAACTTCACTGAATATTTTGTACTTCTTCCCGTGTTTAGAATATAGAGATAAGTTTATTCTGGATCATGATAAAATATATTAAATTATATAACAAATGATGTGATCCTAGATCGGACCCACAGGATCAATCTACAATCTCAATCCACTTGACTGTGCCCATTTAATGCTTAACGACTGATTAAAAAATATATGATCCAAGTTCATCTCTCTCCTCTTTTCTCTCCACTTGTCCTCTTTCTTTAATCTTGGGTGTAGCAATCAGATCATATCTACACAATCTATGATAACAGATTCCCTGATCTGGGAACTTGAATGATCATGGTTCCCTGATCATGATCAGATAATGCCTCCTTGATCACTTTGAATCTTGTGCATATTTGTATTATGATCTGCTGCTGATCTGGTCTGATTTAAATCTTAATTGAGTCATTAATCATCCAATTTTGGTAATTTATGTGATTTCAAAAAAAACTTGATTTACATCAAGTGCCAGAACCCACAACCCACAACCCCCACTAAAATCAAGTGAGACAAACCATTATACCTGAGCTCGTTCTGCATTTTAAATATGTATTAAATATTATGATGAATTAAATACACCATGCTGATGAAAAACTTGTAAAATTTATGGGGGAACTAATTTTATTTTTAAAAAAATTAAAATGCTATTTTTTATCAAAGACTGATGAATGAAATAAAAAATTCTGAATTTAAAATTAGAAATCAAGTTAGAACACAAAATATTTGTGTAAATGTTGTAGAGAGAAGCAATATCCAGTGGCAAAAATCAAAACATTATGAAAGGTGCTTGTGTGTGATGCATAGGTCAGATAAGTGGTGATCAATGGAAGGTTTGATAACCTTTACGGACACAATTTTCAAGGTCATGTTAAAGTTGGAAGGAGTGCTTACTCTTTGGATGTATCACATGTAACAGAAGCATGGATTGCATCATCTCCAAGCATGAAGGGGGATGCAGTTTTATACCAACACATGCCCTGCATGTCAGCAACATCTCGATTCACACTTGGGCATCTTACTATAATCTTCAAAATATCTATTTGACTCTCTTTGGGGGCCTCTACATCAATCTTTTGAACCTCTCCATCTTTGGTCCTATTTTTGTCCCATTTGTCAACACAAGGTACGTCATGGAGTAACTACATGTACATCATCACTAAAATTTTAAAGCCAATATTGACGGATTCCAACTTTGAGTGGGAGTTAAGCAACACATAAGTTTCAAATGGCAGGTTTTGTATCATGATTTTCATATACTTCTTTAGATTCTACTCCATTTCACAGCATGCAACCAAGAGGGGTAAATACTGTACAATCAAAATATCAGGATTGCTGCAAGTCCCTCTCCCACCTGAGTAAAGTTCCTTGGTGTTGAACAAATGCGCCTTCTAGAAGCACATATTATCAAATACCTTGATCACCATCAAAGTCTTGGTCCTTCTAGCTGTGTTAGTGATGGTGTTGAATAGTTAAAGCAATCTGAGAACTTTGCTAGGGCATCCTACTTCTTGCCTAAAATATTGAGCGGGCACAAGTTTTTGTGCATGATGAGGTCTGAGTTGCCCAACACCTCTCACTTTATACCACATCCACCTGCATGCCAAACATGGAATCACATTGAGTTGGGCAGTCTGAGGGGGAGGGCATTCCTGTTAGGTTTACTAAGTTTATCTTATTATTACTGTACTTCCTCACTCATGGTTATGAGTTTCTAATAAAGCTGAAAAATTGTGACACATAACCCATGATCCATCCAAGCAGTGATGTTGAAGGAGTCTCCAGTGCAAGTACATCCTCAGTGTCATGATAGGTATTTGTGAACTCCATGGTACTAAATGCAAGTGTTGAAAAGGCCTCTATCGAATATTAATTAATTAGTATGTCACATATAGTTACTGTTCGGGTTTATCATTATAGAGCTAATGGGCAGTCATAAACTTGACTAGTCAATGGACTTATAGGGCCACATGCATAAGTTTTCTTGGATGAAGCATGATATACAATTATAAGGATTTTTATGAAAAACTACGTTAAGTATAAAAGGATCCAAAGTCCTTAGTGAGAAATACCCATGAAAGTTTTTCCCTGTGCAAACCCACTTCTTGAGCCCCCACTCCTCCATAAATGTCTAGAATGATGAGAGACTTAACAACATTATACTTGTTGGATGAAAGACGGATCGCAATTTCAGATGAATGAAATGGGACTGGACTGATATCCGTTCAATCGTCCAACCACGGTATTTTGTTTTGTTTGAATCATCATCAGTTCCTTTTATTTCATCATCACACTTCTGTCATCATTATTGTATCATCCTTCATCCATGATAAAAAACAGAATGGATGAAAGAGAGAGGGATGATGAAATGTACTAAATATACAAAGAGAGGGTGAGAGAGAACTATCAAGAGAGAGAGAGAGCAATAGATAGAGACAGTGTGTGTGAGAGAGAGACAGACAGATGGAGAGAGTGAAAGTGATAGAGATATATAGAGAGTGAAAGTGATAGAGATATATAGAGAGAGAAAGAGAGTGAGATCAACTGAGAGAGAGAGAGAGAAATAGAAAGAGAGCAAGCAAGAGATCAAGAAAGAGAGACAGAGAGGAAGAGAAATAGAGCAAGAAAAGGATTAAGAGAGACAGAGAGAGAAACAAAAAGAGAGGTAGAAAAAGAGAAAGAGGGTGAGCAAGAAAGAGAAAGTGAGAGAACGAATGAGGAGGGAGCATGCATAAGAGAACAACAAAAAATTGGGTAGATTGAGAGTGAGGGAGTATAACCAATCAAGAGAGGGAGAGAAAGTGACAGCGAGAAGATAGAGAGAGATGAAGTGAGAAAAAGAAGGCAAATAAAAAAGAGACAATGAACGAGAGAGCCAAGGAAAGGGAGAGAGAGAGAGAGCTTGCAAGAGATAGTGAGAGGGCTCGATGTGGACAACAGTTTGATGACAGTCGCAGTCTCCATCAATGACCATCACCATCTAAGTTGATGACTGACATGACAGTCCATGTCGTCAAAGGCCATTGCCCCAATCTTCTCGGTCAACAATGATCAGTATCTCCCTTAACAGTGATCGTCCCTATCCATGATGGTCCTCATCTCAATTGAATACATTATCATCCCTATCCCTGGTGCTTTTGTCCCCCGTTCATGATGGTCATCATCCCCATCATTGACAATAATTACCATCTCCATCAAGGACGGTCTCGCCCCCCACATTGATGGCCGTGGTCCCTGTTGTCATCAATGGTCATCTCCGTCACTGATGATCATCGTCCTCGCTGTCATTGGTCACCATCCTACTGTCATCATTTGTGGTCGTCATCAGCAGTGATTGTCATCACACTGTGGACAATCATCATCCCTGTCCTCATCAGTCAGTGTCATCATCATCGACAGTAGTTGTCCCTGTCATTGCCAGTAGTTGTCCATGTCAACGTTGGTCATTATCATCACAACTCCATCAGGGTCATCAATAATTGTTGCACCCCTCATTCACAGTCATCATCCCTGTCCTCCATGGTCGTTGTATGAGTCATTGATGGTATTCATCCACATCCTTTTCCCCAACAGTTGTCTTACCCTCATTGTTAGCGTGATCGACAATACTTCCCGTCATCATCGTTTATGGTCCATATCCTGGGCAGGGAACGGCACGTCCCGGACGTGACGCCTCAGACGTGACGGAATGGATGACGATTCGTGACAAACGGTGATGTGATGAAATTTTCGTCACGTCACCATCTCGTCACTCCTCCCTTGATCCTCGTTCCGTCACGTCACCATCACCGTGACGTGTAACCGTCACCAGTGACGGAAACAATGTTATTTATTTTACTATGTTAATAATCATAGTAAAATAATTCTACTTCTCTGCGTCGAACAGTCGAAGTCCACTTAGGTCAAGTTGAAGTAGAAGTTACCACTCGCCAAGTCAGAAGTCGGAACTCGAACTCGAAGTCAGAACTTGCCAATTCGGAAGTTGGAACTCCAAGTCGGAAGCCCGTCGAAGTCGAACTCGAAGTCGGAACTTCGACCGTCAAAGATCATGTTGATCTTCTCAGGTAAGTTGCAATTCTTCGCTCTCTAACGGTGAGTTGTGCAAAACTTTTTGTTTTTCATGAAATTTGAGATAAAGGGAAAGAGATATAGGGATGTCTGATATTGTATTTAAATAAATTCAGTTTTGATTTATGGATGCCCTTCAATACGAGACAAATTAATGGATGATGTCGTATTTATAGATGCATTATTGGCGTAGTGCCTTCTTTTCAGAAATTATGCCGGGTTACTTCAGTTTTGATCGATAAATGTCTTTTGATATGAGAGAAATGGATGTTGATATCGTATTAATCCAAGTGCCTCTAACTGCAGAAGTTATTGCCAGATCATTTCAATTTTGGTCGATAGATGTCGTTCAATATCAGAAAAATGGAAGTATAATATCGTATTTAGAGATGCATTCGTTCCGTAGTACCTTCGATTTCAGACATATTTGCAGAAAGTGTTGGTATCTCCTTATTTTGGAACCCCTCTCCGATCTCCTTATTTCTCCATCCCCAATTCCCCCTATCTCCTATTCTCTATCTTTCAATTCCTCCATCTCAAATTCTCTCTCTTTCTATCTCTCTATCTCCGATTCTCTGATATCCCCATATTTCGATTTCTTCAATTCAAAGAAATTGATTGTACTTCTCAATTTCTAGATTTCTATTTCTCATTTCTTAATTTTTAAATAAATTGCAATTGTCAATGTATTGTTTGTATGGTGCCCTGTCACTTTTTAAAATTGATACTACCAAAGTACTCATGCTGTTGAATTTCTTCTTTCTGTATATTTGTGCAGTGCATAGAAGTGCTGTCTAATCTACTGATAGATGTTTCAAAAGTCGAGAGGCAGGAATTCAGGATCAAGACACAACAGGAATCTACTCGTCTTGGCAACGTAGGTATTTGGCTTCTTGTTTTTATGTACAATTTTATATTTCAGTCTCAAATAGTGATAATTATGCTCACTGAAACTGTATTAAGTATCAAAATAAATGAGTTCAAAGTCTCATTACTTATCTTATATGGCTGTGAACCTTTGAATTTCAATTGATAATTTTTTTGGAAGCTTTTATTATAATTGGCAATGTCAACGTCATTGACCTTCGCTGACATTGATAACTTCTAGTATGGCTTCATTTTATGTTTGTACTACCTTATTGCAAAACTAACGTTTTTAGCATGCAGGTTGGATCTATCACTACGGACAATGCATCAAGTAACGGGCAGATGATAGCACTACTCTCAGAGGAACTCAAGCCGATTGATGACCGTTTCACTAAGGACCGACATGTCCCCTATGCTGCCCACGTGTTGAACATCATCATCCAGGCTGCGTTGCAATCATTACGTGTATCAGTAACTACACCTCCTCCAAGGACTGCTGACAACAGCGCAGTAGATGCATCATATGAACCTGATTACAATGCTGATACAGACGATTTGGACGTCGTGCGCGAGGCTGTGGCAAGTCATGTAGAAATGGTCATTCATGATAGTGGCCTCGTCCTGGGGGACACGATTTCCCGTGCTTGGCAATTAGTGATAAGCATCAGAACATTGACACAACGACGACACCGGTACGTAAAGACGTGCAATGACATTTTGAAGAATCACAACCAACTCCCATTAGATTGCCCAACGCGGTGGAATAGTGCGCATGACATGTTGCATGCCGCGTTGGAGAAGCGAGAAGTCGTGGATTTTATCACGTTAAAAATCATGTCGGTGACAGATAAGGACATGAGAATCTCACGTGAAGAGTGGAAAATGTTGGGAGACTTCCGCAACATTCTAGGGCCTTTTATAGGATGACTAAATATGTTAGTGGCTCGAAGACAGTGAGAGTCGTGGAAGTGATCCACATCTTGAAGGCGCTGATGCGACATATCGACACAATCTTGCTCAAGTTTGATACGTCTATGATATTCGCATCGGGAAGAAGGATGACCGCTGCTCAAATTGCTTCCATCCGCAAAGCTTGTCAGAGCATGAAGTCGAAGATGTTGAAGTATGTGAAGATGATTTCAAAAAACTGAGCGATGACAACAGCTGCAATTCTTGACCCTTTCAACAAGGGAGCATTCAGGATGCATTGGCATTTGTCCGCCGACTTATGCCCAAACATGGTGAGGAAGACATAATTTGTAGCGACCTCAAGGATGAGGACTGGCTCGCAGAACTTATTGATGGCATAGCGCCAGCTAGGGAGAAGGAACGACGAGTACCAACTCCAGCCGAGGAATTGGAGGCGTATCTACAATCAATGGAGAGGAAGGACAACGAAACAGCATTGGGATAGTGGGCACGCATAGGTGCATGAACCTACCTGTGGCTTGCAATCGTCACTTTCAAGCACCCACGTCTTACTGCTGAAAGCATCGAACCCCTAGTCACAGTCAAGTGTTGGTTACGTGTCGAGAATGCTCAGATGTGCGATGGAGACAATGTGAATGACTTTTTTGACGACAAAGACTAGTCTAAATCTAATATAAATAATTTACTTCTATCGATCCAATCTTCTAATGTAATTTTACTGAACAATTTTTTTGCAGCAGCGACAATCATGGTTGGGAAAATTGACTCGTCCATTCTTCTTCCCCGACCGATATCTTCCTAGAGCGTAGGTACATTTTTTGGAGAACTAAACTAACTCGCAATCCATTTTGAGTTCTCAATCAATATATTTAAATCCATTTTGAGGTGTTGCTGTGTTATGTTATCATTTTTTCATGCCAAGATATTCAATTTATTTATTTATTTGTGGGTGTCTCTGCCCTGTATGTGTTCCTTCATGCTAGGAAAAGGCAGGTGAAATAATTCTCCTCCTAATTCCACTGTATGTCTCTGGCCTGTATGTATTCCTTCATGTTAAGGAAAAGGCAGGTGAAAGAAATCTCCTCCAAATAAGACATCGATTTATCTCTAATAGGCTAACGAGTCTCTAGGTTGGGCATTTGCCAATTACTCACCCCAATCTAACATTAGGCACAAAATGTTGAGTGGAGGTTTGTCAGTGAGAGTTCTACATGGAAACTATTAGGTTTCTGTAAAAGATGTTTCCACAAAATCATCATTATCTGCTGAATTAAATAATTTAGAGGGCTTCAAGCCTGCCTGTGGAAAAGCCGACCATCAACTCTGAAGGAATACAAGGATAACAACACAAGTGCGACCCAACATCGACTCTGACTTATGTTTCTATATGGCACTAGGGTTAAACCTGCTAAGTAATTTAATCCCCCCAAAGTATGCATATCGAGCAAACATGGATTCTTCGAAAACGACATTAGGGTTCATTGCATCATACGAAGGCAAGCTGGACTGCTAGAGTCATCTACGTTGAAGACTTTTCCAAGTCTGTATTGAATATAGAAGAGACACCACTGGTGAGTTGGCAGGCCTCCTACAGCGAGCACTTGGCTAGACAATCGCTGTCCGGCCAGTGAATTTTCTTTTTTGAAAAAAAATATTTTCACTTTTATTTTCTCAATGACTCTGTGTCTGCATATCTCTCTTAGCTAACACAATTTTTTCTAGAATAATTTTGAAACGAAGAGAGGTTTTGGTTTAAAGTAGTTATCATGTGCAGAGGGAGCTGAGGAGAGACGTTAAAGGCCATAAATAAAATCGTGTGTGCGTCGCTTTACGAAAAGTCAGACACGATCATAAAGATCGGGGAGAAGAGTATAATATAATATACTCTTTTCATCGTTTTCTATCAACCAAGTCACTGACAGCTCATTACCAGCCACTCTCCAGCCAGCTCATTCAATTTTATTTATTCATTTCTCCTCCTAACTCGTTAGCCTACTACATATAAATCTACCCTGTATGTGATAATGTGATTCGATGTCTTATTTATCATTGGAAATAGTTAAGTTTAAATTTTAGTTGAGATCATTGTGTCCCGAATTAAGACGATTAAATTTGGATGAATGCGTCTGACTATTTGGTTCCTAATTGCTTATTGGACTGTGGATCTTCTCTTGTAGGATGGCAAGCGTTCAGCTGTACCTTCTACCCCACAAAGCCATTGTCACAACTTCCCCACAAAGCCGGCCTTCCAATTCTCGTGCTTTCTCTCAATCTCTTCGTTGTTTGGGAGAGACAGAAAGCACTGAAAGAGAAAACTACTGCCCCAATGCTGCAAAAGTCCCCAGGAATCTTTGTGGATGAAGGAGCATTTACTGGCTCTTGATTTTTTTTAACGGCGAGCTGTAAACATTCAAAGGTTGTAACGGTTTGCAAACTTGTTGAACATTTTTTTTATTTTCTGTTAGACAGTAAATCTTCATTTTGCTTTGTCAACGTGAGCATTCATTTTGGTTTGTCATCAGTATTATTATATTGATGAAAGTCAAGACTAGTAAAGGAAATGAAAGTCATTTGGTGACTGGTGAGTCACAAAATCCTTCACTTTTCCATAAATATATTAATTTATTATATTATTATTATATTATTATTCATTATTAAATGTAACTATGACTTTTTGATCCATGAACAAATTATTCAATTCTATTAAAGACTGCACCAACAAATTAATTATTAAATTCATAATTTCACATTCTTAAAAATATTTATTAAATTTTTTTCACGAAAAACATCACTAAATATTAAAAATTTCAATCAATAACTTAAATATTAAATTACTTAGATTCCCAATTTTATGACAACATATTAAACCATAAGTCAGTAAATACTACATTTTTCCAACAATATATTAATTTATTAAATTCTTATATTCATAATTTACATTATTAAAATGTAAATATAAAATTTTAATCCCTAAACAAATTATTCAATTCTATTAAAGACTGCATCAATAAATCCTTAATTTCTCCATCAATAAATTAATTACTTGAATAATTTCTAGCATTCCCCAGCAACAAATTAATTACTTAAATGTATTTAAAAAAAAATGAATGTCTTACCTTTTCTGTGAACAAATTAATTATTACAGTCATAACTTCACATTCATAAAATAATTATTAAATTCTTTTCAAGAAAAACTCACTAAGTATTAAAATTTTCAACCAAGAACTTAATTATTAAATTATTTATTATTCCCAATTTTACGTCAATAATTTGATTATCACAACATATTAAACCATAAGTCACAAAATCCTTCATTTTTATACACATTTCCTGGCAACAAATTAATTATTGAATTGTATTTTATAAAACAATAAAAATTAATCTTTTTCTGTCCCTAAATTCATTATTCAAATGCATTAAAATCCCATCACGGTCGTCAACCGTGACAGAACTTTCGTCACATTACGCGTCCGGAGTATCCCGCCACTATCACGTCACCATTATGTTCAGCGTGTCACGCGTCGCCATCACCGTCACGCCTCATCCAATTTGTCACCGTCACCGTCACGTTTCCATTACGGTGACGTGTGACGTGACAGATGACGTTTGACGATCCCTAATTCCTAGGCAGTCGTCCCGCGTCGTGGGGCGTCATCCATGTCGTTGATGGTCGTTGTCCCCATCATTTGACAGTCGTTGACAGTCGTTGTCCCCATGTCGTTGATGATCTTTCTCCGCATCATCCACGTTCGTCATCTGCGTCATCAATGATAATCGTCTACTTCTCTGTATACGAAGGTCTTTTCAAATTTCACAGTTACGACATCCTTGGTTTCATCAGTCATCCCCCTCATTTTTGTTAATTTGTGACGTTCATTCATTTGTGACAGATGACTGATGACTGAATGTAATTGTTCAGTCATCGGTCCATCTCTCCAGACGATGACCGATGAAGAAATTGGATGGGTAGGATGATAAGACCACTTTCTGATGGAAAGAATAGAAGGGAAGATCGCAAGAATGTCTTGTCAAGGAATCCAGCCCACGTGCCAACTCAGACGATGACGCATTGTGTGCTCACGCACAAGAAGGTTTAAGAAGAATCTCCTCGACCAAACCAAGAAGATCTCCAGCTGCCAAAGGAGATATCTCCTAGTGTTCCAAGACAGAGACAATGATGACTCTGTCCCATATCGAGAAAACATTTATTCATCAACCGCCCTAAGGCCCCATGAGTCCTCTATAAAAGGGGACGATCTGTATTGCAAACTCACTTCGAACAGCCTAACGGCTATATTCTTCTATCCTGCTGTTAATTCATTTTCTTCTTCATTCATCCTGTTCCTCAATCGCTCCTTGGAGAATATCAATTTCTATCATGGTATCAGAGCCAGTGCCGGAGTCCACTTTTGAAGCACTGCACCTGAACGATGAAAGCGCTTCAGATTCATCGTCTCTAGATGAGTCCTCAACAGCTCGGAGAACGAACTCCTCTTGCAAAGGTCCAACAAGGATCTCAAATGCAATGGTACCTTCAGTCAATCTCACAAGAGAGAACTCCATAGTGTGGAAAACACAGGTAATACCTACACTAAAGTTTCATCGACTCAGTTCTCACATCGAAGCATAACCGCCCCCCCATGCCGAGGATGAAGAAGACGACTGGTGGTTACTACAACCAGCATGTCATGGGGTTTCTTCTCGCATCAATGACAGAAAATGTCATTGGGTGCGTAACCGAAGCTCCCACGGCAAAAGCCATCTAGGACACATTGGGGAAGGACTTCGTCTCCTCCGCTGAAGCACGACTGCAATAGCTACTCAGGAAGCTGCACACCCAAACCAAAGGAAGCCTAAGCCTTGAAGATTACATCTCCCAGTTTCGTTACATCGGCAGCGCCCTCTCAGCATCTGGGGAAAGGGTCGACCAATGCACGATGGTCCGAGCTCTCCTTCAAGAATTAGCACTCAATATGCTCTGGTCATTGCCTCGGTTCGAGCAGCAGCAGAACCCATGTCATTGAACATGGTCATCTCTCACCTTAGTGACCATGAAGCGATGCTCGCATGTCACCAAGCTGTCAAAGAATCAATCTAGTCCCCTCCAACTGTCAACCTTACTCAAGCAAACCCAGGAAACACCGGTCAAGGCAAAGGTAAGCCAACCGAAAATTCAAATAGTAACCGTGGAGGCTTTGGTAGGGGAAACGGAAGAGGAGCAGGGCGCACTAATACGGATGGACGATTCATTCCAAAATGCCAAATTTGCTCACGGACCGGACACCGAGCCTTGGAATGCTACGAACGGTTTAACCGAATGTACATTCCCCAAGATCCTCATGTGAACCAAGTCACCTCTCCAGACACACGAAGGAAATATATATGCACTCCTCCCCAATATGAACAACATCTCCATCCACTGCCACAAGCCTATAGCACTTCATCCTCGGTCGCACCATCATCCCATTGGTACCTAGACAGCGGTGTCACACACCACGTCGTCGTCGGCCCAAACCTGCTTCTCGAACCTCAAGTCTACTCAGGACAAGACAAAATCTACATTGGAGACGGATCAGGTTTCCAAATTTATCATTCAGGTCACACAATTATACCCACTCATCTTCGTAATTTAAATCTTAAACACGTAATCTCCTTTCTGTGCGTCGATTCACCGAGGACAATAATGTGTTTTTCGAGTTTCATCCCACACACTATCTTGTAAAAGACAGCTCTAACGGACAGGTTCTACTCAAGGGTTGCGTTGAAGACGGCATGTATCAGCTTACGCCATTTTTATCTTCAGCAGCCCTCGTCGGCGAACACGGTTCACCCCATACATGGCACCACTCCTCGGTCATCCTTCATTCAGCATCCTCCAAAAAATTATTAGACGGTTTGGTTTACCCTTCTCTCAACTCTCTAAACATTACGTTTATCCTGCCTGTGCATTGTCAAAAAGCGATAAGTGATAAGCTCAATTTTACTGTGTTTTTTTACTGGTTATTTATCAGTAACATGTGTGAGGATTAAGCTTATTCAACGAATTTATAAACCTCACAAGTTAGGGCGAGTGAGGGTCGATCCACAGGGAGCAAAAGAAAACAGCAGGAAATTCCTTTTCAGTACGTTAAAGTGCAACTTAATCAAGCCGTCTATAGAGAATTTCTCTGTAGACAGATCCTTTGCCCTTTGGGGCAAAGGATCGAACACCTTGCGTGCAGGGATAACCTGCGCGAGGTGTGCGCGGCTTGGCCTCTGGCGCTGACTATGCAGCGCGCGGCGGCTGCCTATGCACGGAATGCCTGCACGCAACAGCGTGCTGCGCGCGGCTGCGTGCTGCGCGCGGTTGCGTGCTGCGTGCGGCTGTGCGCAGCAGTGCGCTGCTGCGTGCTGCGCGCGGCTGCGTGCTGCGTGCGGCTGTGCGCAGCTGTGCTGCGCGCGGCTGCACGCGGCTGCGCGCGGCTGTGCGCGGCTGCACGCGGCTGCACGCGGCTGCGCGCGGCTGTGCGCGGCTGCACGCGGCTGTGCGCGGCTGCACGCGGCTGCGCGCGGCTGTGCGCGGCTGTGTGCTGCGTACAGTTGCACGCGGGTGCACGCGGCTGCGTGCTGCGTGCGGCTGTGCACGGCTGAGCGCGGCGGCTTTGCTGCACACGGCGTGGTGGAGATGCGGAGGAGTTCTGTTCTTTTGGAAGATTTGGGGAAGACGATTTGAACAACAAAGGAACAAAGTTTAAACTGAAATCAAATCTAAACGAAACAATCCTCAGTTGGGAAACATTGGAAGATCTTGTGACTCTTCCAACCCAACCAAAATTGTCTGAGAAGAGAGGGATTACAGGGCTGAAGCTTGCGATTTCCCCACGTCGGGTGTCACGTCCTTGCGGCGAGGCGTGGTTCTTCAATCCAAGCTATCTTCAGTCTGTTCTTCCTCTCCAACTCCAAAAGCTCATCAGCTCCTGGAGGGTGCAGAAATCCTCTTCTCCAAGCCCTAGTTTCCTTAGAGAAAATTCTGAACACCTAAACTCCTCTCTCAAGAGAGTATTTATAGGTTTTCTCTTAAGTCATGCCCAGGGGCATTTTCGTAATTTTTGCCACTTCGAATTTTTGCCCACTTCTGTTGATCCTCCTCTCTTCCTTGATCTTCTTAACCTGTTTCTGAATGTTCACTAGCCATAAAACGTTAAATATATTCCACTTGATTCAAAGAATCAAGTGGGGTTAGTGATTTCATAAAACAATACATATGCATGAACTTAGCATGAATTCACAAGATAATTGTAATGAATTTAAACTTGAGAACTTGATTATTTGATGACATATTTTAGAGTCATCAATAGGCTTCCATATATATCTTCCTATTCTCGCTCTCTCAAACCATTGAAACTCATCCATTTGGATTTGTGGGGACCGACACTTGTCCACTCGCATTTAAATTTTCCTTACTACGTAATTTTCATCGATGACTTCAGTCGCTACACTTGGTTTTTTCCATTAAAATCCAAATGTGATGTACATTCCACATTTATCGCTTTTCAATCTTTGGTTGAACAATAATTTTCTTCCAAAATCCTCGCCTTCCAATCAGACTGGGGGGGCGAATTTCAAGCCCTCAACTCTCATTTCAAGCAACATGGCATTCACCACCGCATTTTGTGCCCTTACACATCGCAACAAAATGGCACTGCCCAGCGGAAGCATAGGCACATCGTCGAAACAGCTCTCACGCTGCTTAACCATACCTCCTTACCTTACAACTATTGGGATGAAGCTGCGGCAACTGCCACCTATTTGATCAACCGGCTTCCTTCTCCACTACTCACCCACAAGTCGCCATTCGAACTCCTACATAAACATAAGCCTAATTACCGTTTTCTCAAAACCTTTGGATGTCTATGCTTCCCTCACTTACGCTCTTATGCAGATAATAAACTCTCTCCTCAGTCCAAACGGTGCATCTTCTTGGGCTACAATGCACATCATTTGGGTTATTGGTGCCTCTCCATTGCATCCGGTAAACTATACATCTCTTGAGATGTTCAATTTGATGAACCCACCTTCCCTGGTCTTCCAAATTCGACCAAATCAAACTCACCCAGCATCCTTGGACCTGCACCCCATCCTGTACCTCTACTGATCCCTCAAATATCCCCTGTCGTCACACAACCTACCACGCCACGCACATCCCGAACTACTTCGAACTTCGAACCCTCGCCACTCTCCCCACGGCACCAGCTCCCTTCGTTCCACAGCTTCACTTTCCAGCGATGATTCCCCCTCTCGACCTCATCAGTCCTTGCAAGACATCTACGCCCACACCCAACCAATGAACATCACTACCTTATCTCCCGAATGCCACACCATCGCCACTTCCGCTCCTGAACCTACCTCATACGATGAAGCCGTCAAACACCCGGCATGGCGTCAAGCCATGAATTCTGAATATCAGGCCTTAATCCAAAATGGCACTTGGACTCTAGTTCCACCGCCTCCCAGAGCACGCATCCTCGGCTGCAAGAGGATCTATCATCTCAAGCGTCACCCCGACGGCTCAATTGAACGCCATAAAGCACGTCTCGTCGCTCAGGGTTTTTGTCAAACTCTCGCGGTTGACTTCGCTGAATCTTTCAGCCCTGTCATCAAGATCACGTTCATTTGTCTTCTCCTCGCGACAGCCATCTCCCACGGATGGTGCATTCGCCAGTTGGACGTCTCCAACGCTTTCCTTCACGGAAACCTTCACAGAACTGTCTACATGCGCCAACCGCCAGGTTTTGCGCATCCTCGCTTCCCTTCACACGTTTTTTTCCTTCCTAAATCTCTTTACGGCCTCAAACAGGCCCCTCGCGCATGGTTTTTTAAAATCTCTCAATTTCTTCTTCGCATCGGCTTTTAGGGATCTCGTACTGACCCTTCTCTCTTTTTCAAAATCACCCTCCTCTCGCATCTATCTTCTTATTTACATCGATGATTTTCTGGTCCTCGGCTCAGATCGGCAGGGGGTGACTTCTCTTCTCCTCTCTCTTCACAAAGCTTTTGCTATCCGTGACCTCGGCCCAGCTCAAACTTTTCTGGGCATTCAACTCACTCCTCACCCACTTGGTCTTGCTCTCTCTCAATCGCACTATTTATCCACTATCCTTAGCCGTGCCAACATGAGTCACTGTAATGCAACGGTTACTCCTGCCCCCACATCGCTAAGCAAACCTAGTGAAGGCACATGCGACGCCACCCTCTACAGTCAAATTGTGGGGGCTCTTCAATACCTTACGCTCACGCAACCAGATATCTTCTACGTAGTCAACAAAGCTTGCCAGCACATGCATCAACCGCGTCCTGAACACTGTAAATCTGTTAAACATCTCTTACGTATCTCAAAGGCAGCGGTAATCTTGGATTGTTTTCTTATAAAAAATTCTAACTCTTTTTTAAGTATGTTCAGCGATACCGACTGGGCAGGTGACACCGAAGATCTGCGATCCACCAGCGGCTACCTCATTTACCCCGGGCCAAATTTGGTATCTTGGAGCTCCAAGAAACAATCCACTGTCTCACAATCAAGCACGGAAGCAGAATACAAATCCATGGCTAACGTTACCTCGGAATTCATTTGGATCTCTTCACTTATGCAGGAATTGCAGCTCCCAATTGTTGGCACTCCCACATTGTGATGTGATAACCTCGGAGCTACGTACCTCGCCCGAAACCTGGTGTTCCACGCTCGCATGAAGCACGTGGAAATTGACTTCCACTTCGTTCGAGAAAGAGTGGCCGCCAAACAACTGAAAATCATGTTCACATCCAGTCATAACCAACAAGCCGACATCCTGACCAAGAGCCTTCCGAAGCAATCGTTCCTCTGGCTGGGCTCCAAGTTCAACCTCGTCCCTCTGATGAGCTTGTCGGGGAGTGTCAAGGAATCCAGCCCACGTGCCAACTCAGACGATGACTCACTGTGTGCTGACACACAAGAAGGCTCGAGAAGAACCCCCTCGACCAAACCAAGAAGATCTCCAGCCGCCAAAGGAGATATCTCACAGTGTTCCAAGACAGAGACAATGATGGCTCCGTCCCATATCGAGAAAACATTTATACATCAACCGCCCTAAGGCCCCATGAGTCCTCTATAAAAGGAGACGATCTGTATCGCAAACTCACTTCGAACAGCCTAACGGCTATACTCTTCTATCCTGCTGTTAATTCATTTTCTTCTTCATTCATCTTGTTCCTCCATCTCTCCTTGGAGAATATCGATTTCTATCACGTCTCTAGTTCACGCAGAAGAATAAAGTTAGACTGACATAGTGGAAAAAAGAAAAAATACTTATCGTTCTTTATTATCATTAGCTGGCAGACCATTTAACTGCTAGCCAGTATGAATCACGTAACGTGTGATCATCTGAGCTCATAAAAAGGGGAAAAACAGAACGAACTTTGAACAAAAAACGAAAATTTGTTCGTAATGATCATCCTTCTACATTTCTTCGTCGATTTGTGTTTCTTTCATAGATTACAAGACGATCGAATCATCCGATCGTTGGACAACCTTCTGATCTGATGTCTTCCCTATGTCACTTCATGGGTTCAGCTCATATTTTATCTAGGAGATAGAGAGATAGATGATGATGATGATGGTGATGGTTATGGTTATGAGGTGGTTCGAATACGATAGCAAAAGAAGTGTGACAAAGTTTCTTTCTACGTCACTTCATTGGTTCACCGCCTCGTTTCTGTTACAGTAACGAGAGAGACAGAAAAAGAGATACCAAAAAAATCTAGAGAGAGAGAGAGAGGATAGCTGAGGTTCAGTGGAGTTAACAGCGATGGCGGTGGTTCTCCCGAATCCAAGCCAAACAAAAGAATAACCAACTTAATCAACGTGACTTCATGGTTTCTCCTTCTATCAAAGAAACAATTCTCGAGAGAGAGAGACGATGAAGTTGGTGGAAGGAGAGGTCGCTGAGTGGAGTAACCCTTCATGGATTGTGAATTTCTCGATTCCAAAAAAAATTTAGAGGCTTCTTTACCTTAGTTCATGGGCTCTTCTTCTGTTAGAGAGAGAGAGAGGATGACGAGTGATCTCTGGCTCAGTGGAGTTCCACGTCATAAGAGAGCCACTCCCCAACCGAAGACCCAAATAAGAACAATCAACTTCCTTCTACGTTACTACATGCGTTCTCTGCCTCCGTTCCACAGAGATCTAGAGAGAGAAACCCCCAAAGAGAGCTACGCTTAAGTGGAGTTCCATGTAATAACCAAGCTCCTCCCGACCCCAGCACCATTAAAAACCGACCAAAACTGAGGAAATCTAGAGAGAGAAACCCCCAAAGAAAGCTACGCTTAAGTGGGATTCCATGTAATAAATAACCAAGATCCTCCCAATCCCAGCACCATAAAAAAACGACCAAAACTGAGGAAATCTAGAGAGATAAACCCCCAAAGAGAGCATCGCTTAAGTGGAATTCCATGTAATAAACAAACAAGCTCCTCCCGACCCCAACACCATAAAAAAACGACCGAAACGGAGAAATCTAGAGAGAGAAGATGAAGGAGATAGCGAGAGAGCTACAGAGGCAGTTCGCGACGGCCCTTCCGCTGGCGTTAACGAACCTGGCCTGGTTCGCGAGAACGGCGATCACCACGCTGTTCCTGAGCCGGCTCGGCGACGCCGAGCTCGCCGGCGGCCTTCTCGGCTCCTCCTTCGCCAACGTTACGGGCTTCTCGGTCTTAACCGGGCTCGCCGGCGCGGTCGAACCGGTCTACGGCCAAGCCCACGGCGCCGCGAACCGCCCCCTCCTCCTTCAAACCCTAACCACCGCCGTCGCTCTCCTCCTCTGCGCCGCCGCCCCCCTCTCTCTCCTCTGGCTCGCCGCCGACCCCCTCCTCCTCCTCCTCTTCCCCAACGAGAAACCCCTCTGCCACGTCGCTAGGGCATACGTGGCGCACCTCCTCCCCGCCCTCCCCGTCACCGCGCTCTTAGCCCCTCTCAGAGCCTACCTCACCTTCCAGGGCGACACCCTCCCCGTCCTACTCAGCTCCCTCGCCGCGCTGGCAGTCCACGTCGCCGCCACGTGGCGTCTCTCCCTCTCCTTCCGCCTCCGTGGCGTCGCCGTGGCCTTCTGGCTGAGCGATCTCTGCATGGCCCTCCTCCTCCTCTTCTACGTAGTTATAAACAACTCAAAGAAGAAGAAGGATAAGGAAGAGAGAGCAAAGGTAGAGAAGCTATGGCTGAGGTTAGCGAAGCTGGGGGGGCCCTGCTGTCTCGCCACGTGTCTCGAGTGGTGGTGCTACGAAACCCTAATCTTGATGGCGGGGAAGCTGCCGAGGGCAAGCACAGCTATCGCCGTGCTGGGGTTGGTGCTGAATTTAGACTATCTTTTTTACGCGGGGATGATGGCGCTGGGAAGCAGCGCCGGCGCGCGGGTGGCGTACGAGCTCGGCGGCGCCGGCGCGCGGGTGGCGTACGAGCTCGGCGGCGCCGGCGGCGCCGGCGCGCGCCGCGCGGCGCGGGTCGGCGCGGCGGCGGGCGCCGCCGCCGGTGCCGTGGGCGGCGCGTGCATGGGCTTGGCCGGAGAGCGGTGGGGAAGGGTTTTCGGTGTGAAGAGTGCGGAAGTAGCGGTGGGAGTGAAGAAGGCTGTGAAGGTGGCCGCGGCGGTGGATGCAGTCAGCTTTCCTTTGGTGGTATTGGCAGGGATTGGGAGAGGGATGGGAAGGCCTTGGCTTGGTGTGTGGGCGAACGTTTGTGGGTTTTACTTGGTTGGGTTGCCCTTGGGAGGAGTTCTGGGGATTAGGGTTAGGTTAGGAGTTGCAGGGCTGCTGGTGGGGGCTCTGGTGGGGGCTGTTGTGGCTGTGTGTTTGCTGGGGGGTTTGGTTTTGGGTAGTGATTGGGAGGAGCAGGCTAGGAAGGCGCAGGAGCTGGTCAGGAGGAGGAGAGAAGAGGAAGAAGATGGCAGGTCTTTGGGTGTTGGAGGTTGAAGCTGAGCCTGTTAGTGAAGTTCCCTGCTGGGTTTTGAGAGATGGAGAGGTTATAAATTCCGGTGACCCTGATGGGAACTTTGTGATTCTGCTGTGATGGTTAAGGAAATTTGCTGAAATATGTAGCTGACTGTGAGTCCTTGAAGCTGTGAAGGGAGTTTTTTTTACCAATTTTTTATGACTCCTGAATCACTGAGAAATGGGATGCCCAGGAAAGTTATGTAGGTGATGGAGACGTTGCCAAAGACGTCAAAGATGAAGACAGGGCAAGAAGGATGATGCACTAGCTACATGCTAGTACGTGCAAGCAGAGATAGTGTTACCACGAGGCAATAAAACATTTCTTCTCCCTTTTGTCTTTTGTAACAAAATATTTCTTCTCTAAAAACTTCTCCATGAGGGTGTCACAGGAGGGCTTTACATAGCCTATCTGTGACGTCCCCTTTTAAGTTAAACAGGGAAAACACAATAAAAAGTATTTCAAAAGGACAAAGAAAACAATAAAAAGATAGATTAATGGGCTTGTTCCTATCATAGCATTCAAAAAGTAACAATGCGAGAAGTGTGCTTGAAGAGATGTCATAAATAAATATGATAATCCCCTTTAGTATCATAAAGAAGTAAATTTAATGGGGTTGATAATATAGGAGATGCAAAATAAATTAGGTTTAAACTCAAGACATCAAAATTATCGTTGGAAAATAGAAAAAAACACAGTCCGGGAATAGCAGAGACGGCGGTTGGGCGAGAGGAGCATCCCTGCTGCCCAGGAGGAGAGTGCGTCCAAGAGGAGAATCACCATTGCAACAGACTGGATAAGTTTTAAATGAGAGATTGTATGCCTTTGTATAGAAAATACCCCATTTAGGACAAAAGAAACATATGTATTAAGAGAGGTAGGGATAGCTCTAATTAGTGGACCTAGAGGGCTTCTCACACTCCCCCTCAAGCATGAAGCGAGCATCAAACATTCCAACTTGAGAATGAGAGTGGCTTCATGAAAACTGCCAATCAATCACACTCTCTTTGAGGACAGAGATACTTGGTCACACGCAAGTGCACAAACAGCATGTGTGCAGGGGTGCATAAGAAACAGTTGGGCACATAGCATGTAAACAATGGGGCATGCATGGGGCAAGCATGAAATGAGGCTTCAAGACCACGGACGGATGAGGAAAAATTGGGCAGCTCTTTTAACATATAATTCCTCAACCAAGTATAAATTTCAAAATTTCCTTGAAATGTCAACTCTTGTATGAAGATGAGTATGGGTCAAATCCACACACAGCAAGGGCTGAAATTTTCAAACCGTTGACTCAGTCAACTATATCAAGTTAGATAAATACATAATATCAAACTACTAATATAAGTATATCATATAGTAATCCTATTTAACCAAAATATGCAAAAAGGATTAAAAATAAAAGGAAAAAATTAGTGAGAATATCAACTTGTGTGCTTGCACTGCCCAAGTCAACTCACTAATTTCAAAGATAAGCTTACAATTTGTATATTTATATACCACATACAGTAGAATACATTTTTCTTAGTTTTTAATATTTTAAATAAGGAGATAATCAATGGTAAATTCAATTTGTTGACTTTCACCTACCCATTGACTTTGGGTGAAATGAGGGAAGAAAATATAATGTTAAGATAATTATATTTTCAGCGGTTATAACTACAAAGAATAATGATCATATATAAATGACAATTCATTAAAAAAAATTGGAATTTTTAATATATTTCTATATTTAATGATTAGAAAAGGACCCTATTTATGAAGGCTAGTCAAGTCAAATTTTTAACCTTGCAAATGATGTCAGAATTGAACCGGAAATGTAAGATTGTAAAAATGAGAAGAGAGAATTTGAAAGAACTAAAAATCATTCAAATTAGAGGTTCGATTATTGAGTTATCACAATCAAAACTCAATGCCTAAAAATCACAATTCAAGTATGGTTGGAATGGAAAAATAAAGATTTGGGGGAGTAAAAATTATTCAGTTATCACAAATGCATAATTTTGTATCCACGTAAAGATCACTCAGGAAAAAACCTATATCCACCAAAATAATAAAGTTAAACTACGAAACAAGGGAGAAACCCTTGGACACACATGACATGAAGAGTCATGAAAATTTTGGGGAAAATGGTGATGATACTATCCAAATTACAGAAAAAAATTAATCTTACCGCAAAATAAACATTATCTAGATCAAAATACACAAGGATTTAATCATCCCAGCCCAGAATCCTAAAAGATAGCCTTTAAATCAAATCACAAGCTTGTTAATTACCTCATTCTTCCATTCTGGGGACTTTCGGAGTGTTGGTGTCCATTATTTCTCCTCTTTTGATGGATTTATGAACTTTTTGCTCCAAGACAACCATCTCTGACTCAAAATTCCAAATGAGTCTAACTTTCATTAAAGAAGCTGGGATAGGCACACCACCAATAGAAGATTTTTCAGATAAGTTTGTCTAAGAGAGAAAGGGAGGGATAGAGGGTTAAATACATTGATATAAACTGGGGAGATATCAGCCTTCTGATTTTTTTAGTGAAACTAAATGGTTAAGATGATGGCATGTCATGCAACAGGAGTGGCCAAGTCACACATGCTGTGAGCTCCACAATATTTTCCTCTTTGAAAAATCTTTGAATAGGATATTTTCATCTGATGTTTCACATTCATCCACATGCACCAACTTCGAAGTTTAAAACAATTAACCCCTCATGAGAAATTTTTCCTTTTAAATTAAGAATATAATTGGTGCTGCTGATAGGGGTTTGAAATTCCCTAATGCACAAACCAGTATCTGTTACTCTTGATTATTGACGTCCACCTATGGACAACCCTTATGTCACCTAGGCACTTAATGTCACAATTCTGCTGTGCTGGCTCACAAGAATGCCGCCACTTGGCAGAATAGCCTCTTTTTACTGCAACTGAGGACCTTTGTCAATAATTCTTCTTTTTTGACCTTCTTAATTCCTGAAAATTCATTAAAATCAGAAAATTACAATAACTTTGATATTTCATATGTTTAAATCTATAAGGTACTTTTAAATGAAAATTTTCCACAATATTCTATAAGGTATCTTATCTTCTTTAAATCCATTCCACCTGAAATAAATAATTAGTACCAAACTGGTAAGTTTATAAGAACCATTTATTTGACTTGATTAGTCAAATTAGATAAATTTTAAAAGTTGAATTCAATTCTTCTGATCTTTTTATCATCTTTGCTTCATTTTTCAATCACTTAAATATTGAAAGAATTAAAATAAATAAATATGATCAATTTCAAATGTTTTGTCCTTGATAAAGGTTAACATACATAATAAACCTCAAACTAATGTAAAAGTTAATACTTTGTAGAATGGCATGGTAATGATGAAATTTTTATGAATTAATATAGTTTAGGACTCATTAAACTTTAGTTTATCATATTAATACATGCACTAACTTAATATTCCTACATCACTTATAAATTTCAGTTTCAGAACATAATGGACATATTTAACTAATCATGCTTCATTTTGTGAAGTCAAGAATTTATATTGCAGATCGATATTTTATACTGCCTTGTGTAGAAATTTACAGGAATAAAATGGTGAATTTGAAGTGAGGTAGATAATTTCTTGGAGCAAAGTTATTTGGAAATGGGCTTAACGGGTTAAAATTAAGGTTTATTTCAATGTATCAATCAGAGGAACCTGGGCCAAAAAAGATCCATCTAATTATCCCAGGAAGACATCATAATAGAGAGAAACCAAAACTTAAAATGAGAAACTATTAACCAATAAGAAAAGGAGGGAAATTTGAAAAAAAAATAGTATAAAAAACCATGAAGAGGTATTGAAATAATGAAATACTATACATAAATACTCTCTTTTACTTTATTTTACACTCTTTAAGGGCATGATCCAATAGAGTTAAGCCAGTAGGACAAGGATCCCCAGGATCCAGGTTTTCAACCTTATTAATGTAAGTTTCATAAAATTTTATTTTAATCTCTTCTATTATAAGCATTCAAAAATACCAGATCCTTGTGGAATATAAGGATCTAAACGTTAGAATATCCATTGAGGACTCAGGAGATGATGATCAAGGTTTAAAAAATGTTAATTATGTCCTCCTATTCTTATATTCACATTTTCGTATTATTTTCCATCATTTCTCCTTTCATCACGTCATTTTCTGTCTAAAAAATATTTCTCCTTTTTCCTCACTATAACAATCTCTATCTATAGGTTATACCGCTAAATTTTGATTAAAAAATCAACCATTTGGATATTCAAACTCTATCTACATTATATTTTTTTATTTCATTTATTTCTATCTATCTATTCATTTCCCATATTTTATCTTCCATAAGCAGTCCCTACTCTCTCTAAACCCCATCTACATATATAAAAGTCAATAAAACTATAATTCACTCAGCGGCAAACAGACCTTTACACCCACTTAGGGGTTAGTGGCACGTCCAATGGTTCGATGGAACCCCATTTAAAAATAGGATGGTTCACTGCTGGACTGGCTGAACTGAGCCACCCAACCCAACATCACCTAGATTTTGATTTCAATGAAAGATGTATATTTACGCATTCAAAATTTAATAAAAATAATAAATTTATATAAAAACGATACTACTAATTGATAGATTTATTTTATTTTCATTAATTCTATGAAAATCCCTAGAGTCCAAATCCTAGAAAATCAAAAACACATATTTTTGTCTTGTAAACTCATTTATGTTATTTCTTAATATATAAAGAAGATAGTAATTCCTAGCTCCTTCTGGACCAGCTCCTATATAGTAATTAAGCGGAAAATTTATTATAAATATTATTTTCTAATTTTGAATCAACATAAGAACCAAAATACAATAAAAAGTTTGACTTGATCAACCAATCTGTTTAATAACCTCCTACACCCAATACCCTTAATTTGCTTAGTTAGTTAACTATATTTAACATATAGACTAAGTAATTTTATATTTACTTAAACCAACCAATTATTCATGTTGCCAAAACAAGGGGTCAAGCTACATCACATGTTACAAAGGGGAAAAGGTTATCCAATATTTCTACTATCTTGGTTGAGGAATTCATTGTATTATCTTCTTTAAGTCAATATCCTATTATACCAAGACGCATGATTCCATCTTGACCACTCAATCACCTTCGCGAACTTGTTGCTGCATCCTACAAAAACTTCTTGAAATCTCATGATCAAGGATCTTAGGTAATAGTCAAAATAGATTTCCATTCACCGTATGACATTGATGTTTCATGTCTAAGTACCACTTACACAACAATGACTTGAATCAATCTAGTTGACAGTTAGGCAAAAACTCTAGGTGTACCCATGTAAATAAAACTTGTGAACTTTTCCTCTGAAGAGCACCACTATCTCTCCTTATTATCGCCACTCTAATGGCAACAATATCAATCGTAGTCCACATATGAATAGGAACAGACAATTTTATTATATATGGATATTTTGATCCCCTTAAATATCGTATGAATTCGGATGATTAGAATATGTGTTTAAAGATATGGGATCACAATACAATTATCTTATAATAACCAACTCATCATTGCACATATCCATGAAATTTTGTTGTCAAACATGTATATTTACATCATATCTTTTAACATATAGTGTGTCCCAAGATTAACTTGACATCTATATAAATAAAATTCTTTAAGTTTATATTATTTTTAGAAAATAAACTGATAAGACTAATGGCCATTGTGGAGCTAAAATGGTTTTCAACTGAATCTCGTTTCCCAGTTTCTATAATTTGATATCTCATAAATAATCTAAATTATTCCACCATAGGAGGTGATGATGTGGGTGCTTGTTTATAAATATTATAAATATTATAAAATAATTCCTCCAACTAGATAATTATGTCATCCTTATCTTATACAAGCAAAATGCAATGTATCCTATCAGACATACTTCATACACACTCATCTAATTGATTCAATTTAGAACCAAATGATTGATAATTTGATTAAAATTTGTGATAACATTGACTAGAAGCTTACTTAAGTCCAATCATGGTTTTATTTAATTGGTATATCATTGAAATTGAGTGTCTAGTCACATAGCAGTTTGTTTTTGCCTTACAAATCGCTCCAAGTCAATGTCTTAATTAGTAAATTTTGTATTCACATCTATTTTATTATACCCTCGGTAAGAAATAATGTACTACCTCAACCATAAAGGCAGTCTATGTTAATCTATGCCTTTTTCTTTTAGTAAATTAGTTTCTAAGATATAAGTCTCATAGATTTTTAAATTTTATATCAGCGAGATGAAATGAGCCAGATAATGTGATTCAGGCTCTATGATATACCATATCTTCAATGGATTCACTGTATTTGTTGACATCCCTCGTCTTCGTGATCATTGTCAAGTCTCAGCACTCTCAGGAAAATTATATTTTGGCAAGTAGTGTTAGGTCAAATATATCTGCTAAACAATAATTAAATTTTAAGGATAGTGTACAAGCTCAACAATTCTGAAACCTTGATCAACCTGACTATTGATGCGAATCTTCATGATATAAAACATAACTTACTGTTTTTAGTATCTTATTCAAAGCTTTTTACTAGATCCCTATATGTGTTGGCCATAACTTGTGATCAAAATTTCTGGTTCAGCGTCTGATATCAATTTTCTTATCAATGCAAACTTATTCTTTGGTTCTCAGAATTATAAAAACTAGCAATTAAGTTCTCAAATTAATGTCTAGAGAATTATAGGAAGTATCCCAAAGATGAATTTTGGCATTCCTAAATATATCACATTTATAACCTCGAATTTTTATCACCCTTCAGACACGTGGATCACATGAAACAAAATTTCTTATTAAATCCTAACTCAAATACGTCCAATTTCATATCAACTTTTATGAAAAAGTCCCTTAGAAAATTTTTAAAATTTGACTTTAACTCTACCATTTTCTGCTCCTGAAACATAAACCTCCATTACTTTTTTTAAATCAAGATTTTCAATGCAATTTATCAATTCGAATACAGTATATCAATACAACGTGTGATGGATGGTGTTTAGATTGGCAGTATGATTTAAAAAACTTAAATCATAACCAAATAATACATAGATCTATACAGTCAAAACTAGAAAGATCTTCACCTACATCTTGCATAAACAGTTGCTCAGATTCAATCAACTATTAGCTTTAGTTATCGGTCCCTTCTTCAAATAGTTCGCTGTTCTAAATTCAAATATTCATGGGATACAACAAACACAATAAGAAGATTTTTAAGAGAGAATGTACCTTCATCTATCAAATTAAGAAGCCTAACATAATAAAATTGATACAACAGCTCTAAAGCCACTTTCCGAAACGTCCAAAATTTGGACAATGATGAAACTTCTCCTGAAATGAACATTTGGAAATTCAATTAAGATCAAAATCAGAAGCTAAGGGAAAAAAAACATGATCTTGGCGGATGAAACTATATATAAATCTTCCAGCCCCGATATAACTAACATGAAGTTCTAATCATCAGAAATAGTTGTAATTGGGGGTCTAGTTATGTCTCTCCCTCTTTTTCAAAAAGAGAATTTGCCTTAAACCACAACCCAATCAAACCATAACTTAAACAGCTAGTATCAAAACATGTTGCATAAATTTCCTTCCGAAATTCTGATACCATCAGACCATTCCCTGCAGGTCTACACATAAAGACTCCTCCCCTGTGCGAAGAAAAGGATGAACACTGGAATTAACAAATACTGATTAAGACTCTGACATGGGCTGACATCCAAGCGACTAACCCACTGTTGCAAAAGTTTATAAAACCGATAAATTCCGCCACCAATGATAGAATAATATAGACTTGTGAGTGAAGAATTACATACTGTGATCCTACAGAAAGCTTGTACCGATGTGAAGATCGTTCAGGTTGTTGAGGATCTGCGCCCTTGTCGTTCCAATCTGTTGAGCGATCTCCAACTGTTCTTCAAGCGGAAGCATCTCGTAGCTACAAAAATTCCCAGCTTAGATCTTTAGCTTTTTTTTGTTTCTAAATTCGTTATAAAAAGGTTGTCTGAAGCAAGACTTGTGAAATACGGCGAACTACTGTTTGGGACGAGACTGAACTGGCTTCATATCATTCAACCATCACAGGGCTTGTTTTTCGTTCTGTTTCTGTCCAAGGGGATGGATGGAACAGGAGCTCGTACAGGGTTTAAATCTGTTTCCATTCCAAAGTTGGGACCGATGACTGATCACAGATTGGATTCCACCCCGTTCTGTTGGTCATCCGTCCACAAACCTTAGTCTGAAGTATGAGTTTTCCAAATCAAAGTAATACCATTTTTAATGCAATAAAATAGAACATCGAAACCAGCGATTTTTTTTAAGATAGTCTGTTTCCAAGTTGGAATAAGTAATGATTATGTTGAATAAATATAGAATGAGACAATCATCCACTCAGGTATCTTATTCAGCACAAGTAGAGAGAGAGAGAGAGAGAAAACTTACTGAGAGAGGAGTTCGCAGTCCACAACGTTATCTGGGCCGGGCCGGTGGGCCCTACCATTTGACTTAAACTGGCGGAAAGATCTAGGATTTAGCCCGCAAGCATGGGAGACTGAGTCAACGAGCTTCTTCTGGAGGGTTTGGAGTCGGCGGAAGGTCAACTCTTCAAGAGGAGAGATGCATCCGATACTCCCATCGAGGGTCCCAAATAATAGCGCAAATCGGTTAGTCTTATCGGATCCTGGGCCTGGATTAGACTGGTCAAGGACAGTGGGCAGCATCTGCAGGCGCAAGAACTTGGTGATGTGCAAACCAGTGTGGAATTCTGCCCTAGAAAGAAGTTTCTGCCCTTTCCAGCTCTCCAACATCTTTGGAGCATAGTAGAATATCTGCACACAAGAAAACTAATGATCAACAAATGCCATTTTTTGAATAAATAAGTAGAATTGCAGCACTCCTGTTAGAAGCCATATATTTCATTTCTCTTAATCTCATCCTTCTCTCTCTTTTTTTTTCCTTTAGTCCATCCTTGTAGCTGTCTGGTATAAATACCGGACTCATTGCATGGTAGAGTAAGGTGGTTATTCTTTACTTAAATTCTCACTCCCCTCTCTCTCTATTCATTTATCCAACGGCTCGGATTCCTCCAGGAACCTCCTTCCACATCTATAAATGTCTAAATTAAAACAATGAATGAAGAGTTCTAAAAATGTTGTCCATGAGCATGGTAGAGTAAGGTATTCTCACTTGTTAAGTGGCTCTTTCTAGAAACGTCTACTATTTCATAATATTCTCCCACAAAATATCATCACTTGAGTAAGAAATTCAGTCCATGCATATTAGACCGGGAAGATAAATAACTTGTCAATACCCATAAATATACAAAGTAGTATGCTTACTTGGATATTTTTCTGATCATCAGAAACAACAAGGCTGAGAGTGCTGCCATCGATCAAGAATTCGGTAGCACAGCAGTTAAGAGAACCAAAATCTTTCGCCAGTAAGTTCAACTGTGCGCCTTGTTCTTTCCAACTGAGGAAATATACACTCTTATGGATGTCACCCAGCAGGATAAAGTTCTTCACCTGAAATTAGATTAAAGCCTCCTTAATGCTGAATATGATGAAATTTGCATAAGATAAAGCCGGATTAACCTAGAATGAAGAAGAAATATAACAGACAACATCTAATCTCCAAAGAAATGACAAACTTCAGAAGGGAACTAGAGGTCAGTGAAGGTTTTGCGTCATATTCGACAAAAATACCGGACTCATTGCATGGTAACTGAGAGGACTCACTGTGGGCCCTACCATTTGACAATGACGAGTTTATCATCTGCAAGGAGCAATATAGGGGCAATATAAGACGGACAGATTGCCTGTGGACGATGTGACTGAGGCAAAAATCACCTTTCGAAGAAATTTAGAAAGGTGACATCCTTGTCATCTGGAAAAATAAAAATAAAGAAATATGCGAGAGATCGGAGACAAGTCGTCATCATCACGGGTCAACAGTTTGACCAGGGAAGATGAGGATGATGAACTCGTCATCTTCTCAATGAAAAGTAATAACAAGGACAATGAATTGTCACCGTCCTCTCGTCTTTATCCATGGTAAAAGCAAGCCGTAGGTCAGTGATTAGATTTCACCCTTTCTAGAAAGACTACCAGGGAAGACGACAAAGGATTGAAATCCACAAGAAAGCAATCTAGGATCGAATTTAAGCCATTTATATCCTCCGGTTAACAGCCTGGGAAAACATGTGATGATTTAAGAGTTTTTTCCTCGAAAATCAAACTCAAAATGAAAAATGAAAGAGAGGAGTTTATTTCACATCTAATGCCTTCCCATAGTAACCAATATTTATTATATTTTGACTTGGATGCCAAGGAATCAATAGTTTCACATACAATGTTCATGCTCACGGCGTGAAGAGGCGGAGCATCAAAAAATGCTACACCGTTCAGCTCTGTGCCTGTCCACTTATACAGCGTGACCTTGGGGCCAGAAGCAACCAATAAATGCCCCTGGAGAGATGCTAATGAAGAGATTGCTCCCTTAATTTCTTTCGAGAAGACTTCTACAACCTGCATCAAAACCGAAAATTAGTCACCAAATTCCAATGTTAAGTAAGTTGTACCATTTTGCTAATTCTCTCTCGAGAAATCAGGGTACCAAATTTTGAGGATTATCCATATCTTTTCCAAGGGAGAAGAGAAGAATTCGTCCCCGCCCTGCAACATCCTCTCCTTGAACATAGGCTGTGCCGATGGCCAGAAGAACCTCAGTTTCCTTCGTTGTGCAGTTCTGAACACAGGAGTTTTTTTCTTAAAAAAAGTATAACCTTCAATTACCAAACTCACTTTTCAAAATAGTTGAACTTCATGACCAGTAAACTAAAATAACATCATATTAGAAGTATAATAAATATAACTTGAAGTGGAACACGTAGAAGTGCATATCATAAGAGAGATGGAATAAGAGAAAAGATTTGTGTTTTTATTTGAGCGCCTTACTCCCAGGAGAATGATAGAGAGAGCGAGACAAATCGGAAAGAAACTCAGGGGAGAGGGAGAGGGAGAGAGAGAGAGAGAAAGGTAGAGCAACGGCCTTCACAAGATAGAGAGATATAGCGGATATCAAGTACAATGAAAGGATGGTGATGATGATAACGATAACAGTTTTTTTTTTGAAACAAATAAAAGGCAGTCACCCGTCGAGTCTGTAACCACCTGAGTAAGAGTGACAATAGGACCTTGTGATCGTCATCCGTCATTGCCATACAGGAAAACCCAAATCATAACCTAACTCTGGAATTTTCAAATACAATGTGTTGATTCTTTTCGCATATTACTCCAGCGATTATTGCTGGTTTCTTTACTGTAAAAAAAAACCTAAAGATGAAGATAAGAAAAAAACCACGCAAACTTACAAGCAATGTAACCATGCGCGCAGTGAGGGCATTTTCAGACGGTTGCATAGAGATTGTAGCTTTAGTCTCCCAGTGAACCCCAGACTTATCTGGTTCCAAGACACGGACTTCGAATTCATCAATAGTATAACCTTTTGCCATCTCATCTACGCCTAAGGGCTCATGCTCTAGAGGATGAGCAGTTTCTTGATCCATGACGGAAGAAAGAACTTGGCTTAGTGGCCGCATGACCTGACCACAAAAATTTTAGCCAAGAATCCAAAATCAAAAGTTGTCCATGAAATGACATCATACAAATCAAAAGTCATGAAATAGGACGGTCAATTCATCGACAGTTCCCCATTCTGCCATCATATCCAAGTTTGGAAAGAGGGAAAACGTGAATTATTCACATGCAAGAATTTCTCGTTTTATTAAACAAGTAAAATCCGTTGAAGCGTAGGTACCATACTATAACTAGTTTTTCATTAATGAAAAAAAGACAACTGAGAAATCAGATGACCAGATATTTCATCATGTTTCAAGTAAGAAACATCTAAAAGAGATAACCGCCACTTACAGAAACAGATACTATGAGTGAATAAATATTTTTCTCAGAAAAATAAGCTATCTGATGCGGAGTTCCTCTTAGTGGAATCTGAAGAAAAAAAGAATCGCCATCTCCATCAAATATTCTTGTCCGGTAAGACAAAAAACATAGAACGGAGCCAGAAAGTCTACCTTTTGAACTGGCCAATAATTGTCATAGTTCAGTACGGATGGCAATTGGCATATTTTTAGTAAACCCTGTTCCACAGCCAAAAGAAGCGATTGAGGCTTAACCTGCACGTGCTCTAAACTAATATTCTTATATATATTAAAAACAAGATTACCTGAGACGTGACATATATAAGACCATGATTACAGTTCACAATATGAAGAGGAGAGAATGCCACAACAGATCCATCACAGCGCTGAAATATAATTAAACTTGGGTCATTAGACATTAAGTTTTATTTAAGAACATAGGCTTAAATAAATCACCTGAGGATGCAATCGCAGACGTTCCCGACAGAGCATAAACCAAAGTGGCCTGGCGCCGGATAGAAATAAGCCTTCATAGCCTCCAACGTTCTTGAAGATGTTGATTCTTTGGCTTCCAAAGGAACTTCCAGGCTCCTCCCGTGTAAATGAATCTAATGAAACCCTGACAAATCTTAGATTCCTAAGTCTTGAAGAAGATAAAGATGTGTCCTCTTTAGGAGATCCATCCTGGCCCTCATACACGTAGGCATGGTAACAAAGTATAGTCCCATCATTTAGTCTGCCAAGAAGCATTGGGCGGCTATATTGACCAGACCACCTGTGCATAACTATTTCGACTACCCTCATGCTCTCAAGTAGTTCTCTTCTCATTGGGTTCCCATTATCTTCACCACCCTCAATCTTCAGCTTGTTAGATGATTTATCAATGGAAGTATCCATAAGATGTGACTTTCCTGATAAAAAATTGATTTCTGAGAACACACAGTTGAAATAGGGCACATCAAAGAGCACAACAGCACCACTTTCATAGCAGACTAAGCAGTATGTATCATCTTGATAGTGTGACCCGTCAGCGCTATCAAGGGCCTCGGATACTCCAGTAGAGAGCCATGCATCAGTACTTGCCTTCCTTAACCATGGGTCTGGCCCTTTATCATGATAAAGAGAACATGCACAAATCGAATCCTGTGATACTGGAAACCTTGACGGACTTTGAATAGAGACAGTGCAGTTGGCCGGATCTGCAACAAAAAAAATCAGAAGATCGAAAACTAAAAGTAATTTAACAGCAAAAAATAGGGCAAACAGAAGTGAACAAATCTAGAGCCAGAAGAGGGAAATAAATGTTTTCCTTCTCAAGAATTGGCCCAAACTATTGGGACGCGAATAGAAAGACGATACAATAATATTATAAAGGTCGAAAATATCCTTCATTTGTTCAAAGCAGTTATTAGGCATCAAGTCTGTTAATATATCCAATTGAATACCTCCAATAAGTAGTTCTATAGTTCCGTCCGACATCGTCAACAGAACATATGGGTCAGCTATGGAAGCTGAAACCACTGTCACTTCAAGGTTTGCAGTGGATCCAGATTTTTGCCCAGCAAAGTTCAACTCCTGCGTCATGTAGGAACCATCAAGGATTCGAACCCCATGAGCAAAGACTTGAATAACTCGACGCCTGCATCAAGTGAACATTCAACATTAAAAACCATATCCAACAATTAATTAAGAAATAATAGATTGTATAAGAGTATCAGACAGAACATACAGAGTCCCTAAAATCCTTGTCTCTAACAAGAAAATTAATGGTAATATGTTTTTCTATTAACTACTTTCAATATATGAATACGAACAAGCCAGTAATCACAGTATATTTTGTTTGTAAATTTAATTGCAAAATATGAAAGAGCAAAACAATAAAGAAACATAGCTGCAACAATTATTTTTCTAAGATCCGGTCAACCGGCAACCCAAAGTACAGGAGTAACGTAATCTCATAAGATAAGAAAAGAACAAAAATATTTAATAAAAATTAAATATGGGAATGCGAGAAAAAAGATGATAATAATAGAGGTTCACTACGGACCTACATAATGAATTAAAATATGTGCATAGCCATAAGTGTAGAAACCCTGCCCAGTTCAAATAAAAAAACTACTCTATGGAACTCTCCACAGCACTCTTGGCTGACCGGGGTATTTCTTTCTTCCAAATATTTTTTTCTTTCGCACTTCTTGAATTCTCTTTCCAAAATGCAGAGTAGACCAATGACGTCAACATGGCATCAGTTAATACTAGGTCCTAGAGATATAATCATTTCCAGGATACTAAAATTAATAAATTAGTTTGAAAATCAATCACCTTTTGCATATTCAGTAATCGAGCAGTCCCCTTGTAAGCCTGATTCTTGTGGTCAAGGGATTGAAGGATGCCAATTCTGACAGGGCACTGAACAAAATTGTTATGTCAGGAAGTTCAGCGGTTGCCTTTTCTGGTCAAAGGATTTGTCCACAGCCAAGTGTATTTGTGTGTTTTTCCTGTTTTATTATACCATATAATTTGTATTTCTGTGTAAATGCCTTTATGAGGCTCGCCTGAAAGGGGTCTTTTCAATAGGCCCAGTAAGGACTGCCCAATACGAGTGGCCCACATTTTAACTCCAGCTGCGGACATAGTATCAGAACACCTACTTTGGTGATGATGAGGCCCACATTGTTGGAAGATTGTATTGGGAGGTGTTGGGACCAGAAGTACGTGGCAGAGTCAAGGTTTGAAATACTCCAGTTTCAGGACCAGAGAGGGCGGATCCCCCTCAATCTCAGCAATCATGAGAGGATATCGATTCAGCTCACTCTCTTTCTAGTCAACTCCAGTCTTCCTTCTTTTCTGTGAGTTAGTCCTTGGTGGAACAGTCAATTGAGAACATTACATTGTAAGAGAGGAATTTTTATCAGTTTGGTGCTTGGTGGCAGAGTGAAAGATTTGTTTTGGAAGTTCCTCTTTCTGAAGACAGCAATGAAAATCTGGGATCATTTGCATAACTACTCAAGCATAAATCATAACTGGAGAGTATATGAACTTATGACCCAGGCAACCAAACTGGTGCAAGGTTAAATGACCATGCCAGAATGTGTGAATGAGCTTGTGGCATGGAAGCGTACCTTAACTGATTTTTTTTGGATGGGTTTGAATACTGAGTATGAATCTCTGAGGAGCCAGCTCCATAATTATGAAAACGTTCCTGATCTTCAAAAGGATATTCATATTATCCTGTGAGATTCAAATTTACAACTTGTTCCTGGTGCCCCCAAGTAGGATTGTACCATTCTCGTAACATATACGAAAATGGATGTCAGATAAAGGTATTGTTAAGGGTTTTGTCCCACCATCATTCGTAGACTGGGCTTATATTATCTATATCTGATATTGAATATCGATAACAGATAACAGTAAATTTCCTTATGATATCTGCAGTTGGGCCTGTTATCCTCAGATGTTCCACATTTTTACTGAATTTCATGTTTTGATATCCAATAGTGGAAAGGTTTATCGGATAACACTTATCATTCATGCCTTAAAATTTCTCTGTATTGATTTGTCGATCAGAACAGTGATTACTTGTCGATCAGAACTAGAGCGAGAGATCAGAAAGACAAAAAGTGGAAGAGCTAGCGAGTGAGAGAAGGAGAGAAACAGTGTGTGGGAGAAAGAGTGAGAAAGAGAGGGAGCAGGAGACTGAGAGAAAGAGAAAAAGTGAGAGATAGCTAAGGTCCATCTGCTCAGGCCAAAGTCGGAGGTGACACAGGTCATGATGAGCTTTTAGCTAAGTGTTTCAGAACCAAGATTAGCAGGGACTTCTTAAATGAAGCTAGATGCATGAATCCTCCCATGGACAATACACCACAACAAAATGGGGTTGCAGAAAGCAAAATTGACCATGTGATGACAACCACAAGAGCCCTAGTCCTACATTACAATGCCCCTAAATATCTTTGGGGGGAAGCAGTGTTTACATCAGTACATATTATTATCAGGCTGCAAGAAAAAAACAAATTTGGAAAGCCACCTTACTCTGTTGAAGACTAATCTGATTGCTAGAATATTTGGATGCATGAGGTTAGTCCACATTCACCATCCAGGCAACAAAATCAGTTCTGAGGCGGTCAAGTGTGTGGGTTTAGGCTCTTCTCAAACCGAGAAAGGCAACAGGTGTTTTCACCCAATAACGTTTTTTTATTTTTGATGATGTCACATTTCATGGACAAATTTTTCCCTACCCTGGAAAGTTCAGCCACCAAGACTCAAGACCTAGTCTTGCAATTCAATGATCAACAAACAACTAGTGTGGAAATCCCAGTTGACTCTGAAGAAAGTTCACTATAAGCTGAATATCTGGCTCTGTTACTACCCAGTAATAATACAGATAAGAACTTGACAACAGAGAGGAGGAATCAGAAAATGTTATCCCAGCAGAAAATGGAGTAGAAGATGATCATTGATGTTGGGAATGCAAGAGATCCTCCTACCTCTCAGCCCATCAGCAGACTATCGAGACGGATGGGTATGGTGAGGGCCACCTTTCTCGGTGAAGGATGCATACCTGAAGATTCGAGCGGTGGCGAGAGATGACCCAGAAGTCAGACAGGCAGGTCACATAATGATGAAACTAAAGATTCCTCTTAAAGTGAGAATTTTCGGCTGGCTGTTGAGGAGACGGAAAATCGTCACACGGGTCTATTGGCTGAGGTGGGCACCAGCGGAGCCCGTCGACTGCCCCTTGTGTGCTGGGGGCGAGGAAGACTGCTCACACCTTTTCTTCACTTGTCACCTCGCTCAAGGAGTATGGGCCTCGCAGCAGATTTCAGGGGTGAATATCTCCTCAGACAACGATTTTTGGGCATCAGTCACGACGGGTGGATACCGGAGCAGAATGGAGTGGGGGAGAATTCTCGCAATACTGTGGGCGGTATGGTTGCACCGAAATGAAGTGGTGTTCAAGGGAGGAAAGGCTTCAGTCGAGAGTGTCATATTTGACGTTGAGGCACTAATATCTTTTTGGGGGGTAGGGGGATAAAAGCAGGATGTGTGGTCATATCTGTCAATGATGTGTACATGACTTTGTTTTTTTAAAGTATCAGGTGGGCCACCGGTTTCGGGTGGTCTGCCCTATTTTCTTCAAAAAAAAAAAGAAGATGATCATTGATGGATACTTGCACTGCAAAAAGGAAAAGGAGTTTGTACTAAGAGAAAGAGGTATCTCTTATCCAACTTTATCAGGTATCAATGCGTTACTTTGTGGCAATACCAAACTCTAGGCAGTGTGCACTAAAAAGACAAAAATGGAAAGAAGACAAAGGATGAGGAGATGGAAGCGTTGATAAAGAATGGTACCTGGGAGGTTGTTAGTGTTCCACATGGTAACAGACCAATAGGATGCAGGATATGTCTATAGAGTTAATTCCAGAGCAGACGAGTCCTGGATAGAAATAAAGTATAGAAAGCCAAGGGCTAAATGCAGTCCAATGGAGTTGATTATGAGATGGCATTGGCACATGTTGTGAAACTCATACTGAGAGTATCCTCACTGCCTTGGCTGCCAATCTGGATTGGAATCTGTATCATTACAATGTAGTCCTTTTTTATTAAAAAATATTTCTGTCAGAGACGGCATTATCTCTAATGATCCCCTGCATTTTCACTGTCTCCGCTAACTTCATCTTCCAACTAAACCAGTATACATAATTAATTTTATTGGAAAACTTGAATAATTTTATCTAGTATCTCCAAATTCCTGGAGACCATGAGATGCAAAACACCCCCCTCCACCCCGACATACTTGAAAAGGATGAAGAAAAAGCATCGTTTTACATGTGGCTCTAAAAGCCACGTGTGAGAGGGGGAATGGGCAGGACTCTAAATAACTGGATGACAGGCGACTAGAGACATTTCTTGAAGGCAGTCTCGGGGAAGGGCGACCTCAGCCAGGAGCTTGGAAATTCTCAGTTCCCGAAAGTGGCAAGACTGACACAACTTGCTTTTCCATCTTCCACTCTTTTCTCTTCCACCTGTTCTTAACCCATTCTGCATCTCATTCTCCAGTCCCCTCTTGACCTCCAAATATTATACCCCGTCTGTGATTTGGAAGAACACGTGCTATTTCTGGTAATTCTTGATTTCTTTGCGAGGTCAAAGTTCTTCAAGGCATCTTCTGTTAGCAATTCAACGATATCTTCCAAGTGAGCATATCACCATACCTGACTGATTTCCAGAGAACAGATATTTGATATCCTTTGACACTAGAAGGCCTCACATTTGTTCAGCACTTTTGACCAACGGAGTGTATGACTCATGATTAAAGCTCAAATCTATATAAATATTTTGAAGCGCTTATACTTTTCACGATTATGGGAAATAATAAATGCAGTTAAAAGGAATGAAACACAAGAAAAGTTATAGAATAACTTTCAATTCTTACCTTCCAAACATATTCCCAGCAGCAATTGTGCTTCCCAGAACATAGTAGTCGACACTTTCCGTCACTTCTCCCAGCATCTCACCTGTCTCGAGAACCTAAAATGCCACAAAATCATAAACAGTTAACAAGTCCACAAAGAAAAAAAATCATGAAAATGAAACTGGTAATAAATTAAACCATAGCATTAGCTCCAAACCTTTTAAAAACTTCATTGATGAATACACTTGGAAATACAGAGTTCATTGATAACTAATTTTGAATTGGATTAAAGCGAAAATGGTTAGATTTCATTGCATATACAAAATTTTGCGAGAGCTGATAAATAAAAATTACCATCGTGCGGGATTCCAAGCTAATAATCAAATAGGCATGATATTCATTATCGTCAGCCAAGACTTGTCCACGGGAACTCTTGTGATACACAGTCCAAATCCCTTTGCAGCCGGGCAACTCAACCTGCGAACTTTCAATAAATAAGCATCAAATAGATCTAAGAGATCAACAGTAGGAAGTTTTCATACGACTTCTAAAAATAAGAGAGATATAGAGAATATGAAGAATTTCATGGTGCATTGAACAAGATTCATGCAACAAAAAATATACACTCTTCAATATCATTTGTGATCATGAAGTATGCAAAGACACCATAGCAACAAAAATCTTGGTACTTCCTCCTGCTCTAGTATATCATAGGTTCTATCCTTGATAGGTCAAATTAATTTATTAAATTAATCAATGTATGGAACTCAAAAGAGAAGATCAAATAGCTTGACGTGATTGTCAAGTTTCTAGAATGTTTTTGAACAAGATAACTGCTTTTCTTCTAACGGAATGTCAAGGGACTGCTGGAGTAGGCAATTTTCAGCCTATCTATTTGATTAAATCCATATATCTCATCATGTCGAAAGTTTTGGCCAACTGTCTATGGATGATGATTGGAAACCTCATCAGACCATTTCAGTCAGCATTCATCCCAGGCCGACAACTAGTTAATGGTGCAGTAGTAGCAGGTGAAATTATAACGGTGTGGTAGAGAGATGGGACTAAACGCTTTTGTGGGCTGGTTCTTTTTTTAAAGAAAGATAGGAAAGATCACACAAACTTGGTGACCCTCCCAATGAGATAAAAAATATCTTAGTGTTTTTTTTTGAAGTACAAAAAGGGATGACCACCCGAAGAACTCGGTGGACTTCCCAAAGGCCCCTTACACCCCCCTCCCTTTACGATTTGATCCCTACAAAATCACCCCCCTCCTCCTGGCAGTCGCAGCAGCCACGCTGCCTGAATTCCTTCCACTTCATGTATAGCTACTGCCGTAGAAACCGTTCTTCCCCTGAACACCACATCATTTCTGTGCAGCTAGATGGCCCACAGAACCGACATTGCTCGACTACATTCCCCGTTTCCTCTGCCTCTGAATTTCTGTACCGATTCCCAGAAAGCCCTTTCCGATGTCACCTTTATCCTTGTCAGACTCTGGCTGGCCCAAATCGTGCGCGCAAACGTGCACTCAAAGAACAGGTGGTTGCAGTCTTCTTCACCAGTCAAGCAGAGCACGCAGTGCGACACTGCATCTGGATATAGTCTTCTGCGAAAGACTCTTGTCATGAGTCTTTTCCGTGCCAGGATCCATCCAAAAATCCTCACCTTCAGGGGGACTTTTTGTTGCCATATGAACCTGCATAACCTGATCAGCGACGTGTCTTCCTCTCGCCCCGTCCGAATCTTCAAATAAGCCTGCTTGACTGAGAAGGGGCCTTTTGCCCATGCCCAGCTATCCTGTTCGCCCTCCTTAGTTCGTAGATGGATTACAGATTGCTGCATGCTCATGAATTCAGCCGTGCGCTGGTCAGATAAAGCCCCCAGGATGATCGGGTTCCACGTTCCATCCCAACAATCTCTAACCCGGGCTTTTTTATCACGTGCAAGAGCATATAGTCGGGGGAACGTTTCGCTTAAGTTTCCTCGTGGCGACCATGAATCACTCCAGAATTGAAAAGTCGCCCCATCGCCTAACTTGGCAGAGAAAAAACCTTGTACTCTTGGGAAGATCCGGCGAAGGCCTTGCCAGAAAGGCGACGCTCCGTGGAACGGCTCTGCCTTTTTTCCCCAGTTCAGCCCCTATCCATAGCTATCCAGGAGTACTTTGATGACAAGATCCTCTCTGGGATTCATGATTCTCTCCACCCATTTGGTTAGTAAAGCCACATTCATACTTTGCATATGTAGGACCCCCAGCCCTCCCATTTTGGTGGGCCGGCAAACTTTATCCCAAGCCACCATCTCGAGTCCCCTGCTTTGTTCTGCTCCTGAGCCTTTCCATAGAAACCGCCGCAACATACCTTCTATTCTCTTCCCGACTCCAGTTGGCATCTTGAAAACTGAGAGATAAAAGAGTGGAATGGATGATAATACAGACCTCAATAGCACCAATCTGCCCCCTCTCGATAACATTTTTGTATGCCACCCCTCTAGCCGTCGTTCCACTTTTTCAATAACCGGTTGCCAATCTGCTTTCATCAGCCTACCCTTCGTCCATGGTAGGCCCAGATAACGCATCGGCAGACTCCCGAGCGGCGTTCTCAATATCATTGCGCATTGTGCCTCCGCTTCCGACGATAGCCCATTGCACATCAAGGCGGATTTGCTTCTTTTTATTTGAAGTCCTGAGAAATCTGCAAACAGGTCAATTAGTATGGATAAATTTCTCGCTTCTCTCACTGACCCTTCGATGAAGAAGGTGGTGTCATCAGCATATTGGAGTAGTGGGATTCTATGCTCTTGCTCCGACATTTGGTACCCTCGTAACAGTCCCTTTGTGCATGCCTGGTCGGTACAGACTGCAAGTGCGTCCACCGCCAGGACGAACAGTAATGGTGCCAGTGGACATCCTTGTCTCACACCTCTTTGTAGTTGAATACGACCTCCTTCAGGTCGTCCGTTTACTAACACCGTGCAAGAGTGTGAGGTGATGCATCTTTTCACCCACCTTATCCATTCCTTAGGGAACCCTCTTCTCTTCATGGAGGCCCACAGGAAATCCCAATCGATTGTGTCATATGCCTTTGCAAAGTCAACCTTCCACATGAATCCCTTGGTTCCATTCCGCTTCCATGCTGCCAATATTTCTCCCGCTGTTACTGCACTGTCCATTAGTAGCCTACCGGAGATGAATGCTGATTGTGCCGGTTCAATCAACTCTCCTATCCTTGCCCTGAGTCTGTTCGCGAGCACCTTTGCAATAATCAGATAGATTGAGTTTGACAAAGAGATGGGCCGAAAGTCTTCAATTTTTTCTGCCCCTTGACATTTCGACAGGAGTAGATGGGACCTGTTGATCTTCTCCATGCTCCCTCGACCTTCTCGGAAGTCATCAATCATGGCCATCACATCCGACCCGACCCAATCCCAGCATTCCTTATAAAAGAACACTGGGATGCCATCAGGTCCTGGAGCTCCCTCTCCGTTCAGCCCCGTAATTGCTGCCTTCACCTCCTCTTCAGAGAAGGGTCGAATCAGTTCCATTTGATGCTCCCGACTCACCTTTTGTGCCCCCATTCCACACCACTTCTATCTGCTCTTTTTCCATTTTTTGTAGAAAGATCGGAAATGATCTGCAATGGCTCGTCCCACTGCCTGCGCTCCTGTGTGTATCTGATTTCCCACTTTTATCTTCAATATCTGATTAATTTGTCTCCTGACATTTGCCACAAGGTGAAAAAATCGTGTGTTCGCATCGCCTTCACGAAGCCACCATTGTCTTGATCTCTGTCTCCAGTCCATCTCCAATTTCCTGTCTTCCTCAGCAACCACACCCTGCCATTTCTTGCGTTCTAGGGCCTCATCTCCCTCTAGGTTTCTGGTGTCTTCCAACTCATCCAGTTGTTGTATCCTAGACAGGGCCTCATTCCTCTTCTTCTTCCTATTTTCCTAAACTTGGTGGCGATAACCCATCAAATGTTGGCGAAGACCTTTCACTCTCTCAGCGAGTGTCTCTGTGTCCGACCCTGCTTTGTGAATTGCCAACCATGCATTTATCGTCTCTTTGAACTTGTCCTCATGAAACCACAATCTATCCAATTTAAAGTATGTGGCCCGTCTGTGTCCTTCATTCGTTGCCCACACCATGGGAGTGTGATCTGATAGCGGCCTTGGCAACGCTCTTACGTCTACGTTTGGGAATTTTTCTGCCAACTCTACTGAGCATAGGAATCTGTCAAGTCTAGAATTTCTCCCTCCACCTGCCATGCTCCTTCATGTGTAAGTACAGTCAAGGGCCCCATTTCTTGCATCTGTGCTTCTGCAATGAGTGACCAGAAATTTGATGAGTCGTAATCTAGGCCTCCCCTGCCATTTGGTCTGTCTCCTGCCTCTAATGTCACGTTGAAATCTCCCCCGATCAGCATTGGCAGTCCTTGAAATTTAGAGCTCACCTCTGCCAGCTCCTCCCATAGCCCACTTCTTCCTGCTGGATTTGCTGCCCCATACACTGAGGCTATTACCATTTCAAAATCATCGCTTGTCCTTCTTAGTTTGACTGCTGCCGTCGCCTCCCCCGACCATGTCTCTACTTTAGAGAACACTGTATCATTCCAGGCTACCACCACCACCCCCCATCTTCCAACAGCATTTATCGCCAGAAATCCCTCGAGACAACCTTGACCTACTGTGTTCCACACTCTTGCTTCGCAGCTTTCCAACATTGTTTCCTGCAAACAGGCTATTGTGACCCCCCACTCCATCATATAGCTTATGATTATCCCTCTTCTCCGCTCATCGTGGAGCCCTCGTACGTTCCATGAGAGACACTTCATGACTGACTGTTGGGTTCCCCTCTCCCCCCCCCCGGGTACGCTGCAGTCCCACTTCCACCGCAACCTCTTCTATCTGCTTATTCAATACTGGGTCCCCCTCTCCGTCAATTGTACTGTCGGTGGAGTCTGTCATTATCGTTTCAGTCATTTCCACATCTTGTGCTCTCGAAAGTGTTGTAAGTCTTTGTGCTTTGCTCATGGAGTTCTTCATCATTTCCCCTGCCATTAATTCCCACCAGCCACTTTTTCCGGGCCTTCATCCACCTCACAACCCCCTTATCCTGATTCAATTCTATCCTCTTCCGCCTATATACCATACTGGCTCCTGAGCTTCCCCCTTCTTTTGTCTGTGTCGGTTGTATCTCTGTACTATCCTTGTTCATCTCTACTTCATGTTCCTCCATTCTCACTACTGCACTCTTTTCTGAAGGCCTCTGACTCCTGATTGTTTTTCTTTCTGCGCTCTGCTCCAGGCTTGGTATTACCACCTCTTTTGCCGACTGTTCGCTTTGGCCTGCGCTATTACTGTCCCCTTGCCTCCCCTCTTCCCCTTGTGGCGGCATAATAGTGTTGTGTGTTGTTTTGTTTTGATCTCGGCTTTCTTTAATACTCCCTTCACCTACTGCGGAGGCCTGCTTCTCCTGTGCTGTGTGCTCCTCCTTGTCAGCTCCAGTCTCTTCCCTGCTTGGTCCTGCAATTGGTGGGGGTGGTGGCGACCTCGTAACCAGCCTGATCTCAAAAGACCCCCTAGGGCCCCATAATCTGACCACAGGTGGAATCACTGCCCCCTTGAACCTTTCCACATCCATTATCACACAATTTGGATCACCGGCTACAAGTCCGGTTCAGATGATATTGCGAAGTTTGCTAAACTGTTTAATCATCGTCCCCAGCACCGGCCTGGTTCTGTACCCCACCGGAATGTCCCGTGCCTCTAGTATAGACGTCTCTCGTGTCTCCTTTGGGGCTCCGTCCTGCGGAGGACTCTCCGCCATTGTATCTCTACATCTTTGCCAATCTGTTGTTTCCACCCATTGATTTTGATGTAATTCACCATTGAGGCTCTACGGATAAAGAATTGCCCGTTTTCCAGCTCCCAGAGTTCTGCTCTCTCAAGATTTGGCCACTTCTCCCAGAGATCTCATCTTACTTCCTCCACATGCGGGGTTCCTTTCTTGACTACTCCTATTAGGCATTCTCTGATAACTCTGTCATGTACTTCCAGGCTTCGTCTACTCTCTAGCTGATCATTCTGATTGTAGTTTGTCTCGTTACCGCCGTTGTCCTTTCTGGGAATTTTATATCCGTTTCTCTCTCTGCAGTTAGCCTGCCTATGGCCTGCCTCTCGACAGTTCCTGCAGACAACAGGACCTTGACACTCCCATGCGTGGTGTCCTTGCCTTAGGCACTTGAAGCATATTTTTAACCTCCATACTTCGTCCTTTTGTACCTCCTTGTTTCTCCTTCTGCGGCGGTCGGCTACCACCCAACCTTCGTCCTCTTCTGAACCTTCACTGTTTTGTTTTCCTTGTATGTTGGAAGCCATGTTTTTTCCTCCATATCTCTTAGCACTTGCCAGATCTGTCGCTCGCCACTGCCTTTTATGCTTGTGTATTCCGCTTGCAACCCCCTTGTGCTGATCAGCCTTGGTGTACTCCGGCGTTCTCTTTATGATTGGCATAATACAATACTCAGAAATTTTGTCTTCTCCCTTGTCGCCTCTCCGATCCATCTGCCTCCTTTCACCGTCCTCTACTTCACGGTATAGCTTTTTATTTTCTCCTTCGTCGAGGTACCCGCTTCCTCCTCCCCCATTTCCTTTTCCTCTCCCATTTTCTTGATCTGGCTGACGGCAACCATCCCGGCGATCTCTGTCTCCCTCTCTCCTGCCCCTCAAAAATTTTTGCACGTTTATCCTCGGCTTGACAAAAGGGCCCTTCAACAGCTGGCCCGATCGTCTCCACCTCTCCGTACTTCCTCTCTCTCCTCTGACACTGCCGAGGATCCTCCATCTATCTTCTCCTTTATGCTCCAGTTCCTGATCGTTTCGCCTTCTCACTCCGCCGCCACCCCCATGGAGAGCAATTTGACGTATTCTCCTGCCTTCGTCTATAGTTGCCCCTTCCTCTAGGACTCCTTCCCTTCCGCTTCCTCGATAGCCCCTATCAGACTCTCTTTTTTCCCATGACCTTCTCTTGAGTTCTTGCCGTGGATCAGCCGACAGGACACCGGATCGTTTGGGTTGTCCTCCTTGCCGTCCAACCTGCTCGTTCCAGGTCACCCCAGCCCGGCCTGGGTGATGGTATCGCTTGCCACTGGCGATTCCACTGCCTCCCCCTCTCCCATCGGCCGTATCAACCACCTCCGTCCCTTTCCTCCGCCGGGTAGGTCTTCGATTCCTCCGTCATCTTTTGCAGCCTCATTACCCGCGCGGCAGGTCCACCCCCGCACGACATCCGACCACCGAGCTCCCTGATCACCCGCGCCTTTCGACCACTCATAAGGTGGCCTTCTTTGCCCCTCTCCCCTTCTTCCCAGCTCTCCCCGTTCTTCATTTTGCCCTTCTGTCCATCTTGCTCCTCCCTCGCTGAGTTCAATCGCTCACCCACGAGCCTCGCCACTCCCTTGTTGCACTCCCCCTCTCCCTCTGAAGCAGCCCCGCGACGACTACAGCGTCGTCCGCGATCGCTCTCGCTCCCCCGTCATCTGCGAGCTCGGGCGCTCGCGCTCTCGTTGCCCTTCTGGGACCAGGGATCGAAGCGAAGGTGAAAACCGTGATCTGGAAAGCTGATCACAATGTCCAACTTTAGCAGTTCCTAGAGTAAAAGGTCCAAGGCCGAGCCCAGGGCAGAGGTCGAGCGTGATCGATCCCATAGCGGTTCCTTCGCAGCGCCCTCGGCGGGGGCCCCCTCCCAGGATTCCCCCAATTCCCGATCTTTGCTGCTGCACGAGGCGCTGCGAATGCTGCTGCATCTTCCCCTTTCCCTCTCCTCGACCTTCCCTCCTCTTCAATCGATCTTCCGTGTCACCTTCGTCTTCCTCCCTCCCCTTCCCCCAAAAAATATATCTTAGTGTTAAGTACATGTAGGGCCTAAAAGGCAGGCCGGGGCCTTGGCCGTACATGTACCACAACCATACAGCAGTAAAACCTGCAGCTGTTTTTACCACAACGTCGGTCGATGCTTCCTACTCGTTAAAGATGACTTTGTTCCTGTGCAGCCATAGCGCCCATAGCTCTGCGAAGGGTCAAACTCTTCCCTCTCGCCCCCTGGGTGATACACTCTGTATAGGGTCCCAAAAGGCCTCCTCTGATGAGACATTCACCCCAAATGATTGGCTCCCAGGTCCTAAAAGTTTGGGCAAAGGAGCAGTCAAAAAAGAGGTAAGAGCAATTTTCATTACCATTTGCGCACATACAGCTCCGAAGCTTCCAGGAGTCATCTCTTTCAAAAAAAAAACCACCTTCGTCACTAGTCTTCAAAGAAAAGGAGAAAAGATAAAGAATGCAAGCAAGGTAGCTTGCTGACTTTCTTTCAGAACCTCCTATGTCAGAGGAGCAGCCAACAGAAAATTTTCACCTTAAGTGTGAACCTTTGTCGCTATATGATGTGACACATATAGAGGATCCTCGGTTCCTCCCCTGTCTGTCTGCAACTGAGATTCCCATAAGCATCTCGAACGGAGAAGAATGCGTCTATCCACTTCCACCCATCCTGTGTCCCTCCCAACGGCGTTGGTGGATTAGGGTTTGTTACAACCTCGTATAATATTCCATCCTTTGGTCAGATAGGGTGTCACCTAGGCATGGGGTCCATGTGCCATCCAGTACTCTCTAACTGTGGCCTGGGGGGTCCTATCAAGGGCGTACCGCCGCGGGACTTCTATCTTCAATGTGCCTTGGGGGGACCATGCGTCTAGCCAAAACCGGAATGCTGTGTCATCTCCTAGCTTAGCTTAAAAGAACTCACGGACTTGAGAAAACACATGGCTCAGCCCTTGCCAGAATGCAGGGGCTGCTCAGACTGGATATCCATGAACTTCCCAGTCCAAGCTTGAGCCATACATGTCTTTCAAAACTCGTGGACCCATAGTTGTATCCTGTCCCATTACTTTGTATACCCACTTGGCCACTAATGCTAGGTTGAGATCTTGCAATTTCAATACTCCCAGCTCCCCCATTTTGTGGGCTGATTTTGCAAAGTTGTATGACTCTCTTCATTGGAAATTCCTACAGACCTTGATAAAAAAGAGGGTTCTCATGGGAATGAATGCAGTAGTTTAGAATATTAGTGACCTCTCACTCTTTCTCAGTGTAGTGGATGGGAAACCATAGTGCAGATGGATCAACCCACAAAGGAGGGTCAAGTAGAGACGTCCACTGACAAAATAGGCACGTCAGATTATGGGTTCAGTGGAACACATGGTCACCAAGGTCGTGAGGGACAATTATGGCACATTGATGAACAGGGAACGGCAGGCAGCTCTACATAGAGGCACACTCCACTTTCTGGTAGGTATTAGACAGGTCTTCCCATAAATTCAGAGGTTTTTTGAAGCCAGACGAGGGGACGGAGCGTTATTCTGTTATTGGACAGATGACTGATTGGCCCCTGGTACGTTGTAGGAGTTTCCATGTCTATTATCCCAGACCCAGAATCTTTAAGTGTTCCTACGAGACTGGTGGGACAGCCCATGGAATCCAATTTTTGAGGTTGTTCTGTCGGACCAGAGGGTGGAGGCACTGACAAGCATGCGACAGGCAATATTACACTTGAGGGCGACGACAGCACACCGAACGGGTGGGTATGGAGCGGCCCATCTTTTTTGGCTAGGGAAGTGTACAAGATGCTCAGCGCAAGCACACCAGAGGGGTCAGTCACTAGTATGTGCAGACGCTTATGGAAACAGAAGGTTCCCCTAAAAGTGAAGATGTTTGGATGGTTACTCCTCAAGAAGCAAGTTATGACTTGGGGCCTCCAGAAGCGCATGTACCTAAACGCATCGCCAGAGTGTCCTGTATGCACACAAGGAGACGAGAATGGCTCTTAGTCGACCGTGTTTTTTATTATTCTTCCTTATTTGCCCTTCTTAACTCGTTTTATATCAATAGGGCCAATAATGTGGTCCCACTTGTAATCCCATAAGTATGGGAAAACCTAAGACAGTGTGAAGGAATTGTTTCTCCATTCTATTTTTTCTCTCCACCGTAACCCTGGAATCTGAGCTCGCCCCAGTGTGTAGCAAGGGAGATCGACGATCAACACTCTCATCTGCTCTTCAAGTGTTTGTTCACCCAGGCAATTTGGAACTCGCAGACGCTCACTGGAGTGGACATTAAATCTGACGAAGCACGCTGGCAATCTATTGGGGGCAGAGCTTGCAGGGGACACACGGCGTGTTGCAGGTTCCTCGCGGTCCTTTGGGCGTTGTGGCTGCACTCTATCAAATTTGTGCTCAAGGGAAGGGTCACCTCATTGGACACTGTCTTACATTATGTAGAGGATTTCTTTCCTACTGGTTTTGGAGGGAGTAATGGATGGAAAAAGGACCAGGTTGATCGGTTAAGTATTTACTGCTCATAAAATAGTAATATCTGGTTGATCAACATTTGGGGATGATATTCTCTCTCTTTTCAAAAATAAATTAATTTTTAATTTCAAAATAAAATTAAAAATAAATTCATATATGCCCACTAGATAGACAATTGCGCAGTCTGGTTTCTTTTTAGGAGAAACAAGAATCGTGACACTTGACAAGCAAAAGCATCATGGAAATTGACGAATTGAAGGACTCATACCTCAGTAATAAGTTCAGGTCGAATTGATCGTTGAAGAACACATAAAGAACCATTCTTCCCATGACCACCACAAGAAACCTGAAATATCAAAATACATGACTTCACCACATTTGTGCAAAGGGTTTGATAAAATAAAGCTCACAGAAATGTATTCTCAACGTTGACAACAGAATGGAGAAAGTTGTTGGCCCTATTTGTAGAAGCTGCCGATGATATTTTTTTAATAAAAAAAAATAGGCGGTCACCTGACAAGGGTCTGTAACCACCCACCGATTACATGCCTTGAGCCTTTAGGCTCTATTACAAAGAGGTTTATCCTCTCCCTTCTCTTTTCCGGACTCAGGGAACCATGATGCCATTTGTCCCTCCACCTCATGGGCTAGCCCATCCGTAGAGGCCGTCCCACCACAAAGGATCATGTCATATTCCATTTCTGTGGCGTCATATTCCCCAAAACACTGTCAACGCTCTGCCCCCCCTTCTCTTTGTCTGAAACCGAGTCTCTGCAGAGAGTCCCAGAAGGCCTCTTCTGATGTCGGGTTCACCATCGTCTGAGTTCGTAGCCCAAATCTTGCGAGTGAGAGGGCAAGAAGCAGCGGATGATGAGATATAAAACATCCCAGAGATGAGGAAAGGGAAGCACTCTCTTTTAGAGAACCCAGAATGGCTTAGAATTCGTACAATGTGGAGAACGGGTACAATAGGAAAAAGTGGAAAATAAGAAATAAGGGAGAGAAATACAAGATGAAGAAGACCCCCCCAAAATCTGCCCTACAGATGAGTCCATCCCCCAGCTTGCCACAGAGATCATGGAAATGAGATGCAGAGACGCCCTTCATCATTTTTTCTGTCTCTGCTGATAAGGGGGAATATAAATGGGTACAGAAATCGTCCCTTAAGCTTCTCATCAAGGAATTGCAGGTCCACAATGGTATGCTTCGTGTGATCATGTTGAACAGGATTATGTGGGACATATTTCAGATAGCTGATTTCTTGTCACAAAACTGCACCTTGCAGTCACAGGAGAGAAGTTCAGCCAGCATATGCTTGATCCATATAGCCTTACACATCCCTCCAGCCAACACCATAAATTCTGCTTCTGCACCAGGTAATCAAGTTCCTCCAAAGTGCAATAGCTGATGATCAGGAGACGTTCGTCCTTTCTTAATTCCTTAAGTGATGTAAACAGGCCACGGTGTATGTGGCGATCTCTGTCCATTGTTACTAAAGGTCTTGTGAGTGGGCATGTGATTGTAAGTGCCTAATGTGAGATGTATTTAATTGAATTATTCCCACATTAGGAATTAGTTAAGCGGGGGCCTCCTGTGAGTTTTACAGACCAGTATTTATCCCAGCTCGGACTGAAAGAGAAAAGACTTTTGGCTTATTTGAGAAAACCCTGCCTGCCACAGGGTTCTCCCCTCAGCTCTAGCAAGTAACATCAGAGAAGAACAGGCCTATATTCGAACTATCAGTAACCGTTGGTGGACTGATGAGTGGCCTGAAAGCCAGCATTGTCTATATCCAAATAGAACACATGAAGGCCACTGTCCTGCCAAAAGAGAAGCCCATGTCCCACTGTCCCTTAACTGTACCAGAAAATAAGGATAGTCGTATGAAGAGGAGGCATCTTAAGGGCATGTATAAACTGCCACAGATCATTGACTGCACTGGCAGTGCCAGTTCTAGTGTGGAGAAGATAAGCTTCCCAACCAATCTCTCATGGGCTTTTTGATCTACAGACTCAACATCTTCAAGATTCACAAAACAAATGTTGTCCTCGATAGGAGCATAAAGTGGCAAAGAAACCATTTCGCCAAGGTCCTAGAGCATATCAAATGTATTTCTACTTGCACAAAGATCCCAGAGGAGTATGTCACCAATAACCCCAAGTTAGGAACGGGCTCATCTTAGCTACCGGAGAAAATGTAAGTTGAGAGTCGATGACAAACTGTTCGGTATAGCCCTTGGTAACCAGTTGGGCTGTCAGAGTAATATTTCAAAATATAACCTGATCCGAAACCCACCACAGGCTAAATGGGGAGGAGAGGTCAGTTCCCAGGTCTGGCTCTTCTCCACAGCTTGAAGTTAGATATGGCATGATGTCACTAAGTCTGACAAACAGGAATAGAATCTAGGGTAGTCAGATGGACATTATAGGAGGGAGAGGCTTGACAGGTGATGGAAGGAAAGGTAATTAACCAAAGGATAAAAGGATTGAGCTGGATCGTGAGAGACAAGCCAGAAGGACACGGGTCATGGAAACTCAAAACTGTTGGACCTTACGCATTAGAAGGAGGCAGCAGCAACCAAAATATACATGGATAAATCGCATCACAGAGGTCAGTAATGGAGAGCACAAAATGAGGACGGCCATGGTTAGTAGGCTTGTCATTCTGAAGCACAGAGAAGTGGAGAAACAGTAGCTGAAGGAGCCAAAATAACAAACTCACTGGACTTCGGAGAAGAAACTTTGAGGGTGTCGAGGCTTCAGATGGACCAGGGTAAGACAAGCTTTGTAGAAGGAAACAGCCTGATTGATGAAAATTTACTGGGAGTGGGGGTGATTACATTCGTAAACCTTGTTTTCAAAAAAAAAAAAAAATTACATTTGTAAACCTTCTGGATAGACAAATAGCAACAAGTAGACAGTGGACTCCTTTGTGATTCAGTTTTCTCTAGCCATGAGGAAATAGCCACCCAAAGACACGAGGTAAAAGGTAGGTCATCAAAGATATGTAAGACAAGTGATGAGATAGCTTATCTAGGAGTATGAGGTGCTCCCGGGATGGAACACGAGGCAGTTGCAAGTAAACTGCAGTTAGAGCAACCTCAACCCAAAACATACATAGGCCTATTTTCTCTGTGAGTGAAGGCCGAATATAGGCAGTCCCAAGTCAGCCTTTGTATGCATTGAGCTCTGTCCTCTCTTAATCTTAAGAGTTCAGATGTTTTACTTGAGCTTTCATCTCTAGTGAGGCTCCTGCATCTTCAGTACCTACAAGAGTTACTGCTTAGGCCGCGAATCATAACAGTTCAGGTGACACTACCGCACAGGATCGTGGCCATGGGGGTCAATGCTGTTGAGATTCCAGTAGCTGAGGGAATGGGGGTTACATTACAATTAGAGTGCCATCAAAATCACACAACAGAGACTCATCATGATCTCCATGGTTATTCCCCGATAGTTCACACCACAACATGTCAGCTTCCAGCTGATCTCGGAGAGAAGCAATGGTGAAGCTTCTTCTCCACTTGTCCGAACAGTAGTTGCCAGAAATAGAAGAGATTCAACCAATAAGAGTTACCATTATGTTAAAGAACATAACCCAGTACTTATACTGGGTTTTACACGTACCGGGTCTCTTGGACCTGATATGGTGAATCCAACATAATCAGATTCATAAGGGTAAATATCCAGTAACAATAAATGCATGGCTTTAAGAGATCGATGAGGAGATAGAGTGAAAAATAAAAAAAGGTGGACGTCTGCTGACACTACATACAATAAAATAACTTATCTTCACATGAGGCGATCCATAAAACTATTGAGATCAGGCTGGCCATCGCCAATTGCCACCGAGAAAATCTAAGGAATACATGGGCCTGAAGAGATAGAACAGAGAAATAGAGAGAGATGAGGAATGCAGGGGCTAGGTCCAGGTACATAAGATAAGTTATCTCCCAACATTCATGACCTCAAAATGAAGAGAGAAAACAGAGTTATCTAGCTTTTCAAGTCCCTTTTGCAGTATCAAGGTTACATGAACTCTTCACAACTTTATGCAATCCTGTTGTCCACCAGCCGTCGTGAATGTCTTGCCTTCGAGAATATGTATCATTAACTTGCCTTCGAGAATAATTCAGTCCCCAAGTCTTAATACTGGAATAAATCTTTACCAGTGAACCAAAACTTGAGAAGAACCTGAGGTCCATGACAATCATAGAGAAAAGCTTGCTGATCAGCTGGTGTATCTAAGAGAGATGCTATTGTTGACAACTCTTCACAAGCATTATACGCCATTTCAAACCCCTTATTGAGAGAATTGAAAATAGATGAAAATAGCCCAAGAATATATGAGTCATCATCGACAATTATTCACCACAATAACTGAATGTATGCGTTGAAGAAAAAGTTCCCATTGACTTGGGCCTGTAAGGTATAACATCCTCGCTTGAAGCACTTCCCGAAGAGAGAAAGCAGTCCACGGATTACCACCCTCAGGAAGATCTGCCCCTCACGAAGGCACTTCAGGAATCAAAACGTTCTATGGGTAGACCCACAGAAAATTTGTGTTTGTAAGAACTGTCCAATGATCCCGAAAATAACTATAGAGAGTCTGAGATCATCAGAAACTGACCGTCTGACAAGCAAAAAGACGTCAGAAACTTATGTGATCATTCTTGGCTATCAATGCCAGAACCTCCGTGCGAAGAAAGAAAGCTGATCAGATGGGTCTGGTACAACGAAAAGATCAAGAGTAGATGATTCAAGAATACAACGGTATTTCAGAAGGGTTAACGTATATCTTTAATAAATTGACATTTTTAAATTCATCATGGAATAAAAATTAAAATATGAGAAAGAGATAAACCAACTCAAAATTGCTCTGTTTTGCAATTCCTGTTGCATTGCGGTCAGCATTAAGCCTTAGACTCTGAGTAAAGTCTTTGAAAGGACCAACATTGACAAGGGAATCCCGAACTGCAAAAGAAAAATTCTTCTGCAGGGAAAACAGACATCAAATCAATAGCATTTTCAAAACTGTGATAGCCAAAAAATTATGAAAGCAATTAATGGGAGCCTACAACAACACTTAAAAAACAAGAACCTGTGATCCTTCTGAGCTCCTCGGAGCAGAGCTGTAAAACGAAATATCTTCACTATCTTGAAGGCCATCAGATGGGACTCTTCTCAGTCGTTTAGCAGGCAAAGTATCCATATCAATGTCAACAGCCTGAAAATTGGTCGGAGAATGAAAATTAGATAGATACGATTTCATATAAGATCAATGACAGAAAATACAAAAAAACAAACGCAGTGATGTTTAGTAGCAATTTGATATGAGATGAGCGTATGAAAGAATCTGGTAAGATGCCTAAAGTAAATGTTATTTTTCTCATCATTATTTGGTAGAACCCCAAAATCCAACATGATGCAAACTTCCCAAAATATTATCAAAATGGTTCATGATCCAGAATAACGTTCACAACCGAGTAAAGGAGTGAAAATAGAAGGAAATATGGGAAGATAAATCATCACTAAAGAAAATCTGACATCCTGCCATGGTCCTTCACTGGCCCTCATCTTTTGGCTGGTGAAGAAAGGATGAGGTAGTGTTAAGGTTGAAGCAGAAGTTAATAGGATGGATAAGTGTAGAGTTTAACAAGTAAATTGCTTTGCCGTCAAACCCCTTCCCCCCCCCAATCCACTATTTAGCTTGACGCTCAGTCAACATCAGGGAGGGTTTTGGACTGGACCAGGTCAGCCTGGGCTGAAGTCATTGGGACCCAATCTAGGACTGCCTTCCATGTATACATTTTGGTCGGGGTCAGTACAACAAACTGCAAGTGATACAAGTTGGTTCCACTGAACAGGTCTAGGGTAAGTGGATGAAGAATGTCCTTTGAGCTCAATTGCCCCGTTTTGGCAGATCCATCAGATGGTACATCTGACGTGATATCCTGGGATTCTAGCAAGGTTTACTCGCTCACTCTGGGCTCTTTTCTAGGCAGAGTGCTGGTGGTTAAGTGATGTGTTCACTGGATACACAAATCAACATGTATGAGTAAGTAGCTGAAGTTCCTGCACCAGTGGTGCTCCTCCCAGCCTCCGACACCAATGAAAATATAATGTTTGTCTGATCATGACCTTCCAAGAAGGTGGAAAGGTAGTCGCCCAGAAGAGGGAAGGAAAGTACCAGGTGGAACGATGTTTCCAGGCAAAGGAGAGTGATCCAACCCTAAGGGTTTTTGGTATCCAGTGAACACAATTCCCCAAAGGTTCAAGACCATATAAATTGTCAAGTACTCATTGGGCTTCCTCCAGGACATTTGGGATTAAGCATAAATTGCCTTGCACCACCTAAATAAGACATACCCTTGATTTTGATCTCGAATACACTGATATGGCCCCACTAGGGTCATCACAGTCTGATCTAAGTCTATTTTACAGAAACCTAAACCTAGACCTGAAGTTCCTTCCCGTCCTGGTCCAGTCAAGGATTGGTCTGGTCTGGTCGGGTTGACTAGTCAATGCCATAGTTTTGAACAAAAATTAAGAGATCAAAGTTAATATTTAACAAACAAAAATTAAATGTCATAGTTTTCAGTATTCAAGATGCCAGCAGGAATTGGGAAAAGACTAGAATGCATGATAAGACTTCTTATGGAGAGGATCTGGGACAGAACAAAGCCGTGGGCTCACAATGGTTGTATGGGACATTGAGTGTCGACCTATCAAATCCGGAGGATTGGGGGTGTTACACATACAAAGTATGAACACAGCACTGCTAAAAAAGTGGTGGAGAGGATTATGAATCTCTGAGACGGCCTCACCATTTAAAAACTGAGGGACAACTATGGCAGGGGGTTGAATTGGGAGAGAAAAGCAACTCCATTCCAAGTAGCGTCGCCCTTTTGGCAAGGACTTAGATATATCTTGCCCCAATTGTGGAACTTCTTCTGTGCCAAGTTACGTGATGGCTTGGTTGGATGCATGGTCGCCACAAGGCACGTTGGGTGAAGCATTTCCTTGCTTAAATGTGCCCACAACAGAGCCCTAAAGCAAGGTTCAGATAGAGATAGAGATAGAGATAGAGATAGAGATAGAGATAGAGATAGAGATAGAGATAGAGATAGAGATAGAGATAGAGATAGAGATAGAGATAGAGATAGAGATAGAGATAGAGATAGAGATAGAGATAGAGATAGAGATAGAGATAGAGATAGAGATAGAGATAGAGATAGAGATAGAGATAGAGATAGAGATAGAGATATAGATAGAGATAAAGATAAAGATGGGTGCTGGCAGCACTTTGAGTCATATGGTTGCACAGAAACAAGGTGTTGTCCAGGAGAAGGACCTTCCACCGATGGGCAATCCATGAGTTGGAGGGATTTAAGGCAGCCTGGTTTCCTTGGGTAGTGAATGGAGAGAGGAGGGTTTGAACATGTTTGGATAGACTGAGATTGGCATGTAAGGTTCTAATGGGAGGGTCACCGACTTGTTGGTTGATTGTCCCTTTTAATATTAAAAAAAATGATAAACATGCAGTTATGCTCGTGTAACCAATGCGATAAAAAAATATTGACATGAATTTCCAATACAAAAATAATCTCATAAGTCAATCTTGAAAAACATAAAATTCACCTTTCAATGGATTCCACTGAACTTGTCTTCCTTTCAAGTTAATTACATTTCTCAAGCAAGATACAAAAAAAATATATGATAATGGACTGTAATGGCGTTAGAAACCTGGGTTCTAAAAAGAGCGGGAAAGGGGGACAGTAAAAGGAAATAGATAGATTTGGATAGAGGAAGAGATAATTCGAGAGGGGGAAGAGTGTGAGGGCAGCGGATAGAATCAGAGAGGGAGATAGAGAGAGAGGGAAAAAAGATAGACTTAGAGAGGAGGAGAGACAGGAAGGAAAGGAAAAGAGTTAGAGATGGGGGGAGGATAAGGAGGAAAAATAAAGAGTTAGAGAAGGGGAGAGACTCACAAGAAAAGAAAGAGGACGATTGAGAGAGGGAGAGTGTGAATGAAAGAGAGAGATGAGAGAGAGAAGCAGAGGGAAAGATACAAAGGTAGAGAGTGGAAGAGAGTAAGAGGGGAAGAGAGAGATAGGGAGGCAGACAGAGTGAGGGGTGAAGAGATAGATATATAATTTGAGAGGGGGACAGAATGACATATAGTAGGAAGAAGGGAGGAGGGAGGGAGTGAGAGGGAAAGAGAGATTGAGAGAGGGAGATCGAATAAGAGATAAAAAGGTGGAATGAAAATGACAGGGAAAATGAGACTGAGAGAGGGAGATTGAATAAGAGATATGGAAAGAATGAGAGGGAGAGTTTGAGAAAGAGAATGAGAAAAAGGGGAACGAAAGAGAGAGAGTTGGGTAGCAGGAGAGAAAGAGAGGGAAAGAGAGATTGAGAGAGGGAGAGTGAAAGAGAGATAGGTGGTTAGAGGGAGATAGTGAGAGGGAATTAGAGAGAGAAGGGTAGAGGGAGAAAGTGAAAGAAAAGAGATTCAGTATAGATGGTGAGAGGGCGAGAGGGAAGAGAGTGAGATTGAGGGAGCAAAAGAGAGACCAAAACAGAGAGAGAGACAGAGGAGTGAGAGAGAGACAGTGAGAGGGAAAGAGAGACACAGAGAGAAGGAGAGGGAAACAGAGAGAGGGATATGAAGAGAGAGAGAGAGACTGAGCAAGAGAGTGAGGGAGAGAATGAGTGAGAGAGAGGAAGAGAAAGAGCGAGTGAGAGAGAGCCCCTGAGAGGGAAAGAAAGATCCCAAGAGTGAGAGAGAGCAAGAGAGAGAGACAAAGAACCAGAGAAAACGAGTGAGAGAGAGAGTGACAAAGAGCCAAAGGGGGAGTCAGTAAGAGAGAGAGAAAGAGCAAGGGAGAGAGATAAAGCGAGTGAGAGAGAAAGAGAGTAAGAGACAACAGGATAGAGAGATAAATCGAGTGAGACAAAGAGAGCAAGAGAGAGAACAAGAGAGAGAGAGAGAGAGTATGAGAGAGAAGAAGCGAAAGAGCGAGTGAGAGAGAGAGCAACTGAGAGAGAAAGAAAGAGCCCAAGAGAGAGAGAGAGAGTATGAGAGAGGGGAAGAGAAAGAGCAAATGAGAGAGAGAGCAACTGAGAGAGAGAAAGAGCCCGAGAGAAAGAGAGAGAGAGTATGAGAGAGAAGAAGCGAAAGAGCGAGTGAGAGAGAGAGCAACTGAGAGAGAAAGAAAGAGCCCAAGAGAGAGAGAGAGAGTATGAGAGAGGGGAAGAGAAAGAGCAAATGAGAGAGAGAGCAACTGAGAGAGAGAAAGAGCCCGAGAGAAAGAGAGAGAGAGTATGAGAGAGAGGAAGAGAAAGAGTGAGAGAGAGAGAGAGAGCAACTGAGAGAGAAAGAAAGAGCCCAAGAGAGAGAGAGAGAGTATGAGAGAGGGGAAGAGAAAGAACAAGTGAGAGAGAGAGCAACTGAGAGAGAGAAAGAGCCCGAGAGAAAGAGAGAGAGAGTATGAGAGAGAGGAAGAGAAAGAGCGAGTGCGAGAGAGAGCAACTGAGAGAGAGAGAGAGAGAAAGAGCCCAAGAGAAAGAGAGAGCAAGAGTCTGAGAGTGTGTGAAAGAGCCAAAGGGGAAGTTAGTGAGAGAGAGAGAAAGAGCAAGAGAGAAAGTGAGAGAAAGAAAGAGCCGGAGAGAGAGTGAGAGACAGCAAGACAGAGAGAGATAAAGCCAATGAGACAAAGAGAGCAAGAGAGAGCAAGAGAGAGAGAGAGAGTGATGGAGTGAGAGAAAGAGACGGAGAGAGAGAGAGTGAGCACGAACGAGAGAGAGAGAGAGAGAGAGAGAGCCATAGAAAAAGTGTGATGGAGTGAAAGAGACGGAGAGAGAGAGAGAGAGCGAGAACAAGAGAGAGAGAGACATAGAGAGAGAGTGATGGAGTGAGAGAAAGAGATGGCAAGAGAGAGGGCCATAGAGAAAGAGTGTGATAGAGTGAGAGAAAGAGTCAGAGAGAGAGAGAGAGAGCGAGAGAGTGAGAGAGAGTCAGAGAGAGAGAGAGAGCAGGAGAGAAAGCCATAGAGAGAGTGAGATGGAGTGAGAGAAAGAAACCGAGAGAGAGAGTGAGAGAGAACAGGAGACGAAGCCGTAGAGAGAGTGTGATGGAGTGAGAGAAATAGACCGAGAGAGAGAGTGAGAGAGAACAGGAGACAAAGCCATAGAGAGAGTGTGATGGAGTGAGAGAAAGAGACCGAGAGAGAGAGAGCGAGAGAGAACAGGAGAGAAAGCCATAGAGAGAGTGTGAAGGAGTGAGAGAAAGAGACCGAGAGAGAGAGCGAGAGAGAGCACCAGAGAGAGCTATAGAGAGAGTGTAATAGAGTGAGAGAAAGAGTCGGCGAGAGAGAGAGAGAGAGAGCGAGAGCAACAAGAGAGAGGGAGCTATAAAGAGAGTGTGTGATAGAGTGAGAGAAAGAGTCGATGAGAGAGAGAGAGAACAGGAGAGATAGAGCCATAGAGAGCGTGTGTGATATAGTGAGAGAAAGAGTCAGCGAGAGAGAGAGAGAGAGAACAGGAGAGATAGAGCCATAGAGAGTGTGTAAGATATAGTGAGAGAAAGAGTCAGGAAGAGAGAGCGAAAGAGAGAGCAAGGGAGAGAGCATGAGTGAGGAGGGAGAGAGCAGGAGAGAGAGAAAGAGAAAACGGGCACAAGTGAGGGAGAGAACAAGAGAGAACCAGAGAGCAAGAGAAAGAGATAGAGAGCCAGAAAGAGAGAGAAAGAATGAAAGTGAGTATAAGAGAGAGAGCCAGAAAAAGAGGTAGGGAGCCAGAGAGAGAAAAAGAGTGAAAGAGACGGTATAAGAGAGAGAGAGAGAGTCAGAGAGCGAATGAAAGAGAGAGGGTGAGAGAGAGTGAGAAAGAAAGGGCTACGGGGGAGCAAGCACACAAGGGAGAGAGTGAGAAAGAGAGAGAGAGAGAGAGAGAGAGAGAAAGCAAAACAGGGGAGAGAAAGTGCTAGAGCAAGAGAGCAATAAAATGAGAGAGAGCTAGAGCAAGAGAGAGCAATAAAATGAGAGAAAGTGCTAGAGAAGGAGAGAGAAAGCAATAAAATGAGAGAAAGCACTAGAGCAAAAGAGAGAGAGCAATAAAATTAGAGGAAGTCCTAGAACAAGAGAGACAGAGAGAGAAATTGATATGATCTGATTGGTAGATCGTATTCTTCAATAGAGATAACCAGAAAATTCCTTCACTAATAATGTTCTCCACAATTCCGAACCAACAGAAAAAAAGGAAGAAACCTCAATACGGTGAAAAGAAAATGCCAGTAATGGGGAATGGTGTAGAGTTTGTTGCGGAGGATTTACAAAATCCTTCCCCCTTCTTCTGGTCGCAGATCCTTCTGCTCCAGCCTTCTGCTTCAGCAGCAGGGCGTAACCATTTCTTGAACCAAAAAAGAATGTCCTCATCCTGCTATTTCCTTCTTATTTATAGGTCTCTGGATTTTGAACTCACACGTGTGCCTCCTTCACACGAGCGAGTTACTCATCTTACTTGTTTGTTGAAATGTCTTCTATACGTCTTTGAAAAGAACGTATCAGCAATAAAGTAAGAGAAAGTGCTAGAACAAGAGAGAGAGAGAGGGACCAATAAAGTGAAAGAAAGTTCTAGAGCAAGAAAGAGAGCAATAAAGTGAGAGAAAGTGCTAGAGCAAGAGAATGACCATTAAAGTGAGAGAAAGTGCTACAAGAAGAGAGAGAGAGGGAGCAATAATGTGAGAGACAGTAAGAGAGAGAGGTAGAGATAGAACAAGAGAGAGTGTGAGCACCATATGACTTAGTAAAATATAATAATAGTAATTCTGATTGCACGCGGAACTGATCCAACCATTTCCAGAAGTGGAGGTCAAGGCAGCAATTAAGGGGTTGAATGGGGAGGGAGCTCCAGGTCCAGATGGCATCCCAGTGTTCTTTTACAGCCAATGCTGGAATCTGGTTGGTTCAGATGTGATGGCCACATTTGATGACTTTGGAGAAGGACGAGGAAGCATGGAGAAGATCAATAGATCACATATATTTCTCCTGCTGAAAGGTCAAGGGGCAGAAAAAATTGAAGATTTTAGACCCATCTCGTTGTCAAATTATATCTATCCGATTTTTGCCGAGGTGCTGGCATTGGTGAACTGGTTGGACCCGCTCAGTCAGCCTTTATTCCTGGCAGGCTACTGGTGGATAGTGCAGTAACATCCGGGGAAATACTAGCCGCATGGAAGACAAAGGGAACACGAGGGTTCATGTGGAAGGTCGATTTTTTGCCAAGGCGTACGCCTCTTCAGACTGGGATTTCCTATGGGCCTCCATGAAGAGGAGGGGCTTTCCCAAGGAATGGATAGTCTGGGTGAAGAGATGCATCACATCGCGCTCTTGCACGGTGCTGGTAAATGAGCGACCAGGAGGCTGCCAAATACAGCCACAACGTGGCGTGAGACAAGGCTGTCCATTGGCACTGCTCTTGTTTGTCTTGGCAGTGGGTGCACTCACAGTTTGTACTGAGCAAGCATGCACAAAGGGCCTGCCGCGAGGCTATCAATTATCCGAGCAATCAAATGGAATTCCCCTGCTTCAGTATGCTGATGACTCCACCTTCTTCATCAATAATAATTTATCCATAATAATTGTTAGTGAGATACTGTTAGTGAGAGACTAGCTACTATGGGCTAATGGGCCCTATTCTATAAGCCCATTAGTCCAACTATCATTCTCTCCCTCCTAGGGTATACATACCCTTCTATGTACTCTGTTTCAGGGTATGTCATTATCTTCCTCTTCTCTTCCACAACATGGTATCAGAGCTCCAGAGCTCCTCACCTAGGGTTTGACATCGCCGCTACCGCTCGTGCAGCAGCAGCCGCCGCCGTCGTGCGCAAGCGCAGCAGCCAGCCACAGCCGCGCGCAAGCGCAGCTGCCCGCGGCCGCCGCGCGCAAGCGCAGCTGCCCGCGGCCGCCGCGCCGCACGCGCAGCAACCGCAACCGCCGCGCGCCGCCGCGCGCAGCTTGCCGCCACGCGTGACCGAGCCGCAGCCGCCAGACGCGCGCCGCGCGCGCGCGCGGCCGCCAGCTGCCGCGCGGCGCCCGAGCCGCAGCCGCCAGCCGCGCGCCGCGCCGCAGCGCGCCGCGCGCGCGCGCCGCGCAGCCCTAGCCGCAGCGCGCCGCGCCGCAGCCGCCAGCCACTGCGGACGCGCGCAGCCCTAGCCGCAGCGCGCCCACGCCGCAGCCGCCAGCCGCTGCGCACCCGCCGCAGCCCTAGCCGCAGCGCCGAGCCGCAGCCGCCAGCCGCTGCACGCACGCCGCCGCCCTAGCTGCAGCCGCCAGCCGCCGCGCGCACACGCCGCAGCCCTAGCCGCAGCGCGCCCGCGCCGCAACCGCCACCGCCGCGCGCCTGGGCAGCAGTAATCAGCAGTCGCACGCCGCAGCAACAGCAGCAGCGTGCACGCGCCGCAGCCAGCTGCCACCGCACGCCGCCACCGAAACCAACATGCCGTTCACTGAGACTGACTTCGCCGAGAGGCCCTTGTCCTACAAGGTGGCTCATCCGCTCCCATCGGTCCCGGAGGTGACACTCCTACGGGGCCCGAATCTCCTTCAGTGGATGCGCTTTGTCGAAACCGCCCTGAAAGCACGTCAGCTCTTCAAGCACTGCACTGAAGAGCCCCTTACAGTCGACCACCCACACCATGCGGCGTGGGACGTTGAGGAGCAGTTCGTCCTCGGCTGGCTGTATGCGTACACCCTGGCTCCCGACTTCCGCGACCGGTTTCCGCATCAGAAAACGGTCAAAGGATTCTGGGATCAGGCGCGCTCCTTCTGTGGCCGGGACAACGACTGGTGGCGCCTTTATGCTCTTGCATGTCAAGCCAGCAATCTCCGTCAGGGGACGCTGACCATCTCTGAATATGCACTTGCCCACAAGAAGATGTGGGATGAGGTAGACTATTATCTTCCACCCGACGACCCGACGTCGAAGACGTACCAGAATGTGCTCCTCTTGCGGATCATGGGCTTCCTCAGCGGCCTGAACCGCGAGTATGATGACGTCTGTCGTCGTGCTTTGCACCGCAAAGAAGGTCCATCTGCTCTTGAGGAATTGGTGAAGGAGCTCCAAGAGGAGGAAAGTCACTTTCTCCTCCATGGGACTCCCTCCTCCGGTCCTCCGGGCGAGTCGACCGCCCTGCTTTCTGCCCCCACCGCGTCTGCACTTTCTTCCGGCGGCAAGCCCCCGGCGATCCTCCCTACGCCCACATCCGCTGCTCCACCAGCTGGGACGGCGGTTTGCTCATATTGCGGCAAACTGGGCCACGGGAAGAACAAGTGCAAGAAGCGCCTGAATGATTGGAGAAAGAAGAAAGAGGCCGCCGACGGCAAGGCAATGGTGGCCCAGTCTGACTCGTCCTCCGCCAGCGCCTCCTCAGTGACCATGGATCAGCTCCAGGCAGATTTGGCCCGACTTCGTGACCAGATGGCAGCCCTGCAGAATCCATCCACGGCTTACTTCGGTGGTTTTGGTGCATCTTCCACTCCTTCCCCTCCCGATGAATGGTACTGTGGTCATACGGCTTTTCACTCTCATGTCGTCTCCGATACTACTTGGGTCCTTGACTCGGGGGCCACCGAACATATGTCGTTTCCACTCCTTCCCCGGTTTGTGTCCTACGAGCGGCATCAGGGTGGCCATACTGTTCTCACGGCAGGGGGTGGACGTCTTCGTGTGGCCGGCATCGGGGCAGTTTATGTGGACGGTCTTGGTGTGGTCCACAACGTCCTGCATGTTCCCGACCTGCGGGCAGTTCTTATGTCTCCGCAGCGTTTAGTTGATGCCGTCTCCTATTCATTCCACCTCAGGCCTGACGGTATGTTTCTGTCTGACAAGGTGGGCCGGACTACACCGATTAGGCGGGAGAATGGACTGCTGCTGCTGGATGACGGAGGCCGCTCCCAGTGCTTCATGGTGCACCGGACTCTACTCTCGGTGGCTGAGCAGTGTCGGGGTCGTCTTCTGATGGAGCATCAGCGTCTTGGACACCCACCTTTCTCTACTTTACAGCGTTTGTTTCCGTCGTTATGTTTGGGCGTGGACCTCAAGACTGTGATTTGTGAAGCTTGTCAGTTGGCCAAGCATCGTAGATCCTCTTTTTGCTTCCTCTCCATCTCACACTACGACCCCGCTGTTCCGCGTCCACAGTGATGTATGGGGGCCGGCCCCACAGCCCAGTCTGAAGGGGCATCGCTACTTCCTACTCTTTGTGGACGAAGCTACCCGCTATACGTGGGTTTACCTTCTGACTGCGAAGTCGGAGGTTGCGCAGAATGTTCGACATTTTTGCACCATGCTCCAGACGCAGTTCGGTCGCGGCATCCAGCGTTTTAGGTCCGACAATGCTCGGGACTTCTTCAACGCTGACCTCGACTCTTTCTTTGCCGACCGGGGCATTCTCCACGAGTCCTCCTGTGTGGCCACCCCCGAGCAGAATGGCATGGCTGAGCGGCGGATCGGCTATGTTACCTCGACAGCGCGCCGCGTTGCTGTTGGACTCGGCGCCTAGGCGTTTTGGGGCGTCACGGTTTTGACGAGTACTCATCTCGTTAACCGTATCCCCACCCGCTCCTGGAGTTCTCCAGCTCCTTGACCGGATGACTGCGGCCTTCCGGGCGCTTCCACGAGGACGGGCTCTTGCCTCGTATCTTCGGCTGCGGCCTCGTCCATGACTCTTCTCCGACGCGCACAAAGCTTGCTGCTCGCGCCCTCAGGTGCGTGTTCGTGGGTTACTCTTCCCTCCAAAAAGGGTATCGGTGTTACCATCCGCCCTCTCGGCGTTTCTTCATCTCGGCAAACGTCACCTTTGCCGAGCATGAACCCTACTTTGGGGACTGTTCTACCTCATCACGCCTTCCGCTGGATGAGGCTCCTTCGGCCCCTCCCTTGGGGCCCCGTCTGATCGTGGAGTCTACCACCACCACTCCACCCTCCTCCCTCCATGATCTCTCTCCCCTTGCCTCCTCTTCCTCAGTTCCCCCTGCGGGGTCCTTGGACGTGTCCTCCACTTCGTCTTCGTTTCCTGCCCCTCCCCCCTTGGCAACTCCTCCTCTCCCATTGGTCTCCGGTTCACCATCCTCGTCCCCTCCCGGTGAGTCGCCCTTGTCACTCGTCCGTGACCAGCCCTCGTCTCCATCCAACTCCTCTTCCCCTCCTACCGCCGACATACACTCCTCATCCGATGTGTCGTCTCCTGCTCCTCCCGGGGAGTTCCCCCTTGCTTCCGCTCCTCCTTCTGTCGATGGTGACGATCAGTTGGGATGGCCTATTGCTCTACCGAAAGGGGTCCGTCAGTGCACTAAGGCCTCCCTATACCCTCTCTCTCATTTTATCTCCTTTGACCAGTTGAGTCCTCCCTACCGGTTATTTCTTTCCCGCATCGAGTCCGATCCCGTTCCTCGTCGCTTAGCCGATGCTCTCGCCTCTCCTTCTTGGAAAGCAGCGATGGATGAGGAGATGCAGTCTCTCCTCAAGAAACACACGTGGGACGTCGTTCCACTTCCCCCTGGCAAGAGGGCTGTGGACTGCAAGTGGATCCACGCCAAGAAGCATCATGCGGACGGGACTCTCGAACGCCTCAAGTCTCGGCTTGTGGCTCGGGGGTTCACTCAGTCCTATGGCGTAGACTACTTCGAGACGTTCTCACCAGTGGCGAAGATGGAGACTGTCCGTCTTCTTTTGGCTCTTGCGGCCCATTTCCACTGGATCATCCGCCAGTTCGACGTCAAGAATGCCTTCTTGCATGGCGATCTGACGGAAGAGGTGTACATGCAGCAGCCGCCGGGCTATTCTCTCGGCCCCCCCGGTCACGTGTGCCGCCTGCGGAAGTCTCTCTATGGACTCAAGCAGTCTCCGCGCATGTGGTTTGGGCGGTTCTCCTCCGTTCTGAAGACCGAAGGGTACACTCAGAGTAATGGAGACGCCTCCCTCTTCTTCCGTCACAGCCCGACCGGGATCTCCATTCTTGCCGTGTACGTCGACGACATCCTCATCACGGGGTCTGATGCTGCTGAAGCTGTCCGCCTGAGCGCCGCCTTGGCTAAGGAGTTTGAGATCAAGGCCCTCGGCCTTCTTCGCTACTTCCTTGGTCTCGAGGTGGCCTACTCTCCTCGTGGGATATTCGTCTCACAGCAGAAATACACCGTCGACTTACTAGCACTGACTGGGATGACCGATTGTGCACCGGTGAGCACTCCCATTGATCCCAACGTCAAGTTGGGCAAAGGGGAGGATTCACCACTGACGAATTCCCACCAGTATCAGCAACTGGTGGGGAAACTCCTCTACTTGACGCACACTCGGCCTGACATCGCCTTCGCCGTCAACTTGCTCTTTCAGTTTATGCATTCTCCCCGGGAGGTGCACTGTCAGGCCGCCCACCGAGTTCTTGCGTACCTGAAGGGCTGCCCCGGCAAGGGCCTGCTCTTCCCTCGCAGTACTGACCGGACCGTCAAAGTATACACTGATGCTGACTTCGCCGGTTCCGTTGTGGATCATCGATCTACCACGGGCTACTGCACGTTTGTTTTTGGCAGTCTTGTCAGCTGGAAAAGCAGCAAGCAGGACAAAGTGTCCCGTTCTAGTGCCGAAGCCGAGTACCGCGCACTTGCCGATGGGGCCTCCGAGGGCCAGTGGATCTATGGCATCCTTCACGATCTCCGCGTGGAGTACGCCAGCCCGATTCACTTCTACTGCGACAACAAGTCGACGATCGCGTTGGCCAAGAACCCTGGACAACAGGGACGTATCAAGCACATGGAGCGCAACCGCTACTTCTTCAAGGAGCGAGTCGACGAAGGGATCTTTGACCTTGATTTTGTTGCCTCCGCCGACCAGGCAGCGGACGTCCTCACTAAGGGCCTCTCCCGCCCACTTCTTCAACGTGCCGTCTCCAAGCTCGGCATGGAAGATATCCATACTTCGCTTGCGGGGGGGTGTTAGTGAGAGACTAGCTACTATGGGCTAATGGGCCCTATTCTATAAGCCCATTAGCCCAACTATCATTCTCTCCCTCCTAGGGTATACATACCCTTCTATGTACTCTGTTTCAGGGTATGTCATTATCTTCCTCTTCTCTTCCACAACAGATACTACTCCCTATTATCACTCTCTCTCTCTCTCGTAGGGCATATATACCCCCCTATGTACACTCTTAGGGGTTATGTCATTATCTTCTTCTCTTCCTCCTTAACATGGTATCAGAGCTCCAGAGCTCTTCAACCTAGGGTTTGACATCACCCTCTCGCTGTCTAGCGAACCCGTGGCGTGACCGACTGATCAGCTGCAACCAGATCACAGCCAGGTCGACGAACCAGCCAAACCCTAGGCTTGGCTAGACCATCGACCCTGTGCAGGACGAGCTGCAGCCAGCCCGCGGAGCTACCGGAGACGTCAACCGCGGCCGCCGCAGCCGCAGCCAGCCGCGGACAGCCAGCTGCAGCCGCAGCCACAGCCAGCCGCAGCCAGCCAGTCGCAGTCGCAGTCGCAGCCGCAGCCGCAGCCGCAGCCAGCCGCAGCCGCACCGGTTCTGATGTCGGATGACCTCCACTCCATGGGTCAGACACGTCAGCCAGCCTCCACATCTTCGCTGATGTCCAGGGGCTTCACGGATGCAGACTACCAAAAGGAACCATTGTCACACAAGGTCACTCATCCACTGCCCTTGGTTCCTGACTCAATGTGTCTCCAGGGACCGAATCTGCTCCAGTGGCGTCATTTTGTCGAAACCACTCTCAAAGCCCGCCAATTGTTCAAGCATTGTACGGAGGATCCTCTTCTACCGACCCATCCGCACTATGCTGCGTGGGAAGCCGAAGAACATTTTGTCCTCGGATGGCTCTACACGAACACCCTGACTCCCTCGTTCCGTGAACGCTTCCCTCGCCGCTCGACAGTGAAAGGGTTTTGGGACCAGGCGAACACATTTTGTGGACGAGAGGGGGACAATTGGCGGCTCTTTATGCTGGTGGCCAGGGCCACCAACCTTCGCCAGGGGGCGATGTCCATCTCGGACTATGCATTGGAACACAAGAAACTTTGGGACGAGGTGGACTACTATTTGCCGCCTGATGATCCGACGTGCAAGACGTTCCAGAACGTCCTTCGCCTTCTGGGGTTCCTCCACGGTCTCAACAAGGAGTACGATGACACTCGTCGACGTGCCCTACACCGCAAGGAAGGACTTCCCACGATTGATGATCTGGTGAAGGAACTCCAGGAGGAGAGCCACTTTCAGATCCTTGGCACTCTCCCATCGGAGGCGTCTCGTGACTCGACAGCTCTTCTCACTCGGCCTCCCTCTCCAAACCCTGCCTCCACTGCAGAGCCGGCTGCCTCCGGGATTGTTTGCTCATACTGCAGCAAGCCTGGACATCTTTGCAAGTGGTGTACGACAACCGAAAGAAGAAGGAGGCCGAGGAAGGTAAAGCTATGGTCGCCCAGTCCACGTCTTCCAGCTCCAACAGCACTGGTTCTACTACGACTCTAGAGCAGCTCCAGGCAGATTTGGCCCGTCTCCGCGACCAAATGGCTACCATGCAGACTCCGACCCAATCCACGGCACATTTCGGCGGGTTCGGTGCGTCTCATTCCTTTCCGTATGATCAGTGGTATTGTGGTCATACGGCTCTTCACTCGCCTCTCGTGACGGATACGACCTGGGTTCTTGATTTGGGGGCAACCGAACACATGACCCCGTTCAATGACCGATTTGTATCCTACGAGAGGCATAGTGGGAACCGTACAGTTCTCACCGCTGGAGGTGGACGTCTGCGTGTGGCCGGTATTGGGGCAGTCTTTGTAGATGGCCTCGGTGTGGTCAGCAACGTTCTTCATGTTCCTGCCTTGCGAGCTATACTTATGTCTCCTCAGCGTTTGGTTGATGCACTTTTGTGTTCACTTCACCTTCAGCCTGACGGGATGTTTCTGTCTGACAAGGTGGGCCGAACTACACCGATTAGGCGGGAAAATGGGCTGCTGTTGTTGGACGATGGGGGTCGCTCTCAGTGCTTTCTGGTGCATCGGCCCCTCCGGTCGGTCGATGCGCAGCGCATAGGACGTCTTCAGTTGGCTCACCAGCGGCTGGGTCACCCGCCATTTCCCATTTTACAGCGTCTCTTTTCTTCGATGTGTACAGGATTGGACCTTCAGACGATTGTGTGTGACGCTTGCCAGCTGGCCAAGCATCGCCGTTCATCTTTCTCTCCGCCCACGTCTCACTCATCGACTCCGCTGTTTCGCATCAACAGTGATGTTTGGGGACCAGCCCCGCAGGCCAGCCTAAAGGGCCACCGCAACTTTCAGATCTTTGTTGACGAGGCTACCCGCTACACCTGGGTATATTTGCTGACTGCGAAGTCTGAGGTCACCCTGACAGTACGCCATTTCTGCGCCATGGTTCACACACAGTTTGGTGGGGGTATCCAGCGCTTCCGCTCCGATAACGCCCGGGACTTCTTTAATGCTGATTTGGCCGCGTACTTCGCCGATCATGGGATTCTACACGAGTCCTCTTGTGTGGCTACACCTGAACAGAATGGTATGGCAGAATGTCGGATCGGGTATGTCACGTCGACCGCTCGTACGCTTCTGCTGAATTATAGTGTCCCGTGGGCTTATTGGGGTGAGGCGGTTTTGACGAGTACCCATCTCGTAAACCGTATCCCCTCCCAGCCCCTCGGGTTCAGCAGCCCCTTGGATCGGCTGACCGCGGCTTTTCCGCAACTCTCGTTGCGGACTGGGCTTCTACCTCACGTCTTCGGCTGCACAGCGTATGTCCACGACACGGCTTCATCTCGCACGAAGCTCGATGCTCGGGCCCTTCGGTGCGTCTTTGTGGGGTACGCCTCCCTCCAGAAAGGGTATCGTTGCTATCATCCCCCGTCTAGGCAGTTCTTCATCTCGGCAAACGTCACCTTTGCCGAGCATGAGTCTTATTTCGGTGGCTCTACCTCGTTCCGCCTTCCGTTGGATGAGGTTTCCTCGACTCCTTCCTTGGAACCCTTCCCGTTTGTGGAGACCACTTCTCTCCCGTCGTCATCTACCTCTCCGGATCCGTCTCCCCGAACTTCTTCATCTGCTCCCGTGTCCTCCCCTGAGGGGTCTTTGGAGTTAGCTTCCACTTCTCCACCTTCGCCTCCGGCCTCCTTGCAGACTCCTTCTCCTAATACTTCTTCTCCCGGTGCATCATCTCCTTCCCCTGGTGCATCATCTCCCTCCCCCGGTGAGTCCCCTTCCCCTCCTGGGGAGTCATCCTCTCCTCCCGGTGCCACTTTCCCATCTCTTGCTTCCGCTCCTCCGTCGGCCGACCCATCCCACCCACCTACTGGTGACGATGCTCAGTTGGGATGGCCTATCGCCCTTTGAAAAGGGGTTCGTCAGTGTACTCGCACACCCCTCTACCCCTTATCTCACTATATCTCCTTCGACCGGCTGAGTCCTCCCTACCGGCTATTTCTTGCTCACATCGAGTCGGATTCCATTCCCCGCCGCCTAGCCGATGTTGTCGCTTCTCCTCATTGGAAAGCGGCGATGGACGAGGAGTGTTAGTGTGGACTTATTATTATTATCACTCTCTCTCTCCTACTTACTCTCCTAGGGTATAAATACCCTCCATGTAACCCTTTGGGTCCGCATGTCATTCTGTTAGTCTTCCTTCATCGATCATCCTTCTTCTCCTCTCCCTCAACCCTTCTAGGGTTTCACATGGTATCAGAGCCCTTGGGCATCTGATACTAGGGTTTGACATCGCCCTAGTTCCGGCAGAACTCCGGTGAACCAAGGATCTGTTCGATCCTGCAGGAAGGGGAAACCCTAACTGCAATTTTGATCGACTGCTGGTTCTCCGACGAAGCTTTCTGCCGACGACCGCCAGCCGCTGCACAACCAGTCCGCGGACCCGCTGCACGAGCTACAGCCCGCGGACCAGCCGCGCGCGCAGCCAGTACGCGGACTAGCCGCACGAGCAGCCAGCCCGCACGCCAGCCGCCGCGCAAACAGCCCGCGGACCAGCCGCCCGCGCAGCCAGCCCGCGGACCTGCTGCACGAACAGCCGGCCTGCACGCCAGCCGCCGAGCAGCCAGCCTGCGGACCAGCCGCCCGCACAGCCAGCGCGCGGACCAGCCACACGAGCAGCCAGCCCGCACGCCAGCCGCCGAGCAGCTAGCCCGCGGACCAGCCGCCTGCGCAGCCAGCCTGGACCAGCCGCACGAGCAGCCAGCCCGCCGCCAGCCACCGAGCAGCTAGCCAGCGGACCAGCCGCTCGCGCAGCCGCACGCGCCCAGCCGCCCGAGCAGCCAGCCCGCACGCCAGCCGCCAAGCAACTAGCCTGCAGACCAGCCGCCCGCGCCGCCAGCGCGCGGACCAGCCGCACGAGCAGCCAGTCCGCACTCCAGCCACCGAGCAGCCAACTCTGTCATGGCAGACGCGGACGACACTCCTCCCGTCTCCGGCAACTCCACCACAGAGGGGCCGCGAGTACCCCCTGTCGCCAGCGACGTCGACGACTGATTTTTCGGACGTTGACTTTCAGCGGGAGCCGCTGTCTCACAAAGTGGTTCATCCACTTCCGATGGTCCCGGAGTCGACACGCCGCGGCCCGAACATCCTCTCTGGCGCCGTTTCGCCGAAACAACCCTCAAGGCCCGCCAACTGTTTAAACGCTGCATTGCCGCACCGCTCACGCCGACCCATCCGCACTTCGCTGCCTGGGAAGCCGAAGAGAACTTCATCATGGGCTGGCTGTACATTCACACCCTCGCTCCCGAATTCCGTGACCGGTTCCCGCATCGGACTACTGTGAAGGGATTTTGGGACCAGGCCGCCGCCTATTGTGGTCGTGATGGCGACAACTGGCGTCTCTTCAGCCTCGTTCAGCGCGCCAACAGCCTCCGTCAAGGACAATTGTCCATTTCGGACTACGCATTGGCCCACAAGAAGCTGTGGGAAGAGGTCGACTATTACCTGCCGACTGACGACCCGACCTGCGTGTCCTATCAAAACACACTTCGTCTCCGGCTCCTGGGATTCCTGAACGGCCTCAACAAGGAATACGATGACATTCGTCGTCGAGCACTCCACCGACGCGAAGGCCTCCCGTCGATTGATGATCTCGTCAAGGAACTCCAGGAGGAGGAGAGCCACTTCCAGCTGCAGGGTTCCTCTGCCGAGCCTTCTCCTGATTCGACGGCTCTTCTCACTCGGCAGTCTACTTCCTCCTCCGCCTCTACTTCCGACCCGCCGGCCTCTGCAGTGGTGTGCAACTACTGCAACAAGCCCGGTCACCGCAGTCGTTTCTGCCGGCGTCGCAAGCTAGATCAAGAGAAGAAGAAGGCAGCCGACTCGAAGGCGATGGTCGCCGCCACCTCGTCCGCTCCTGCCAGCAGTACCTCCCCGTCTCCCATGGATCAGCTTCAGGCCGACATGGCTCTTCTTCGGGAACAGCTGGCCGCTATGCAGTCCCAGTCCTCCGCTCACTTTGGTGGTTTCGGTGCGTTCTCCTCTCCGGTGTCTGATCAGTGGTACTGTGGTCATACGGCACTTCACTCACCTATCGTCTCGGATACAACCTGGGTACTTGATTCGGGGGCTACCGACCACATGACCCCGTTCAATGACCGGTTTGTATCCTACGAGAGGCACAGTGGGCGTCGTACAGTTCTCACGGCCGGTGGCGGGCGTCTTCGCGTGGCTGGTATCGGGGCAGTCTATGTAGATGGCCTCGGTGTCGTCCGCAACGTCCTTCATGTCCCCGACCTGCGAGCTATCCTCATGTCACCACAGCGTCTGGTTGATGATGTCTTCTGTTCGTTCCATCTCCAACCTGACGGCATGTTCCTTTCTGACAAGGGGGGGCGGACTACAGCCATTAGACGGGAGAACGGGCTGCTGCTGTTGGATGATGGGGGTCGCTCGCAGTGCTTCTTGGTACTTCGTGGCCTCCGTCCGGTTGATGAGCAGCGTCGTGCCCGACTTCACTTGGCCCACCAGCGCCTGGGCCATCCTCCCTTTTCTACTTTGAAGCGACTCTTTCCTTCGTTGTGTACTGGACTAGATCTTCAGACAGTGGTTTGCGAAGCTTGTCAGTTGGCCAAGCATCGCCAGTCTACGTTTTCTCCATCTACGTCCCACACCTTGACGCCGTTGTTTCGCGTTCATAGTGATGTTTGGGGACCAGCCCCGCAGGCGAGTCTGAAAGGCCATCGATAGTTTCTGATCCTTGTTGACGAGGCTACCCGCTACACATGGACGTATCTGTTGGCTGCGAAGTCTGAAGTTTCCGCCTCGGTCCGGCATTTCTGCACCTTGGTCCAGACCCAGTTTGGACGCGGCATCCAGCGCTTCCGGTCGGACAACGCCCGTGACTTCATCAATGCCGATCTCACCTCCTTCTTTGCCGAACGGGGAATTCTTCACGAATCCTCGTGCGTGGCGACACCGGAGCAGAACGGCATGGCCGAACGTCGCATCGGCTATGTCACCTCGACGGCCAGAACTCTATTGGTGAACTCTCACGTGCCATGGCCATATTGGGGCGACGCGGTGTTAACGGGTACCCAACTCGTCAACCGCATTCCCTCCGATGTCCTTGGGTTTCAGAGTCCCATCGATCGGCTGACCGCGGCATTTCCTGGTGTTCCTCTTCGGACCGGCCTCCTTCCTCGGGTCTTCGGCTGCACCGCCTATGTGCACGACACCTCCCCCACTCGCACGAAGCTCGACGCTCGTGCCCTCCGGTGCGTGTTCGTGGGTTATGCCTCCCTCCAGAAAGGCTACCGGTGTTATCATCCGCCGTCTCGCAGGTATTTCATCTCGGCAAACGTCACCTTTGCCGAACATGAGCCTCGCCGGTGACACCTCTTCCCGCCTCCCGTTGGATGAGGTTCCTGTGGCTCCCCACTTGGAGCCCTTTCCCGTTCTGGAGCCCACTGCTCCCTCACCATCCACTCATGTTCCACCTCCACTTGACCTACCTCCGGCTCCAGTGGCGTCGTCTCATGAGGGGTCTTCGGAGCTCTCCTCCACTACCCCATTGCCCCTTCCGGCAGCCTTGCCACCTTCCTCCACCCCTTTGGCGGTTCTGCCACTACCGCCCGCATTGCCTCCACCCGTGTCTCCCTCTTTCCCCGGTGTGTCGTCATCCACACCTCTCGGGGAGACACCCTCCATCACTCCATCTGCGGCTTCTTCTCCTTCCCCTCCCGGTGAGCTCGCTCTCTCTCCCGGAGAGGGGTCCTCTTTTCCCACGTATGCTTCCGCTCCTCCGTCGGACGAGTCCTCCCAGCCCCCTCCCGATGATGACGATCAGTTGGGTTGGCCTATCGCCCCGCCGGACAGGGGTCCGCGAGTGCACCCGCACTCGCGGTATCCCTTGTCCCACTACATCTCCTTCGACCGGCTGAGTACTCCCTACCGGCTGTTTCTCACTCGCATCGAGTCGGATCCTATCCCACGCCGCCTAGCCGATGCTATTGCTTCTCCTCATTGGAAAGCGGCGATGGACGAGGAGATGCAGTCCCTGCTCAAGAACCACACTTGGGATCTCGTTCCCCTCCGGGCAAGAGGCGGTGGATTGCAAGTGGATCCACACCAAGAAGCACCGTGCCGATGGCACCCTCGAGCGCTACAAGTCGCGTCTTGTGGCCCGGGGGTTCACTCAGTCTTATGGCGTGGACTACTTCGAGACGTTTTCTCCGGTGGCGAAGATGGACACCGTCCGTCTCCTCTTGGCAATGGCCGCTCATCTTCACTGGGTCATCCGGCAGTTCGACGTGAAGAACGCCTTCCTTCATGGCGACTTGACGGAAGAAGTGTACATGCAGCAGCCTCCGGGATATGCCCTCGGCCCTCCTGGCACCGTCTGCCGACTGCGGAAGTCCCTCTATGGACTGAAGCAGTCCCCGCGGATATGGTTCGGCCGCTTTTCTTCTGTGATGAAGGCCGAGGGCTACACCCAGAGCAACGGCGACGCTTCTCTCTTCTTCCGCCATACTCCCGCTGGTGTCTCCATCCTGGCGGTCTATGTTGACGACATTCTTATCACCGGCTCAGATTCTGCAGAGGCTGGTCGCCTTGGTGTTGCCTTGGCCAAGGAGTTCGAGATCAAGGCCCTTGGGCCTCTCCGCTACTTCCTCGGCCTTGAGGTGGCATACGCCCCACGGGGCATTTTCGTGTCTCAGCAGAAATATGCCGTTGACTTGCTGGCCCTGGCGGGCATGACGGAGTGTGCGCCAGTGAGTACTCCCATTGACCCCAACGTGAAGTTGGGCACGGGGGAGGACTCACCACCGGTGAATTCCTTCCAGTATCAGCAGCTGGTGGGGAAACTCCTCTATTTGACGCACACCCGACCCGACATCAGCTTCGCCGTCAACCTCCTCAGCCAGTTCATGCACTCACCACGCGAGATCCACCGCCAGGCAGCATTTCGGGTACTTGCGTACCTCAAAGGCTGCCCCGGCAAGGGGTTGTTATTTCCTTGCAGCACGGATCGGACAGTGAAGGTGTACACCGACGCTGACTTTGCTGGATCGATTGTGGATTATCGTTCCACTACCGGGTACTGCACGTTTCTGTTTGGCAGTCTAGTCACGTGGAATAGCAGCAAGCAGGACAAGGTGTCCCGCTCTAGTGCCGAAGCCGAGTACCGAGCACTCGCCGATGGGGCCTCTGAGGGCCAGTGGATTTACGGGATTCTCCATGACCTTCGTGTGGAGTATTCCGGCCCGATCCACTTCTACTGCGACAACAAGTCGGCGATTGCGTTGGCCAAGAACCCTGACCAGCAGGGAAAGATCAAGCACATGGAGCGCAACCGCTACTTTTTCAAGGAGCGTATGGACGAAGGGATCTTCGACCTCGACTTTGTTGCTTCCGCCGATCAAGCCGCGGATGTCCTCACCAAGGGACTGTCCCGGCCTCTCCTTCAACGTGCAGTGTCCAAGCTCGGCATGGACGACATCCATACTTCGCTTGCGGGGGGGTGTTAGTGTGGACTTATTATTATTATCACTCTCTCTCTCCTACTTACTCTCCTAGGGTATAAATACCCTCCATGTAACCCTTTGGGTCCGCATGTCATTCTGTTAGTCTTCCTTCATCGATCATCCTTCTTCTCCTCTCCCTCAACCCTTCTAGGGTTTCACAAGGAGATGCAGTCCTTGCTCAAGAACCACACTTGGGATGTCGTTCCCCTCCCTCCTGGCAAGCGGGCGGTGGATTGTAAGTGGATACATGCCAAGAAGCATCATGCGGATGGTACTCTTGAACGCCTCAAGCCTCGACTTGTGGCTCGGGGGTTCACTCAGTCTTATGGCGTGGACTACTTCGAGACGTTCTCTCCCGTGGCGAAGATGGAGACCGTCCGTCTTCTCTTGGCACTTGCGGCTCATTTCCAGTGGATGATCCGGCAGTTCGATGTGAAGAACGCCTTTCTCCATGGTGATTTGACGGAGGAGGTGTACATGCAGCAGCCCCCCGGGTATTCCCTTGGCCCCCTGGGTACCGTCTGCCGGCTGCGGAAGTCCCTTTATGGACTGAAGCAGTCACCGCGGATGTGGTTCGGCCAGTTCTCTTCGGTCATGAAGACCGAGGGTTACACTCAAAGCAATGGGGATGCCTCCCTCTTCTTCTGTCACAGTCCTGCTGGTGTCTCTATTGTGGCCGTGTACGTCGACAACATTCTCATTACGGGGTCCGATTCTGCCGAGGCCAGCCGCCTCAGCTCTGCGTTGGCCAAGGAGTTCGAGATCAAGGCCCTCGGGCGAATTCGCTACTTCCTCAGCCTTGAGGTGGCATACTCCCCCCGGGGGATCTTTGTGTCGCAGCAGAAGTATGCCGTCGACTTACTGGCCTTGACAGGCATGACCAAGTGTGCGCCGGTGAGTACTCCCATTGATCCTAACGTGAAGTTGGGTAAGGCGGAGGACTCGGCCCCGGTGAACGCCTATCAGTACCAGCAGGTGGTGGGGAAACTCCTCTACTTGACGCACACTCGGCCAGATATCAGCTTCGCTGTCAACCTCCTCAGTCAGTTCATGCACTCTCCGTGGGAGATCCATTGCCAGGCTGCCAACCGGGTACTCGCGTACCTAAAGGGCTGCCCTAGGAAAGGCTTGCTCTTCCCTCGGAGTATGGAACGGACCGTGAAGGTCTACACTGATGCGGACATTTGTCTTCGGCAGCCTCGTCAGTTGGAAGAGCAGCAAGCAGGACAAAGTGTCCCGCTCCAGTGCTGAAGCCGAGTACCGAGCACTTGCCGATGGGGCCTCTGAAGGCCAGTGGATTTACGGGATCCTCCATGATCTTCGTGTGGAGTATTCTGGCCCGATCCACTTCTATTGCGACAACAAGTCGGCAATTGCTCTGGCCAAGAACCCTGGTCAGCAGGGCCGGATCAAGCACATGGAACTCCACCGCTACTTCTTCAAGGAGCGCATGGACGAGGGGATCTTTGATCTGGAATTTGTTGCCTCAGCTGATCAAGCCGCCGATGTCCTCACCAAAATGGAGGTCTGATTTGAATGACCAGGTACAGCATCACATTTGACACCTGAGGAAGGTACAGCCCAACTATGAAGTACATCAGCAGGTGTTACAATCATACGTAGATGAGTTTTGGCTGGTACAACCACACTATTGTCCACTTCTAATAAACGTGATTGACCCAATTCTGGATCATCTTCTGGAATCGTATAACTGTCAAAAGTGAGTGACTGTTCATCGGAACTGTTATAGTCCGAATACTCATAATGTTGGGTCGACGCCCGCCTCCCCCCAAACATTACTTGCAAGTTTCCCCGCAAAAAGCTCTCCACGCCTACTCTTATAAAGAGCACTATTCTTCTTTAGTTAGGTGGTTATCCCCTCTCTCTCAGAGACCGTAAGACCCCGGCAAAAGTTACGAAGTAAGGGTCACATGCGCGAAAGCGGGAGCGGCCCTACCTACTTCAGTTAAGCTGGAACCGAAAAAGACCTGGTTCCACACACATGAGACACGCAGAAGGTATGGGACAGTTCACCACGGATTCTTTATCTGAAGATAACCTTTGTTCGATAAATGCGCAGTGGAAAGGGCTGTGTGTCGGCTCGGCTAAGTTGTAGGCCAAGGGACTTTCTCGACCACTTCTCCAGCATGCAGTGTCCAAGCTCGGCATGGACGACATCCATACTTCACTTGCGGGGGGGGGTGTTAGTGAGATACTACTCCCTATTATCACTCTCTCTCTCTCTTAGGGTATATATACCCTATGTACACTCTTAGGGGTTATGTCATTATCTTCTTCTCTTCCTCCTTAACAATAATTTATCTTTTTGCAGATTTCTCTGGACTTCAAATAAACAGGAGCAAATCAGCTTTTATGTGCAATGGGCTATCGCCAGAAGAGGAGGCACAGTGTGCGGAGATTCTGAGAACACCAATTGGGCGACTTTCAATGAGATATCTGGGCCTATCACTGACAGACAGAGGATGACGAAAGCTGATTGGAAACCGGTCATTGAGAAGGTGGAAAGACGACTCGACGGCTGGCAAGCAAAAGTGTTATCGAGAGGGGAACAATTGGCGCTGCTGAAGTCAGTCTTATCATCCATTCCGATTTTCTATCTCTCAGTGTTCAAGATGCCCATGGGAGCCGGGAAGAGAATAGAAGGCATGATGAGGCGCTTTCTATGGAGAGGATCTGGGCCATCCTTGCGATGGTGGCATGGAATAAGGTATGTCGTCCCATAAAGATGGGAGGTCTGGGGGTCCTACACATGCAGAGTATGAACACGACACTACAAACCAAATGGGTCGAGCGAATTAAGAATCCACGAGAGGCTTTGGTCATCAATTTATTGTGTGACATCTATGGTAGGGGACTCAATTGGGACAGAAAGACATCCGTATCATGGAGCATCGCCGTTCAGACAAGGGCTGAGACAGGTCTTTCCAAGAGGGCGAGGCTTTTTTTTGGCCAAGTTAGGCGATGGGCGACATTCCAATACTGGAGAGATGCATGGTCGCCACGGGACAACTTTAGTGAGATATTCCCCCGACTGTATCCCTACTCCAGTTACTACCAGAAGATGGGGAACAAGACAGTTGGGCGTGGACAAATGGCCCCTTCTCGGTCCAGAAGGCTTATGTGATGATACCGGAGGGGCAAGAGGAAGGTATGGCATTAGTCAGCGCATGCAGGTTCATATGGCGCCAAAAAGACCCAGTGAAGGTGAGGTTTTTTGGATGGCTGCTAACAAGAAAAAGATTAATGACAAAAGTCTTTCGCAAAAGGCTATACCCAGATACTAAGTCGCAATGCGTGCTATGCTTAAATGAGGAAGAAGATTGCAACCATCTTTTCTTTGAATGCTCCTTTGCTCGCACGGTTTGGGCCAGCCAGAGACTCTCAAGGATGAAGGTGACATCTGAACTGGCTTTTTGGGACTCGGCACAGAATAGCGAGGGAATAGGAAACAAGGTGGCCGAGCACAAGCCGTGTTGTGGGCCATCTGGTTGCATAGAAATGAGGTGTTTTTCAGAGGAAGAAGGGCTTCTACAGATGGAGCTATACATGAAGCGGAAGGACTTAAGGCAGCATGGTCCTCTCAAGCGATGGGAGGTGAAGGGAGATTTTGAAGATGATTGAACGGAGGGTGAAGGGCCTGCAAGGTCCTGATGGAAGGTTCACCGATTTGTCGGGTGTTTATCCCTTGTTATAGTTCAAAAAAGAATAATAATGATAATAGTAATTCTCTTTCAGTCTTTTCGCCGGTCTGACAAACAAGCCAGATCGGACCAGAAGTTCAGTCTACTCTAAAAAGGACGGTCTCAATATGGTCTGGTTTGACTGAACTTTGGTCAGACCGTTCCCTTGCCCCAACTATATCACTGAGAATTTCGATCAATTAGGGGAAAAGTCCTTGCGGTCTCAATCTGAGTTCCAACATAAGTTCTCACAGATAGATAATATCAATACAAGAAAACTAATGATCCATCGTCCAATAGACGAGGATCAACTGTAAGAGAAGAAATATAGGAAAAGATACAAATTGGCAGGGGGAACCTGATGGTATATCATTCCCTCTGGCAGCCAGGAACTCCTCCCTGCTGATCCAGTTCTCAGCTGTGCCACCGCTGCCTACTCCACGCTTCATGAAATTTGAATTTTTGATCTGTGGATTCCCTTCTTTTTGTCTTATTTATAGCCTGGTTGACACGCCCCTCATTAATTAGCACCCATTCAGGTCTTCCCAGCATGCTTGGATCTCTTCCTTTGATAAGTCCTCACTGCCCCCACAATGAGGACATTTTATCAGCAATTTGCAGCTTGTGAATTGGCCCTTAATATTCTTAGTCCTTCCCATGACGATTCCAACATAAGCAGACTTCGCTGCTTGATTCATAAGTCCAAATCTTTCAACGCGGATTGGTTAGTGGTCCCAGAATCGTTATCATCACAAAGCAGGCCCCTTTAATCTGATTTAGCTATTCTGACACAAGAAGAGGGCTACACCAAGCTGTTATTTAATATGCAATAACCGAATTATCATGGCATAACCAAGCTGTCAAATATGGCATTTGTTTTCAGGCCAGCAAACAAAAGTTTCTCGAAGGAAAAAACAAGCAAGTAGCTGTAGCCTGATTTAACCTTTCACTAGCTTGATTTACATTTCTTCAAAAAAAAAACTAGCTTGATTTACAATGATGGAACAATCTGAGGTAAGAACCCACAAGTTCTTATCAGGTAGAGGGGAAGAGAGGCAAAGGGCACCAGAATGATCATTGGCAGCGGGAGGGAATGTCCAGATGGATGCTGGCAAGAGGAGACGAGAGGGGCTGCTTGAATGGATGTCACTCAGAGAAAGGGTCACTGTCGGGATGGGCATCGCATGGAGGAGACAAAGAGAACAACTCAACTTAGATTTACTTCTTGTCTACCCTCCTAAAAGGATGGCTATAACTATTCAAAAGGAGTAAAAGAATTCTTTCAACTATAAAATGCAAGAGATAGAAATATAAAACATACAAGAAAAGCAAATTAAATAAGACGCAGAATCTGTTATGCATTATTTCAATGAGGGCGAAATTTTGGAAGAGATAGGAGGAACAACCTCATCCATTCCATTGACAGAGCTCGAGGATGTCCCAGAAGTGTACTGCACAAGAATGCTATCACCCAAATGGCTGCCCAAGAAGAAAAATGCATCGCCAATTGTGGCAATGCCCTTTGAAAAAACAAAGAAAATTAGAGCCTAAATTCCCATCAAGACAAAAGTAAAACTATGTGATACGAAGACTAAAGTGCTTCTCTTCGTGAATTGAAAAATGTGTCTTTCTTTAACTTACTGAGGCTAGTACAGAGGCTTTGGACTTCGCAAGATCAAGTCTCTGGACGACTCTTCCCAAAATAAAAAAAAGGTTTAGAGTTATAGTAACAATATTGAAACATATCAAAGCCCATCAGAACAAAATGGTCTACCTTCCATCATAAATGAGCGTAAGCAATAGTAGTTCACCATTTTTTGCTGACAATATCGCAACATCACGAGATAGCCATGTTGCCCTTGCCGCATCTAGCTCCACGGAAAAATTTGTGCGTGGCATGTCAGAACTGAAATGAAACAAGGTTATGTATAACAAGAAATCCTTTCGTATATTAGAAAAGGGTAAATAAATTCTTTGACGCATTGTATGATATGCATTCTTGAACACAAACAATGATGGCAAAGAAGAAAAAGGTCACTTGGGAAACTTAAGAAAATCAGGACAATAGCATAACTAGAAAACATTCATGCCATCTAGACATGAAATACTTAATTCATATTTAGATAGAACTCATGAAAATAGTTCACGACATCTGGGCATCCTTTCTGATTGATGTCACTATAATGAAGGATTAGGAGACAACATTTCGTTATTTAAATCATGATAGCACAAGATGCTACATTAAGAAGTGTTAGATAGAGGCATCTGTATTACATCTCTTTGTCTTTATATTTTCCTTTCTGATCCAGTATTGGGTCATCCGTGAACTCATGTTCAATATTATGGCCCTCTTTTCATGTCTTCCTCATTCTCGGCACCATATGATTTAGTAATAATGGGCCCAATCTGGTAACTGGTACTTATCTCAAATCCTAATATGAGGTACGATGATGTTTTCCTTTCCAAACCTTAGACAGTGTCAATGGCAACTAGAGATGCACCAATGATACAGCGGTTAACAAGAAGCCCTTATGATTTTGGAGGCCTGTCAACTGTTACTCTTTGTGATCTTCAGCAAAGAAAGTAAGCGGATATATACAATATGACAATGTTGAAGTTAGGAAATGTAAAAAACAAATTTGTAAAGTTGTACAATAACTAAACCTTACACTAAATCTCCAACGTTCCATCGAAAGGCAATCCCATTGAATGGCAATCAAAGTGAATTAAAATGAAACTAAATCCCCAATAAAACTTTATTTCTTGTCACAGGCTCCTTTGCTACAGCACACTCACCACTTCCCTTGATGTATTCTATTAATGCCCTCAAAGCTTTAGGCAGACATCATTGAAAATGAGCAATGGATGGAACATAACCAGGGCAACATTGAATAAAAATTTGATGCCACTTGTAAAAATTGCAGGGCCAGTTAAATGATCAGTCACGATACAAGTCTACGTGGGAGAAAATCAAAGGAATTTTTTCCCAAACCTAAAGTTGAGGATAACCAAGATCGTCATGCCCTAATCAGAAAATTTTGTAGGCAAATGCAACATGGGAAAAATCAATTGAAGTTGAATTGATCCTGCGTAATACAAAGTATCTAGTTTGATATCTCTCATCTGGGAAAACCTTATTCATCATTAATTATAACAAGGCATCTTGTTCACATCCAAACTTTACTAAAACGCTTAAAACATAGGAAAGTGATATGATCCCAATCGGGACATGTGGTCCCAAATGTAATGCGATGATAAAGAGATTTCCCGGGATGAAGAGGAGAATGGGAATGGTCGAGGAGAGGGATAGGGATTGGGCGAGGACGAGCCGCCTGAAGACGGGGTGAAGAGGAGAACAATCGCGAGGGACAGGGATCACAGGGGGAGGGATGAGGTTTGGACGTAGAGGGGAGAAAGGACAGGTACTTCCAATAACATACACTTCTCGTGCTGTCCTCCAAAAGGGAGGGAACCCTATTTAAAGGGAGACAAGCATAAGGGAAAAGACACGACAACCCCTAAGAGGAGGTTAGGGGATTAGGGATCGAATCAGAAAGGGATGAAATCATATTCAACCAAGGAAAGCAATATCATTAGCATTAATTGTTCTGGATCAGCTAAGAATAACAGAGATAAGGTATGGAGGAAAATGGCAAAATATAATATTAGAGAAAAAAAACCGTATGCAGCTAATAATAGAAGAGAAGACCTGTTTTCTGCAGGAACATTGAAGCTGTTCAGACCCAGTGCGCAGGAAGATGACTGAAGAAAATAAAAATTATGTGAAGCAAAAAAAGACAATAGGAAAGAAAAGACTAGTGGACTGCAGAGGCAATATACTTGATGAATATACATATTATTCATCACCTGACCTGACTGTGATAGATAATAGAATTTGCACAAATTACAAGAACACCGCCAATGGGTGCAGGCACCGGTAGAAGTTGGTATGCATCATGAGGAAGACTCTGGCAAGCCAAGATTAAATAAAAGTTAACATGAATGCATATTCTGTTGGATTTTCAAGATTTAAGATAAGCAGACCTTTTCAAGAAATGATAATTATGGAGGTCCATCCATAAAGAAAAACAAGAAACAACTGGCCTATGTCATTAACCTTAATGAAAGGAGTCTACGCTCATGAATAAATTTGTGTGGCCAAGAAATGCAGATTCGAATCATGAGAGAAATAGAGATGAACAAACTTGATCATGATAAATTAGAATTATCATCGTCAAGCAAATTTTATCGTAAACAGTAACTTCTGTCATAAAAGGTACAACAATGACAAACATAAGAACGTCATAAGCATATCGTAACGATAAATAAATAATTAAGCTAAAACTCACCACGGCAGACCAAATAATAGGATGTTGTTTCAGAGTCGTATTGATGCTAAGCGCAGATAACATGCACGTGTGTCTTTTCCATGAGAGACGCCCAGCCCATGTAAGTTCTTTTTCATGTAAAATCACCATAACCGGTTCAATATATCCTATTCATAAAAAAGGAGCAGATGTTTCAAGGGCTATCAAATAACTGGTTTTCACCCATTCATAATTAACTCGAGCAATGAATTTTTTTAAGAAAAGAGGAAGATCGCTCAAGATCAATGATCAACCCTCAGCTAGTATATTTGAACGTGAAATACATGAAAGATCAGGTTGGTCCGCTTCCCACCTTAAACTCCATTGAAAACCAGCAGGAAATAAACCTTTCCACATTCTGCAGATCACTGTTCATCGAGGCAGCCCCTCCCTTGAATACAACTTCATTGTGGTGTTGCCGTATCACTTGGGCGTTAACTACCTCTCCTTGCAAGGAAGACTCCGATTCGATACCAATTGGCTCTATACCGTGAAGTATATACTGCAAGTGGTCAACTTAACTGGTACAAAGCTAGATGGGTTGCGCACTGATATGCCCAAAAATAAGGCATTGACTATGTGGAAACATTTGGCTTCGTAGCCGAGACAAAAAGTGCCAGAATTCTCATTTCATTGTGGCCAATCAACACTAGGATCTCCACCCGTTAAATGTCAGAAATGTTTTCTTTCCATCGTGAATTAAACAAGATTAAATGAAGCCAACTTCTGAAAATTATAGCTCCACAGGACAAGATTGTCGTCTAAAAAAAGTGCTACATGGTCTGAAATTATCCCCGAGCCTGCTTTGAGAGTTTTACTCAAGCCAAGAGAAAACATATATATTGCCAATGCAACGGCAATCATCCTCCTTTTTTGCCCACATACCTCATCTGGGAATGTGGTCATTTTGATCCTCTATGTTGATGACATTATTACACAAGGAATGATTCCTCTGGAATCACCAAATTGTGGCAGCAGCTTCATTTCCATTTTGACATTAAAATCTAAGGTCATTTTACATTCTTCGGACATCTAGGAATATCCAGCAATATCACTCTCTCCAAACAAAAATATAATTATGATTTACTGGATGACACCGGACACCTCCAATGACAACCTCTACATATAGCCCTATAGACGTATATTGTTAACTTAAATGTGATGACACTGACACAGATATGGATACATTTTTCCTATCAAAGTATGATTGGTAAACTTATCTATTTCGCACACACCCAGCCAAATGTCTCCTACTCTGTCAATATTCTTTGCCAATTTCGTCAAAAATATATATATTATTTACCAATTAATCCATCAACCAAAACTGTCTTACTTGCAGGCTGCGCATCAAATGCATTGGTACTTGACGGAGGCGGTTGGGATTGACCTTAATTTCCAGCAACGTAAACCATCGACTCTCAAAAATTTATGCTGATTCGGATCATGCTGGATCAAAGGTTGACTGCAGATCCCCTACCGGCTATTGCTCACTTTTGCATGGCAATCACGATACCTGGTGCAGCAAGAAACAAATGTTTTTTTCTGAAAATGGTGTTTCTCAATCCAGTACAGAGACTGAATTTAGAGCCCTTGCACATGGCATATATGAAGTTCTCTAGATTTGGGGTATTCTTCAAGAACTAGAATCCCCCTCATTAGGCCCAGACAATTTGGCTAGGATAATATATCCTCCATGAACCACTTTGTCGAGTGACCGCCTTAGATAACTTTTGAAAACATATATATCCGCCTGTAGTCTCCCACATGATCAGGTTCAGCATCTCGAGATTGACTACCATGAATCAAAGAAAAGCATGAGGCCTGGATTCAAGGGATCATCTACATCAACATGAATCAACGCTTGGCAGATATATCGCTTTTATGGCTACCCATCGTATCTCTGGTTGTATATATTCTACACTTTTGTGAGTAATAGATAACCTTTTTGTCATTTGTTCATTCACGAGTCTTCTTCCCGCCATCCTGTCCTTGTGACAGAAGGTCAATTGGCACAAGAGAAAATCTACATGCAACAGAGTGAATATAAAGCAAAATTCCGGTTCCCACTCAATTTCAATTTCTTTAACTTCGTGTGAGTGACGATTTGCTTCCTTCTCAAGTCAAAAGAATCCACAGAATTCCGTCCAGCAGATTTTTCTATGAATGAAAATGGAAAATACAAGAAAATAAAAACTTTACCAAATGGGCATTCAATGAATTATGGGGGTAACCACCAACTATAGAAGCTACACATAATTTCAATTAACAAAATATCAAGCGTGAATCACAAGTACCATGAACAAATGTGAAATCCTTAATATGCTTGATATCGAGCTCCCTCAAGTTAATAATGTACGAAGACTCAAAAGAAACCGAGAAGGGCCAGCCAGATGCAGAAACTTCTTCCTCTCCGCCTAGACCGTGGCCAACCTAAGATGAAGGCAGGTCACAACCAATTAGCATTAACTCCATGGAATACAAATCGAAAACAATAAAAAGGATGTGATCACATGAAGATAGAAATCTACGCCAGTCATGTAACACCAGAGCTGTTTGCTTAATTTGAATGAAATACCAATTGAAGAAGGGAAATGTGATTCAACTAACCAACGCCAACAGATTCAAATCAATGACAAGAAAATCCAAAGCAATAAATAAATGTCATCGTATACAGATAGAAATCTGCAGCCGACATGTTATCAAAGTTATCACGAACTGACTCCAGACTCAAAGTTTTTTTTTTTGAAAACTAAAAAAAAACTTAAGCAAGAACTGATCGTTTAAACTTAATGAGAAACTACAGAGGATGGAAATTTCGTCGAGCCAATGCCAACAGGCTCAATAATGCGAAAGCAATGGATATTACACGATGGATATATCATGAAACTTGATGTTTGGTCATGTAAAAGGCCACAAGAAGACCGTCAAGTTTTGAGACTCATCTCACGTTATGGTCAGTAAAGTTCATCGTTGAAGGAAAAGGATCTAAAAGAAACTTAAGAATAAGGTAAGAGAGAACTTTTGTAGGAAAACTTGGTAGAAGATGACTGCACCTGAGCGGCCTTAAGGATAACCATTTGCAGGTCATAAATGAGAGCTCCACCACACCGTCCTTGGGGATCGGACTTGACTACAGGACCCCTAGCATATGACTCTTTGCCTCTCTTCAGGTAATTCCACTCCGGTCCCTCAAAACAATGCATTGAACTGCAAAAGAATACAACTTACTACTAAGAAATTAAATCTTAATAGAAGGACATCCCATCAATAGCCACAACATAATAAAAAGCAGGAATAGGAAGGCCCACGAAAGACGTGTGGGCATTTTTTTTCAAAAGTGGTCAAACCATTAACATCACTATGCCACCAGGTTTGATCAAATCCAAATGTAAGAAGAGGATAAAACAATTTAGGTAATTCTGGTTTGAAGCATCTTTACCCATCCCTCTAGAAAATGGGATTCTACAGAAATGAAAGAGACTAATACAACAATTCTAGGCATACCTCGTACACAATCCATGGATTTCATCGTTGTACTCCAAAACAGAAATTTTTGCATCTTGGAAGGCGAGAACAATTGAATCTCTTTCTTTGGACCGATTGTCTGTCCCAGGGGATAGAATAGACATTGAATCAACATTTCCGTGCAACCTAGAGGCCCAAAGAGCCATCAGTGACATTTATCAGATTTGTTGGGTATTCTAGTAGGATAAAGAGAAATAAAAGACCTGTAATGCGCACATTGACTAATCATAGAAAAAAAACTGGACATAACAAGAAAATATCAATCTTTCAAATTAAAAATATATATATATATATCAAAAAGTTAACGAGAAGATAATATTGGTGTTCACCATCGGCGGTAATGATATGAGAGGACGATAATGAGTCATCCTCCTTCCAGTCATTCATACTCACCAAGATGACAATGACAATGATCAAATCATCATCATCATCGTCATTAGTATCCTATCCATGATAGCATGACAATGACGATGAAGATTTTGCCTCATCATTGACTCTCATCATCGTCACTTGGCAAACCTCTCTCAGATGACAATATGTGAAACTGCCGTTGCCATTCGTTGGCGGCAGGATGATGATGACTATGATGCGCCAAGGCAGTATCAAGAACTTTGGTGTGACCTTTCTTGAAAAGAAATACCAAATGAGCGGAAAATGACTTCAAGTCCAAGCAGTATAATCAATTGTATCTCGCACTAAAGGAGCAGAATAGTCTAAAAACGACAAACTGAGGATCTCCGCTCTGGAGGCCTCCCTCCCGACTGCAGCCTCTCCCACTCCAGCTACTCCGTCACTCCCGACCTGACCACATTTTTGAAAAAAGATCTCGACGCTCTCCTCATGTGCGAGCTTCCCCGCACATGTATCATGCTGTCGAGCCTGCCTAATGTGTCTCTTAAGATACGTTTTTTAAAAGAATCCATCAGACTACAACAAAATTTTCACCGTTAATGCTGCCCATAATGACAACGATGATGAAAATTACAGGTTTTTGGATGACGGTGACAATTTTTCCCATCCATAGACAATACTTGCGTGTTCATGAATACTAGAGTATATACAACATTTGTAACAATAAAACTTTTGCCATAAACTAGAAACAAATTAAAGCATATAACTAGCAAAGTCCCGTAAAATAACGTACGACATTTCTTCTCTTGTTGGGATTGTATCAAGAGTGCCCAAGGTACAAATGACCATGAAAACCTTATTATAGAAACATGCTATTCCCCATTGGCGTTTACAACCAAAGGTGTCCTCAAAATGAATTGAGCAGGAAATTTTTCACAACGCTTTAAGGTAGTTAAAGAATTGTCGCCAATGGATCATTTTAAGTTTCTGTTTCATGTTTGAGATAAACATGATGAATTGGTTTTGGAAAAATTGATAAACACGATAAATGCTACCAGATATAGCACAAAATTCGTGTTATGCGATGACTGACAGGTATGTAACCTCGTTTACTCCAAGAGACAGCAGATAAAGTATTGAGACGCAAATATATGCCAGACGTAGAAAGTAACACGATAACTTTACAATAAATCAATAAGTTAACAGGCTAACGTTCAGAACTCAGATCTTTGACACTTTGTTAAACAAATGTTTGACATTAATTTATTTAAGGAAAACCAAATGCAAACAAGCATGAGGAAAGACTATTGCAATGGGTTAGACATCAAAATAGAACAAAATTTAGCTAAATGGGTAACACAAAATAAAAGGAAAGGCGTCCCAATTGCAAATCACAAGCTGGATCTAAAAAGTGTTTTTGCCAGAAAAAGTTTGGAAAAAAAGACTCCTTTCCTGAATTAATTATCTCATAGTATTTAATCTAAGAGCTAAAACTCTAAAGCACAGGACCTGAGAAACTCGGAGATAAGAGTGTTACAGGTATATTGACTGAAACTCCTTTTATTTAATAATGAGGGGAAGATCAACAGAGATCATTGATCCTCCTGATGTGATAGATTTATAAATTTGGACAATGTATACAAACGAGACCTGAAGGGCCTTACACCCTATGTTCACATCCCTCTTCACAAAGAAGAGGGAACACTCTCCACGGCTAATGTGATGCTGTCCTGCAACACCTCCCCTCCCTTGAAATAACCTCATTTCGATACAATCATGTTGTCCCATGCAGCCTGGCTGACCTCGCTCCTCCTGCCCCCTGGCTGCACTGCACAGTAGAGTCCCAGAAGGTTTTTTATGAGGAGAAAACCACCCTTTTGTTGACAGGTAAGTCCACACTTTGCAGGCAAATGCAGCTTTAAAGAAGAGATGGGAGCGTTATTCTCCACCCCATGCGCACAGAACACACTCTGCCGTGGCTTCTGGGAACCATCTCATCCTTCTTTGAAATATAGATTCTCACGGAACCCCTTTCACCTCATTACATTACTCTTCATTCTGTACAAAACCTGGATATTACTGAAACTTTCCCCACACAAAAATAAACGAATGTACCAAACCAAACCTATGTAACTGATGCAATCTGATAGAGAATGGAGTTTGATAATTAATCGGATTTTGGATGTTTATCCCTTCATACTCTAAGAAATGTATAAAAAATTAACGTATGTGACGGTATTAATTCTATCAATCACTCACTTGCTTGGAAACGGCCAAGCTTATCCAGAACTCGAATGTTCTTTAAATGTTCCCAGTACAAATTTCTATCCTCGGGAAAGGAGGAAGTTTGCGTCAGAATGACAAACAAAGTGGATTAGTGATAACATTATTTAAAGTCAGTAGAGTAGACTGAGAAGTCCAAATAAACAATTCTAGGTGAATCAAAAGCTCGTCTGTAGTACGCCACAGCACAAAATAAACTCTTGTCTAATTCGTGACCCGTTCATAGTTTTTATGAAAAGTGCCCAGACATTTCCATGAAACACTGACTACTAAGTCCAAATAAAAGACAGTAGAAGAACCAAAACTCGCATGTAGTACGCCATATTACAAAAGAAAATTGACTCTAATTTTGTGTTCCACAGAGATTTTTAATGAACACGGGAAAGACGTTTCCAAGAAAAACGTCCGAATAAAAATTCTTTCCAGAAATAAAATATCGTCAAATCCTTCAATTCCGTGTCCCACAGATATTTAACGAAAAAAAGGACAGACGTTTCTTTGAGACATAGACTAAGAACTCCAAACAAAAAAATTCTGCCAGAAATAAAAGCTCGTCAAATCCCTCGAATCTGTCGAATTCCACAGAGATAAAAAACAAAAAAAAACACAGGCATTTCCATGAAACAGTGACTACAAACTCCACTTAAAGAATTCTACCGCAAACAAAGGCTCCTAACCAAATGTCTCCATCAAATTCATGTTCCAAAGACATTTAAACAAAAAAAGCACAGACATTGCCATGAAAGAGTGACTAAAAACTCCAAATAAAAAATTCTAGCACAAATAAAGGCTCTTAATCAAACGCCTCTATCTAATTCATGTTTCAAAGATATTTAAACAAAAAAAGCACAGACATTTCCATGAAACAGTGACTAAAAACTCCAAATAAAGAATTCTACCGCAAACAAAGGCTCATAATCAAATGCCTCTATCTAATTCATGTTCCAAAGATATTAAAACAAATAAAGCATAGACATTTCCATGAAACAGTGACTACAAACTCCAAATAAAAAACTCCAGCACAAACAAAGGCTCGTAACCAAATGTCTCTATCAAATTCATGTTCCAAAAACATTTAAACAAAAAAAGCACAGACATTTCCATGAAACAGCGACTACAAACTCCAAATAAAAAATCCTACAACAAACAAAGCCTCTTAAACAAAACACATCTAATCCGCGTTCAACAGAGGCCAATAACAAAAAAAAAAAGAAAAAACACAGACATTTCCACGAAACAAAGCGCACCTATAATGGCAAACGAGTTCGAGCCCGGCACCCGCAATCCCGTCCATAACCCCACCACGACGGGCATCGGCGCCAGCACGGGCGAGCCTCCCCTCATCTTCCTGAACCCTGACAACGTAAACCTCAAGAACGTTCCCGGCCGTCACCACCAGATTCGGAAAAGGACCAGCAATTCTGGAGACGGGAAGGTCCGCATCGAGATCGTCGGCCACCGCAGAAGGGATTCGAGCGGCAAAATCCGACGGCAAGTGGGTTATATAGCCCGACGCGCAGTTCTCGATCCCCGTCGCGTAGTGCATCATCTTGAACGCCGCGTAGCTCATTCTCGATCGACGACCGCTTCTCCGCCGGCCGAGGGGTGAAGTATAGAGAGAGGCTAGAGAGAGGTTAGAGAGAGGTTAGAGAGAGGTTGGAAAGAGGATAGAGAGAGAGGCTAGAGAGAGAGGAGGAGAAGGGGAGAGCGCCTTCCCGGCAAGCTTCGAGGTTTATGGCGGGATTCTGGTTTGTAAGCCGAGTATAGTGTGTAGAACATCTTTCTTAGGAGTATCGGACTGTTCGATGTGGCCACTGGCCAGCGACGATGACGTGTTAGTTATGAAGATGACGATGACGTTCTCTCTCTATATCTCTCTATACCTCTCTCTATGTGTCTCTCTATCTCTCTATATCTCTGTCTCTACAACTCTCTCTATCTCTCTCTATCTCTCTATGTGTCTCTCTATCTCTCTCTACCTCTCTATCTCTTTATGTGTCACTCTATATCTCTATATCTCTCTATGTGTCTCTCTCTCTCTGTCGCTCTATGTGTCTCTATATCTCTATATGTCTCTCTATATCTCTATATGTCTCTCTATCTCGCAATGAGTCTCTCTATCTGTCTCTATCTCACAATGTGTCTCTCTGTCTCTCTCTATCTCTCTATGTGTCTAATATCTCTCTATGTGTCACTCTATCTCTCTATGTGTCTCTATCCCTCTCTAGCTCTCTCTATCCCTCTTTATCTCGCTCTCTATCCCTCTCTATCCCATTCTATCTCTACCTCTCTATTTTGCTCTCTATCGCTCTCGATCCCTCTCTATCTCTCTATCTCTCCCTATCCTTTTCTACCTTTCTCTATCTCTCCCTATTCCTCCCTATCTCTCTCTATTACTCTCTATCTCTCTTTGTCCCTCTCTATCTCTTCCTTTCTCTCTATATCGCTCTCTATCTATCTCTCTATCTCTCTACCCCTCTCACTATCTCTCTATCTCTATCTCTATCTCTCTCTATCCCTCTCTATCTCTCTCTATCCCTCTCAATCTCTCTCCATCCCTCTCTATCTCTCTCTATCCCTTTCTATCTCTCTATCCCTCTCTATCTCTCCATTTCTCTATCTCCCTCTATATCTCTCTATCCATCTCTATCTCTCTGTATCTCTCTCTGTCTCTCTATCTCTTTATCCCTCCATCTCTCTCTATCATATCGATCTCTCTCTATCCTCTCCATCTCTCTATCTCTCTATCCCTCTCACTATCTCTCTATCTCTCTCTCTCTATCTTTCTCCATCCCTTTCACTATCCCTCGCTATCCCTCTCTATCCCACGTGCAAATTTATGACAAAATCATCCATTTTACACACATATTTGGCTCAAAATGACTACATTTGCATGTTATATTGAATTAAATTGATTAATTTTGCCTTTGTTGTGATTTTATGATGTTATGACATTTCCTGATTTGTGTAATTTTTTCGGGTTCAAAAATCATAAGGAAATGAACTTTTAAAGACAAAATACAATTTTCTGGATTTTATAAATTATTTAAATAAATTTTAAATCATTTTTAAGTTTTTTATTTTCGTTGGGGGGGTTAGGTATAATTTTCCTATCCTTCTAAGATCGCAAAGGCATAAATGCAATTTATGCCATTTGTGTTGATGAAACCCCTAACTCTTAAAATAGCCTTCTTCCCTCTTCGATTTGCGTCTTTTGGCAGTCCTTTGACTCCAGGTCGCCAACAGGAAAGGGGGAGAAGCATAGGCCCAAGCTTTGGCATTGTTAGATGCTCAAGTTTGCTCTGGGGAAGGAGATCAAGTAGAGCTCGACATCGTAGCGGATCAATCACCACCCGGCCTAGGAATGGCATCAAAAACGGGGTTTGTGTGAGGATTCTGACGAGAGATTTTCTTGTAATCCCCTCCAAGGATATTGTATTATGTTTGTTTTCTTTCATCTTAGGTTTGGTTTGATTTTCATTGCGAAATTCTCTAAAAAAGCATCATCTCCATCATCCTTCACATCCACCCATTCCAGCTCTCTTATCTCTCCATATCACACTCCATCCCATCATTCCACCATTCATTCATTACCATTTCTACCACAAAGAGATCTATCCTCGTCTCTATTTCCATATCCATCATTTCTCCTCTCCATTTTCATCAAAATCGTCCACCATTCATGCCCATAAAGTATTCTGCGGAACTCCTCTATGGGAAGTTTTCTCTAAGAAGCTCCTAAAAATTGTAAAACCTATTCCTCTCATTTCAATATTACTACGGCAACTAATCTTGTTTTAACTTCCTTAAATCTATAGAACACCTCTCCATTTTCTTACCTACAAGTTTCTCTTCTTCTCTTCATTAGTCGTCTAACCTCATTACGTAGGCTCCCTGAGGATTCGACCCTTGTCTCTATACTAGTGAGGAAAATATAAATCTATTGCATGAATTCAAAACATGACAACGACACAAATCAATGCAAATTTTGAGTTCATCACCCTCCGTCTCTCTCTATCCTCTCCATCTCTCTACCCCTCTCACTATCTCTCTATCTCTCTATCTCTCTCTCTCTATCTTTCTCTATCCCTCACACTATCTCTCTCTATCCCTCGCTATCCGTCTCTATCCCTCTCTATCTCTCTCTATCCCTCTCTATCCCTCTCTATCCCTCTATGTCTCTCTCTATCCCTCCCTATCTCACTCTATCCCTCTCTATCCCTCTATGTCTCTCTCTATCCCTCTCTATCTCTCTGTCTCACTCTATCCCTCTCTATCCCCCTATCTCTCTCTATCCCTATCTATCTCTCTATCTCTCTCTATCCCTCTCTATCTCTCTCTATGTCCCTCTCTATCTCTCTCTATCCCTCTCTATCTCTCTATATCCCTCTCTATCTGTATATCTCTCTCTATCCCTCTCATCTCTCTCTATCCCTCTCAATCTCTCTCTATTCCTCTCTATCTCTCTCTATCCCTCTCTATCTCTCTATGTCCCTCTCTATCTCTCTCTATCCCTCTTTATCTCTCTATCTCTCCATCTCTCTATTTCCCTCTATATCTCTGAATCATTCTCTCTCTATATCTCTCTCTCTCTATATATATATATATCTCCATCTCTATATCTTTCTATCTCTCTCTATCCCTCTCGATCTCTATGTATATCTCTCTATCTCTCTCTCTCCCTAGTAGTGCTCGCCCGTCCCTATACCGGTAGCAGATGACGGTATCGAGACGGATGCTGAATCAGATACCAGACAGGGAATTTCCAGTATCCATTTTTTTTATATAGGGAAATCAGATATAGGTATCGGATATCTGTTGCTATAGTGCCGATATCGGATATCGATATCCGTCTCGATGTCATCATCCACCTTTGTCTCAGGGGGTAGGATGATGACATCAGTTTTTGATGTTGGATATCGAATTCTGATATCCAACATCGAAAACAGTATTTCATATATTTCGATTCGAAACTTTTGAATCTCTTTCGATTCAAAAGTTTGAATAAAAAATACACGAAGGGTCTAGCGAAGGCAACAGGTCTGGCGTACGGTGGATGGCAGACAGCAGACGGCTGCATCGGCGGATGGCGACAAAGGCAGAATCGACGGACGGCGGACGGGGGTAAGTTCTTATTCTAGTTCTTCTCCTTTGCCCTAGAAATTTATGTTTCTTTTTCTTCTTCCACTATTTCTCATATTCTTCTTCATCAGCCAATTCTCAATTCTCATCTTCTTCCTACTAATTAAAATGTTGTGATTTCCATTCTGGTTGCATTTATTCAAAGAATTTTATTTCAAATTAAAGTATATGTATTCAGTAGCTTCAATTCTTTTTTCTTCCTCAATTCAAGTTCTTTCCATTACGTTTTTTGCTATCTTGTGATTTTAATTCATCTGTGATATTGCCCACTATACTAAGCTTCTAGTTGAAGAGAATTGTATAATGTATAGTTGTATATAAATTATACATGGGGTTGCTTCTTAATTTCGTATTTCAGTTTCTCCCTGTGTCTCTGACCTTCTCTTTGTCTTTCTCACTCTTTATCTTTCTATTTGTATTTCATTCTGTCTCACTGTCTCATATTCCTTTTCTGTATCTGAAAGAATGAAACACACGCTATTTCTTACTCTTTGTCTTAATCTTTCCCTCTTTCTCACTCTTTATCTTTCTCCATGTCTCTCATTCTCCCTCTCTCACTTTTTCACTCCTTGTCTCTCCCACTCTCTCTGAGTCTCCATTTCTCTCATTCTCTATCACTTTGCGATTGTTTCTATCTGTATTTCTCTCGTTCTCCCTCTCTGTCACTCTTTCACTCCTTGTTTCTCTCACTCTACGTCAGTCTCAATTTCTCTCATTCTCCCCCTCTCTCATTCTCTATCACTCTGCATATCTTTCTCTCTGTATTTCTCTCATTCTCTCTATCTCTATCTCTTTCACTCTTTCACTCTTTCACTCTCTCACTCTCTCTCAGTCTCAATTTCTCTCAAAAAGATCTCCGAACTCTTCTTATGCAGGAGAAACAACGAAACAATTGTTTTAAGCATACCTTCTTTATAGGTTTTAGCATAGCTCATCAACATGCATTGATGTATGAAACAATTAATGCTAACCATACTATGCTTCTCAGAACCATGAACCCACCTAGAGGTAGTGCCACACCCCATGACTGCTCTGGGGCAGGACCCAGTTCTCTTGAAGGTACTGAAGGTACAGATGCGGGAACATTTTGTGTCGTACAGAGTCACCCTCGTTCGAACCGTTTAGTCATCATTAACTACTTCGAACACATTAGTGATGGGTACTATGCATGCTTACTGTGCCGTGAGAATAATCCGCACAATAAGAGGAAATCAATCAAGCGGCAGGCCGACAAGAGCACCAACATATTTTGGAGACATTTCCAATCATTTCATCTTAAGCGTCATGCTGAGCTTAAGGGCTTGGTGGTGGACGACCCTTATAAGTTGCGTATAACGGAAGCAATGCAAAGCAAACATCAGGGAGAGCCAAGCCAATGAAGAGTGATAAGAGGGCATATGCCATATGGGACGAAGAATGTCATTGCACGGTTTATATGTATGGCTGCTTCACCATGGAGTATTGTCTATAATGTCGCATTCAAGGAGCTGTGGCGCTACGCGACACAGCTGGACTTGGATGCCCCTAGTGCGAAGGTATGAAGTAGTGGACGATCTAAATGCATGGACGCATGAAAGAAGAGGTGAAGAAGCTATGGGAGAATGAAGACCGAGTGTTCGTCACTGTAGACGCGTGGACTGCAGAGAACAGTACTAGACTTCTAGGCATCACCATTCATTGGGAGGACGAGAAATGGGTGTACAGAGAGCGGGTCCTTGCCATCCGAAAGATCGTCGGCAACCACGATGGGGACAACATGGCGTCCATCGTTCTCGAGGTCCTAGAAAAATTCTATCTGTGCCCAAAGGTCTTCATTCAACATTGAACTTATCTTAGTAATTAAACATGTGATTTTATACATGACCCTATTTGTGCAAGTTTACGCTGTGACTACTGACATTGCCTCTGCGAATAAAAGAATGTTGTCATTGATTGCGAAGAAGATGAAGAGCGTCAACATGATGTTTAGCGCTAGAAGGCACGTTCCATGCGTTGCACACATTCTGAACATTGTCGTCCAAGGGGAAATGAAAAGCTTCGACTTTCCTTCGGCCCACGTTTTAGAGCCCAACGAAGGCGACGTGAGCAGGACAGCACACCAGTACGACAGTGATGAGGACAACGATCTTGGAGATATATTCTCAACGTTTTACGACAATGACGGAGCACGCCGGCTGTTATGTTTGGGTGATGCAGTTGCGAAGGTGTGGACACTAGTGTGTAGTATTCGGAGCTCTATGCAACGGAGAGAGGAGTATGCGAAGGCATGTGAAGACTACCCCGAAGTCGAGGACTCTAACATAGTCATGTTGGACTATCTGACCTACTGGAACATCACTTACGCTATGTTATCTGCTGCCGTGAAGAAATGTGATGTCGTGGATCAAATGTCGAAGAATTTTGGCCGAAAGGGGAAGGCGATGAAGATGTCAAAGGACGAGTGGGAGTTGGTGAAAGAATTTTGTCGCATCCTTGGGCAGTTCACTATATCCACCGATCATGTTTGCCAGATAGTGATTCAGGCCATAAGTGATGTATTATTTCTCATGGACGGCCTCATGCACCACATGAAGGAGGTGGTCTAGCAAATCGAAGAGGACACTTTCTTCACCTGCGTATGACGGTTGCATGAAGGAGATTGTTCTAACAAGGCACAAGCGTGTAAGGTGATGCAACACAAGCTAGCATAGTATGCAAAAATCTTGTGGGTGAATGATGCAATCATCGGCGCGGCATTGATGGACCCATTCCTCAAACGGGCAATGCTCCGTCAGGGCGTCAGAGAAGCAACCATTGCATATGTACGATCTTTGTTAGCATGTGACTTGCCGAGGCATGAAACGAGTGGGCATACTGCACATGAACACTCAAAAGGTAGAGAGCTGGACACTTGGCTACAGAGCACCATGCGAAAAGTTCAACCGGCATTAGTGTCAACGAGGTCGGTATTGGATGAGTTCAACCAATACCTAACAGAGGTCGTGCCTAATGAGTTAGTGTTCACCCCACTATCTTGGTGGGCCAGCACAGGGGCGAAGAGCTTCCCCTTACTTGCCTCCATTACAAGGAAGCTGTTGTCCGTATGTGCAACAAGCGCCAGTGTTGAGCGCATGTTCTCGGCGGGCAACACTATTGTCACATACAAGAGATCACGCTGGTCGTTGATAACCATCGAAACCTTCATCACTGTCAAGTGTTGTCTGCGGACGGACAACAACTGATGGTACACTAATGTGGAACTGGGTTCGGATGGCGAAGATGGCCAAGATGGGTTAGTCGCATCTGCTCGAGGTACACATCGCCTACATTGACTACCTTTTATGCATATTTTACATAATCCTCGTGTTTTATCTGTTATCTTTCGCTATGCAAGTGATGATAAAGTAAGCACAAACCTTTGACAGAGCTGTGGGGAAATTCTCAGGCGAAGGACGTATTTTGACGGTTAAATATTACATAAGGAGTCAATTTTGTTGCACGCATCTTTTGCAATAAAATTTAAAACATTTTCCTATAAATTTCTTGAATTTTCCAACATTAAAAATATTCACTTACCCAATTAGTAATATACATATTTTAAATTTGCACTTAATTCACTAATATAACTATTAGGTATATAAACCATGTTAAAGAACCAAATAGTGTGGGCATCTTTTGTTAAAAATTTTGCAACAACTTTTGTTAAAAATTTGCAATTAATTCACCATGTTTAATGTTGGAAATTTCCAACATTAACAATTTACACTTACCCAACGTGGGAACTTCAAAATTAGTAATATACATATTTTCAACATATTTAATATTTAATTGTATAAATTTCAACAAGTGTGGGCATTAATTTTGGAAATTTCAACATTTGCCAACAAGCTTCTTCATTTTATCAGGTTTTTAGTGGAGGATAAGTAAACATCTTCCACATACATGCTAAAACTATAATATAAATTAGCTTCTAGTTTCTTTTCAAATTTCAAGACAAACATTTTAGATATTCCTTAGTCCCCATAAAAAAATATAGGTTAAATGTTGACCGATAAAGGATAAAAATAAATTATTTTTATGGGTTTTATGTATAAACTTTTATTGTAGTATAGTTCTCCTATACAAATTTGGACAGTATAAAGTTATAAGTGCATTTCTCTAAGAATCTGACATGAATCATTCTTTTGTGCGCACAACTTAATAGAAGGCTTTATATAAAAGACGGCTGGACTAACTTTAAACCTTAAAACATTTTAGAAATCTACAATATAAGATTGCGACGGATTCGAAAAAAAATATCCGGATATCGGTGAACGATATAAGGATATCAAAACCGATATCTGATATTCGAGATCCATCTCGTCCCTACATCTTCGGTATCCATCACCAATATCCGCCCACACTTTAAAGATGGATATCGACCGATATCCGATATCCGATAACAGGCACCGTCCCAATTTTATTCCCGATATCGGATATCGGCTGTCCGATATCGGATATGGGACAAATATTGGTTGGGCGAAACTACTCCCTATCTCTCTCACTCTTCTCTCTTCTTTCTCTCCCACTCTTTTATCTTCTATTTTTCTCTCTCTCACTAATCTCTTTTATTTCTATATCTTGCTCTTCTCTCTTCTCTCTCACACTCTTCTGTCTTTCTCTCTATCACTATTTCCTCTTCTCTCTTCTTTCTCTCTCTCTCTCTCTATTCTCTCTTTCTCTCTCGCACTCTTTTTTCTTTTCTCTCTCGCACTCCTCCCTCTTCTCTATCTCTCACTCTTGTCTTTCACACACACGCGCTTCTCTATCTCTCACTCTTATCTCTCTCACACACAAGCTACTCTATCTCTCACTCTTATCTCTCATACATACTTTTCTCTCTCTCTCACACACACACACTTTTCTCTCTCTCTCACTCTTATCTCTCTGTTTTTCTCTCACCCCCCCTTAGTCATCATCCGTCATCTAATTCGGACGAATGATAGACTGTCATTTGTTCTGTCCCAAATATATCATCCGCCATTGTCTTTCCCAATGAATTGTCGAATGGACAGAATCGTCTCCATCATCAGTCATCTATTTGAGATGATAGATTAGTGATGACATAAATGATGAACGGATGACAAGTGACTGATGACGGAAATGATGTATAGATGACGAGTGACTGATGACGGAAATGATGAATGGATGGCTGAAGACGGAAATGAGGATTAGATGACGGATGATGACTAATGACGATTTGGATATTGTAGGAAGGGAAAAAATTTAGTTAGAATACCTAATCAATATTTTATTTAATATACTGAAATATAAACTTGTGTAATGTACAATTAATAGTCTTATGACGACAGCAACAACGATGGGCATAGATGACCACAAAAGCATCATTGATGAGTAAAACATTGACAGAAGGATCATCGATGGGGGATACCATTGATGTTGATGATGAATATCTCATAAACTCAAATAAGGGTAGTCATTTCCATGTATTATTCATCTTAAATCTTGTAAAAGTAAGTACAACATTGCCAAAAATGCTTATTTTGCATAGTAATGAGATCATGCCTTTTCACTTTCCCAATGATTAAAAAGCTTACATTTTCTACTTACGTAATATTTCCATCAATGCTTTGACATGAATTTCACAAGTTACACAGTTTGGGATTTACCTTTAAGAGGATTTGAGGGATATTTCTAACCCCCACTTGACTCATTGGGTCAAGTGGGATATGAATCTAGCGATTTCCCTAGTGTGTTGACTCTTCAGGTCAAGGTTGACTTTGGATGGTCATAAAATTACAAAATTTTATGGGGAAGTCAAGACAGGAGTCTTGAGGCTTGGAACAAAATTTCAAGTCAAAAGGAGCAATGAATAAAAAGATGAATGCTAACTAGTGGAGTTGACTCAATCGATAGGCTTGGTATGAAGGAGCTTGAAGGAGACCTTCTAGAACGTCCTTGGAGGCTTCCAGGTTGATCAAGACACATGAGGGTGACTCCAGCTGGCATCTCCTGTTTGGAGGAGAGCCCAGGGTTGAGATCCAGCCCAGGATCCATGAGGTGGAACCCATCCACCCATCCATTCCAGCCCGAATCCAAGGGCTAGTGATGACTTATAACTAACTCTAACCAACTTGTTCTTTTCCCTTCCCATTGGTTAGAGTTAGTTGTAACTAACTATAGCCAGTTGTAATCTGGTTGGTTGGGGCCTGATCACCTGGATTGAGGCCTCAAGAACTCAATCATGGACGTTCATCCATAATCCAACCACCAAGCATGGCTGAAACAAACACATGTATCCCTATAAAAGGGCCCCCCTCGCCCTCCTCGAGGGCGTCCAAGAATTCAGTATTGTTTTGTTCACTTTCTTTCTTTTCTGAGCTTGTTCCTGGGTCCACCTTAATTCTGGAGGTGCAAGGAGTCTTCTAGGAGCTGCCTGGATCTCAAGCCAGTTGGTAGGGAGCTGGAGAAACAACCTTGGGCCCTTTCGGATGTGACAAAAAAGGTTACATGCTTCTTCTCATCCTATATCCTCCTGGAATTTTCCTAAGCTTCTTGGCTATCCTTAGGCAGATAGCCAACGTCTCAAGATTTCCAACGCCTACTCACACGTGTCAAACCGATATCTGGAACTCCAGATATCGTCGTTTTGGTCCACCACACATGAGAGGACCTCCACCCGCGCGACCAGCGGCGGAGCGCTGAAGTATCAGCGCACAAGAGGCCCTTCAGCCCGCCCATTCAGCGGCGGAAGCGCCCACATTGTGCGCTATCTCTCTCTTACTCTCCTTTTCTCACTCAATTAAATTCAGAATTTTTTATCTCTCCCTAGAGACGATAAAAAATTCTGAAAAAATTCTCAAAAATCATTCTCAGTCTAAGCTTTCTACGGAAAATTTTTCACACTTTCTAAAATTCATATCATCTTTATTAGTTGAACATAAACCTGCTTAATCACTAAAATCATTACAAAAGAGGTTTATACAAATCTTGAACTTGAAATACTAATTGAAATTCATCCTAACTAGTTACCTAGCTCCCTGAGGGATTGACCCTTACTAAAATACTACTAGTAAGGGAATAGAATTGTTGATTGGTACTTAACTATACTTACAAATGACTTAAGATCAATTTTAACCCTTAGTTTTGACCAATCACTATCATTTTCATTAAGGAGGACGAGTGTCTTTGATGAGGACAACGACTCTCATTGGGAAAGACAATACTTTGGTGAGGACAGATCAAAGTCTCTATGAGGCCGACGATCATCATTGATGAGGAAGAATATCATTGACAACGACTAATATAGTCATTGATAAGGCCAATGATTATCGTTAACAAGGATGACAACTCTCATGGATAAGTATGACGACCATTGTTGACATGGATGATAACAGTCATTGATGGAGATGGTGACTGTCATCAACGGTGACAACAACCAAGGCAGTCATTGTCCACATGGACAGTGGGAAAAATGATTGTCATGGACAGGAACAACCACAAAAAGTCTCCCTCTCTCCCCTCTCCCTCACCTATCTCTCTTGCATATCTCCCTCTCCTATCTCTCTCTCTCCTCTCTCTCCTATGCTCTCTCTCTCTCTATTTCTCTCTCTTTGTGTCTATTTTGTCCATTATGTCATCTATGTTCCATCAACCATTCCATTTTTAATCACAGACAAGCGACAGATTGGGACTGATGATCGAATGGTGGCATAGTTTGAAAGGGTGACAATAGGGACAATTTTAAATATAATGGTTGGATGACAGAACAGAAGGTCAATGAGTTGTGTCTCATCCATTCAAAAGTGTCATCCATCATACCTCCAACAACACTGGTTCATTTATTCAGGATGATGTTAACAAGCAGCATTCCTCTGTGTGAGATGAGGTTAACAATCATCGATTACATGTCCTGGATAATTTTTACAAGCATCGTTCATTTGTCCGGGATGGCAGTGGTGTAATTTGTATCCTTGACTACCGTCTTGCTCAAATAAAAGCATCTTTCTAAGATTTTAGTGTTTGTCATTTGTGATGAGGATGGTAGCAAAATCATCATATCTCATCCTCAAGTTGGAGATGATGATGAGCTTATCTAGAATTGATTATCGATACGCTCACTTGATGACTAGAGATGGGTGTGTGGTTTAGTGCATAAATTCACACCAAGTGGGAAATTTTTTTACAGCCCCAAGTCCATAGGAGGAGTATGTTGGGTTCTGATGCCTTGAGTGGAGGTATAAAACTGTTTTCTATGCAACAGCAGTGATGATAGATTATAAATAAATCTTTAAAACATGAGACATCATGTGTACCTTCTAAGAACTTGTTCCACCCTTGACTTGCTCCGTAGGAGATTGTTTTGAAGCCATTCATGTGTCCGGCCTCTACAAGTATCCACGCGATCAAGGTGCTCTTGTATCTCCACTTATTCTTCTCTAAATCTTCTTGAAGATAATGTAAATCTTCTCACCATGAAGACCTATTCTTGGATGAGTGGAGAAACTGAGCAAGAAGAATGGGGGGCAGCTCTAGTCGGCATGGGTGTCTAAAATGAGTGCTCCTTCCTAAATTATACTTTACTTAAGTTTTTCATTAAAAAATCATTAAATAAAAATTATATCCACCAATGCCCCTCTGGTGTTGTGCATGTGGCCCTGTAATTACGTATATCATTATAGTTAATAACTTTAGTGCCCCGATAATACTTTTTAGCAGACCTTATTAATTAATTATATCAAGATAAAAATTAATCAACTAAAGATCGATTTAACTCAGTTGATAGGTTAAGTTTCTAGTGTGGTGCAGAGCTATACCTCGTGCTCTATAAGATATAAAGTAATGTTCGAACTCACTCATGGAACTTTTACAATTATCGGTTATCGTACATGTATAATATATCATTTGTGCAAGACTCCCGTACGACTTAGGGTGTGGTTAATTTTCAAATTCTAATATGTCATTTGTTTTTTCACAAATGTGTAACATAGATCATTGGAGAACGCATTTTCCAATATCCTCACTACCCTGGCCAGGGATTTAAGTACATCATCTTCCTAAAGTCAATCTCTTCTTGTAATAAGGGTTGATGATCATATCTTGACCATTAAATCACCTCCATGTGCTTCTTACTATATCTGAGCTAAGACTTGTAACTACTAACAATTGCTCCCTTTTTATAGAAAATGTCTGATTTTTTATGTCTCTTATATAATATACAATTATTTATTTAACTTCTTCATACTATAATACTATCAATCTTACCTCACATATTCTCAGTAATATCTCACTTCCGACTCCCATCTCTAATATATCATTCTGTATCTGCTTTAGCTTTGTTACTAAAGCTGTTGTCATCCCTAAAATTACCTATTTATGTATTCTATTGGTATTAAAATTCACTTACCACCTTTTTATTAATATTATAATATTAATATGTTTTTATTGTGCTTTGACTCTAATGGTCAGTCCTTCAGAAGATGATCTTAGTAATTGAAATATGATAGGGTACGTTTAAGTCTTAATAGTGTTATTTCATCAAAGAAATATTAATAGCACAATGACACATTAAATACCCTAATTTTGTTTGTCATCTGCTTCCAAAGCTCTCCAATGAAGGAGATTGAAAGGGTAGCCTTTAGGGCCAACTTACAAAGGCCAGAAATGAAGGACAACCTTATAAGTTTAATCCACTAGGGTGGGGGCAAAGCAATATTAAAAGCAGCAGCTGTGTCGTTCTTGGCCAACTAGGATGGGCCACTTCCTCAGTGTTTTCCCCATCCTTCCCAATGTAATTATAATAATCAAATTGCATGGATGGATAGAGGGATAAAAAGCCAAGATCACACTCTAAATTTGGCGTTGATCAGAGGGTTGGATCTTGAGATATCAACGCTTGAAATTTGGTTAATTTTCCCGTTGGATCCTTCTCTCTCTCCTCCACGCAGGCACAATCCCATTCATCGATGAAGCTTTCCTCATTTTCTTTGCCAGGTAATGACATTGTTGGAGCTGACCTGGGCGCTAAAATAAAGAATATTCCATCATTTAATTATTATAAAAAATCCCATGCTCGTTTTTGTGCTGATTTCAATTCCAAAGAGGCACCTTTTTGGACTGTTAAGAATGTGCTACATCGCCCTCTCACCATTGCATTTCATAAAAAAATCCAAAACATGCTGCATAGAATTCTGAAAAGGTGAACCAATCATGGGATATTTATGGCAACACAAATTGCAATGGTGTAATTTTCCGTTCCTATGATTGGTCAAGCCAATCATTGGCCAATATACATAGCGACACATGGTGGACGAGAATTAGAAATGTAAAAGCATCTATTAAATGCATTTAATTAAGCGTAAAAGTATATTTCCTGGATTTAAAATTAATTTCTTAATGATTAATATCCATAAATTCATGTTAAAATATGAAAAAATTCATAAATAATTAATAAAGACCGTTACTAAGTAAAAAAAAAATTAAAATTAATTTTAAAATCAATATGAGGCTAGAAAATTCTTTAAAAATGTCTTAATAATGGGAAAAAAACATAAAATATACTAAATACTATTTTAATTAATATAGATCGAGATAATATGGAAATATGGATGTTTTAATGCACATCTTCATGTAATATATGTGATATTTGATTAGCAATTTGAATGCTTTCACCCTCAAGGGTAGTGTACTGAGGAATGGTCGATAAGTTTAATTTACTGTAGGTTATTAAAATGTAATCAGTTTAATCATCAAGAGTAAAAATAATATCACAAAGAAAAGGAGTATTAAAAATAAACTGCTAAAATGCTTCCGGCTGACCTGAAAGACAAGACAGTTTAATAAGACCACACACAGGAAGAGCCTACCAAGGGGAAAACCATAGTACTATCCCCTTAAGTAAAGACATTAAGGAGTGGCTAATAAGATAAGTCTGGTTTAGGTGAAGCGGAACAACCTCTCAAGTGGCCTCACAATGATTCTTTGGTACAAATCCATGCAAATAGGAGTATTTGGAACATCAATAATAGTTCAATAACTAATTTGATTGAAGTGGATTTTTTAAATATTTTCATTCGGTTATTTAAATTTTTTTTGCTTGAATGAACGGTTATATGAAATGATAGAATGACGTGGTACTTGGGGTCTTAAAGTTTGAAATGATAGAATGACCTGTGGAATTCAATGAATTCAATCAGTAGTGTCGTTTGATGATTGATCAGAATGAAGTTATTTTAGCATTTGTGCTGTGAAACCTGGTAAACCGTTGATCAAATTTTGACACCATTGATCTGTGAGAATTTGTTGGCCTTCATCCCATAAATGGTGGAACTCAGAATCTCTTCCAATTCACAGCTTTAATAAAGAACTTCATTCATAATCATAAAATGTGAAAATCCTTAGTATTTCAGGAAATTATATTTATAAAAACACAATTCAGAATTTTATATAAGTTTAAGCAATTTTTGTTCGAGGAGCATGTAAAATAATAATTGATCGTGAATTTGTCTGTAATTTTGTTTCCTTTGTATTATCTGTTGAACATTTTTTGAAAAAATTTGAATTGGCCGTTGTTTGTTATCCCTCTCTTTGGTGGGCTATGCTCTCCAATTGTTTAATTTGAATCAACCTTAACTAACTTTATCGGAATGGTCTAAATTTAGTTTAAAAATTTTCAGTCAAATCCTATAATTGAGATTATTTTTAAAATTAATTGCGAGATGTAAAATAAATAACCTATGCGCCACATGGATAGACGAGTACGTGATTTCATAGCATTTGATAATGCCAAATGTTTTTTCTAAGTTGTAGTGTAACTTTTTGAATATCTTCAAATCATGTGCTTGGTACAGATAAATTAGATTTCTTTGGAAATCTAGTGAAAGAATGAAAAGTAGAGGATTATTTTAAATTTACAGAATTCACTGGACTTCATCCAAACCTCTGAATTTTCTTGCAGCTGCTTTTATCCATGCTCTATCGCTGTCTCTGTATGCATACGCAGCGTTTGATACCAACAAGACGAAGCCCTCTGCGTCGTCGCCATCCTCATCATCCCCTGTATTGCGAGCTCTGCTGGCGACTGGCTGCAGAAGCATTGATTGAGCACCACTGGGTAGCATTCCGATGAACAACGAATCTGCAGCCGATAAAATGTTATGAAACAATAAATTAAAGAAAAACATAAATCCTCTAGAAGAAATGACCCAAATTACAATTTGGTAAACTTATCTCACCTGACCCCAGAGGAAAATAGAGCGGATCTCTGATACGAGTCAACCCTGCTTCTTGGATCTGAACCCAAAACAAGTCGAGTATCTGCGCCTTGGACGCATCCTCGGGAAAATTCCAGTATCCACGGATGCACAGTTTATCTTTGCACAAGATGAGCTGCCACCAAGGGAAAATCAAACACAGTCAATGCAGTGGACTCCTTCAACCCAATTTTCCTAGAGCCATTAAGGGACGGACGAGATAGGGCTGGGGGGCGAGCCTTAACGGTCCGACCATGAACCAGTTTTGTCTCCTAAACAGCTCCTGTCCAGAAACGGTCTGTTTCTGGCTGTTCCATCTCCCAAACAGATGGGGCTGTTTAGGAGATGATGGCTGTTCCTGCTGCCGCTCTGCGCCATCCGCTCTCCTTCTGGCTAATCACTAGCAAAGCCAAGCCATCATCTCCTATCCAGCCTACTGACGCGACGAATCCCTACTCTCCTGCCAGCCACAGCCATCATTACCAAGATAATATGGGACAGACAGGATGGAGGGAAATTCATCCCACGCCGGTTCCGTTCCCAGCTGGTTACTGTCCGAGGACTGTTTGGAATCTGGACCAGCTACCATCCATGACTATGGACAGAAGCGGGATCCCAGTTCCAGGCCGGATGGATGACATTCCATCATCCATCTGCGATCCCTTGTTGAGCGATCCACCGGGCTTTGCTTGTAGTCAGCACATCAGCCAGTATAGTTCCGGATCGTCCCGGACGTGGACGACGGACGGGACGGGACAAATTTCGTCCCATCCGATGTCCAGAGTAAGTTCAGGGACGAAGGACGGGACAGTTTTTCGTCCGTCCAGTCCTCCCAGGACGAGTTTTCGTCCCGAAATTCGTCCCGGATGAAAAAAACCCATTTTATATTTTTAATATATTAATATGGATTTTTTCAAGTTTTTTAGGGAATTACTGAAGAGATAGAACACAAAGGGACATATGTACAATTATTTCTGAGTGGAGTCCATTCGCATGCACGTAAAAATACAGGGACTCTGATGCAAATTGTAATTGCAAGACCACGTGGCAACATCTCAACCGTCGGATGTGAATCCGGCAGTTATCCGTCCAAATTCGTCCGTCCATCTTCCAAGACCTCCAGACAGACGGTTTTTTCGTCCCACGGGACAAAAACCGTCCCGTCCAGTGGTCCCCGAGCGACTTTTTGTCCCAAATTCGTCCGTATCCTCGGACGGGACGATTGTTTTGTCCCCGGACGGAAAAATCGTCCCGTCCGCGTCCCTGAACTATATTAGCCAGGCAGGACGGGAGAGGATGGCTTGGCTTTGCTAGTAGTATGCCAGAAGAAGGGAAACGGATGGCGTAGAGTGGCAGCAGGAAGGTGAGGTGTGAGTCTGTCCCAAGCAGTGCCATCTGTTTTGGACTGTCATTGGTTTCCATCAGAGGGTCAGAATGGAGGAGGTTCTGGAACGGAATCCGTCTCTAGACGGGAGCCATTTGAGACAAAACTTGATAGTGACAGGACCGGTAAGGCTTGTCGCCCATCCTGTCTCGTCTTTTCCTTAATGGGTCACGTCACCCATCTGCAAAAACTAGGCTCTTGGAAATTGGATAAGGAAAAATTTCTCAAGGTATGGCTCTGATGTGATACCACAGAGATGGAATTTGTGTTTTGCAGAAGAACGTAGGAGGCCCAAGCGAATTCTTCCTTCTGAGCGGGTGAAGTGTCCTCTGTGATGGCAAAAATTTGACGGTTACCTTCGGGTATGATGGAACGATCCACCGGGCTTGATCCCTGGGCTTGAGAGAGTGCGTGTTGGACAATAAAGACAAAACAAATAAACATAAAAATCTCTTGGGTTGCCCAGTGGATGTAGAATATGAGGAGAAGAGAAAGCGGAGAAGGAAAAGTAGATAAATGTAAAGATAGAGAGAGAGATTTGTAGATGGATAGAGAGATGATAGACACTATTATAAGAAGTACCAGAGAAAAGGAGCCAGATCTGGTCAATGGGCTGTTGACCAGGCTAACTAACCAGAGGAAGGAAGAGACACCGGTACCTTGGGCCTATAAATAAGACGTTACACCCAGGAGAAGGAAGACTTTCTTTTCTTGGCAAGTTCTTGGCAGTTACGCCAAGGTCTGGGAACTGCGGAGGAGCTCATCCGCCGCGGGAGGGAGAGTCAACCGCGAGGGTGGCCGCCCAAGATCGAGAAGGAGCACCTGCTGGGAGGGAGGAGCCGTCCGATCTAAGAGATATCATGATAGTATTTCGTTCTTGTTCTCTATCAGACTACTTGGGATCCAAGTCTATTCAAATTCGTTCATTGTTACAACGAGTGTAACAATCTGGTATCAGAGCCGACGATCAATTCGGGGAAGGTTTCGAGTTCGATTCAAGATCATTATCATGTCAGATCAAGAGGACACCAGAGGGAAGTCCAGAGCTGACGAAATTCCAGTACCGGCAGAGATTCTCACAGGCGTTCCGCAACAACTTCAAGTGATGAACTCTAAGTTGGACGCCAACCCAGCTTCATCCGCAAGACCGTCCCAGAGGGAGCCGACCAGGTACGGTCGCATACAGATCAATCAAGATCCGGCAGCAGGACAAAAGGTGATGTTTAGAAAAGGGGATTTACCTTATTTCAACGGGTCTAATGCACAAATATGGCTCAATGGCGTGGAAAGGTTCTTTAAAATCCACAGGTTGAATGATGAGGAAAAATTACAACTTGTCTCGCTCCACATGGAAGGATCAGCTCAAGGCTGGTTTATCTACACCGAAGAAAATCTTGGATTCGGACATTGGGCAGTGTTCCGCCAACATTTCGAAAAAAGATACAACCTGTCAAACCGTTCATTGTGCACACAACTTATGGATCTGTGGCAGACGAGCACCGTCTCCCAGTATCAATCAGATTTTGAGGATTTGGTGGCTTTCTTATCGCACGTACCTTCAGATATTCAAGAAACAGCATATCTCAGGGGACTGAAGCCTGAGGTCAGAGTGGAATTGAATAAGTACAGACCCTTTAGAATCCAGGAAATTATGGATTATTCGATTGAGGCCGAAAACAATTTGGCCATATTGGATGGTAAGGATTGTCGTGATTTGACTAACGCCAATACTACTCTTGTTGCTCATGATAAATACAGGAGAGCAAGCCATACACAAAGGGGAGAGACATCTTACAGTGGACAACAACTGAGGCTTAACCAGGCACCTACAAGGAATGAAGCCCCTCAACAAGGAAATAAGAAAAAGCTGGTCAAGCTAACTACAGAAGAATTCTTACAAAGGAAAGAGAAGGGTTTATGTTATCAGTGCGATGAGAGATATACGCCAGGGCATCGTTGCCAGAAGAAGTTGAGTATCTACATGCTGGAAGAGGAGGTGGAACCAGAGGAACTGCCTATTTCAGAAGATCTAATGCAGATTGATGAAGGGCCATTATATTACGGAGAATTCATGTTGGTCCAGGCAAGCAAGTCATCCTCAATACCAAAACCAGGCGCATTAAGGCTCTATGGCTATATCTCTGATCATCGAGTACGGATCCTCATTGACGGTGGCGCCACTTTCAATTTCATCAAGCCCACGGTAATTCAGAAACTGCATATTCAAGCTTATCATCGAATCAGCATCACATTAGGCGACGGGCATTGCAAACTGACAGACGGAATTTATATTAGTATACCGATATCATTTCAAGGGCTCCAGTTTGAACAAAATCTTATTCCTTTTCCGTTGGGCAGCTGTGACATAATTTTAGGAGTCCCTTGGTTGAAGTCCCTGGGATGGTTCCATTGCAATTACCATCACCTGATGCTGAAGTTCTGTCTTAACGAACAGATTCGTACTATTATATCTGACCCAGAACTAAATTCTCTCAGATACTCTCAGTTCGAAGTCGATCAAGCTCATCAGGAGTGGGAAGAGTCTATCGTTCAACTTAAGGAAGCCAAGTCACTCCACACACACTCTCTTCACGAGATACTTCTCCACTTGATTCATGTTTACATCGGATTAAAAGCAAGTACCCACAATTTTTTTAATCGCCCAACACCCTACCTCATCAGATACATTTAATACCGGGAGCAAAACCAGTTAACAAGCGGCCTTACCGATACTCGCACTTACACAAAAACGTCCTAGAGGAGTTGGTCAAAGAACTTTTGGTCTCCCAAGTGATACAACACTCGAACAGTTGTTTTTCAAGTCCTGCCCTACTGGAAAAGAAAAAAGATGGGGGATATAGATTATGTGTCGACTACAGATCACTAAACCAAATGACCATACCCAATAGGTTTCCCATACCAATGGTCGATGAACTCTTGGAAGAGCTACACGGGATGACAGTCTTCTCTAAGATAGACCTGAAATCTGGCTATTACCAAATCAGGATGCATCCAAATGATATCAATAAGACTGCCTTTAAGACACATCATGGGCATTTCGAATTTAAGGTGATGCCTTTCGGCTTATCAAATGCCCCGGCTACCTCCCAGGCACTCATGAATTCAATATTCTCAGCATACCTTTGCAAATGTGTTCTTGTATTCTTCGATGACATACTCATTTATAGCCAAAGCTTGCAACAGCATGAGAAGCACTTAGCCATAGTATTTGAGCTACTTTCTGATAATCATCTATATGTTAACCCAAAGAAGTGCTGTTTTGGGAGTGAATTTATGGAGTTCTTGGGCCATGGCATATCGGCAGCAGGCGTCTCAACGGATCCCGGAAAAATTGAGGCAATTCAGAATTGGAAAAGTCCCTCTACAGTGAAAGAATTAAGGGGTTTTTTGGGGCTCACTGGGTACTACCGCCATTTTGTAGCTAACTATGCAGCAATTGCCCAACCTCTCACTGCCCTGTTAAAAAAGAATTCTTTCAAATGGACCGCTGAGATGGAACAAACATTCAACCGACTAAAGAAGGCAATGGCAGAAACTCCTGTTCTTAAGCTACCTAATTTTTCTATTCCTTTCAGCATAGAAACAGATGCCTCAGACCAACCAGTGGGAGCAGTGTTAGTACAAGAAGGGCACCCTGTGGCATATTTTAGCAAAGCATTTCCGTGCACATCGAGGTTCAAGTCGGCATATGAAAGAGAGTTGATGGCAGTAGTTTGGGTTGTACATAAGTGGAAACACTACTTGTTATTTATACATTCACCATATACACTGATCAGTTCAGTCTAAAATTTCTCTCAGAGCAAAAAGAGGTACCTCTGCAGTATCACAGGTGGATATCAAAACTACTGGGGTTCGACTTTAGCATCCAATATAAAGCTGGCAAGAAGAATGTGGTAGCCGATGCCTTATCAAGATCCATTCAAGAAATCAACGGAGAGCGCAACTCTCTATCAAAGACGCATTGGTTGGATAAATCGATACTTACTCAAGAACTACGACAAGATCCCAAACTTAGTGATATTATCAAAAAAATGGAATCAGGATGTGAACAAGCACCAAATTACTCAATCCAACAAGGGCTTCTACTCTGGAAAGGAAAGATCGTTTTACCTAGTAATTCTTCCTTGATCTCTCAGATTTTACAGGAATTCCATGATTCAAAAATCGGAGGGCATGGGGGATATCTAAGAACCCTCAAAAGAATATCTCAGCAGGTCAAATGGCCAGGGATGAGAAAAACTATTAAATCATATGTTAATCAGTGCCAAGTTTGCCAGAAACAAAAATCATCAACTCTGTCACCAGTGGGATTACTTCAGCCATTACCCATACCTAATCAAATTTGGGAGGACATTACAATGGACTTTGTGGAAGGCTTACCTAAATCAGAAGGATATGACTCAATCTCGGTCGTAGTGGATCGTCTAAGTAAATATAGCCATTACATAGCCATCAAGCATCCATTCTCAGCCGTCACCATTGCTGAAGTATTCACTAAAGAGATAGTCAGACTACATGGCATTCCAAATTCTATTATATCGGATAGGGGGCGCCTCTTTACAAGTCACTTCTGGAGGGAATTACATCGTCTCCAAGGAACACACTTAAAATTCAGCTCTTCATACCATCCAGAAACGGACGGCCAGACAGAGGTCACCAACAGAGGGTTGGAATGCTATCTGAGATGTTTTACTTCTGAAAACCCAAAATTATGGAAGAAATGGCTACATTGGGCAGAATTCAACTATAACGCTGCATACCACACTTCCATCAAAACTACACCTTTTAGAGCAGTCTATGGCAGAGATCCACCATCACTCATGAGATATGGATCACCACCATCGCCTTTTGACTCCATCGACAAACTATTAATTGAAAGGGATCAGATCATCGCATTATTAAAGCAACACCTCTCTAAAGCCCAATCAAGAATGAAGCTCCAAGCAGACAAACATAGAAGGGATGAAGAGTTTCAAGAGGGTGATATGGTTTACTTGAAACAACGACCCTATAGAATGAAATCACTGGCGCAAAAACCATGCGAAAAGCTCCGTCCCAAATTTTATGGACCTTATAAAATTCTCCAAAATATTGGGGCTGTCGCTTATAAATTGGACTTGCCCCCTCAGAGCACATTACACCCAGTCTTCCATGCTTCATTACTAAAAAGAGCTCTGGGACCTCATCAACCAGCTACAAAAGAACTACACCCACATCTAACAGCTAATTATGAATGGCAGGTATACCCGGAGGACATCCTCAAGGTTCGCAGTACGCCCCACGGAAGGAGATATTGGTTAAGTGGGCTAATCTTCCAGCATCTGAAGCTTCTTGGGAACAGGTTCATCATTTCCACAAGGCTTTTCCTGATTTCCAGCTTGAGGTCAAGCTGTACTCCAAGGGGAAGGTATTGATAGACGCTATTATAAGAAGTACCAGAGAAAAGGAGCCAGATCTGGTCAACGGGCTGTTGACCAGGCTAACTAACCAGAGGAAGGAAGAGACCGGTACCTTGGGCCTATAAATAAGACATTACACCCAGGAGAAGGTAGACTTTCTTTTCTTGGCAAGTTCTTGGCAGTTATGCCAAGGTCTGGGAACTGCGGAGGAGCTCACCCGCCGCGGGAAGGAGGAGTCGACCGCGAGGGTGGCCGCCCGAGGAGATCGAGAAGGAGCACCTGCCGGGAGGGAGGAGCCGTCCGATCAAAGAGATATCGTGATTGATTTCGTTCTTGTTCGCTATCAGACTACTTGGGATCCAAGTCTATTGAAATTCGTTCATTGTTACAACGAGTGTAACAAAAGATAAATGAAGAGGAATATGTACTAAAACATACAGAGAGATAGATAGAGATATAAATAGACAGAGAGCTAGATGTAAAATGGTAACTGGGTCAAGCACCTGCCTACAATGTCATTTTTCCATTTGCAACTGCCAAGACCTCATGAACTAAGATGTGTAAACTTACAATTTCTACAGTTTCTTCAAGCTTTGGTACTATGGGCCATTGGCCATTTTATCTCCGACCAAATGTTAAGTTTAAATTTTTGGCCATCGACGCATATTTATTTCCCATACACGGCCGCAGCTATTAATTTTAAATTTTCTTTCAAGATTGCTATAAATTTAAATTAATGCAAGCAACGACAACAAGAACATAACTACATTTTTTAAAAAGAGTTCCAATCGCCAACAAGAACAAAATTTCAAAGATCATACCTTGAGAAACTTCCCAAAATAGGGAAGGGCGATGGAAAACGCGGCCAGGCCGATCCCCAGAGCCTCAGATCTCTAAAAATGACCCATCACGAAATTGTTCACAAGTTCAATTGATTGAAAAGATTGTCGAGCAGACCAGTTGAGCAGGAGTCGGGGAACCAGAGCCGAAGAAATGGTTGAGAACAACAAGGGAACCAAACGCAAAGCCAATGTATCTGGGCAAATAGGATTCATCCAGGCCAGGAATTCCTGCAACCACAAGTGCGAATTCGCTTTAAGAAGCTCGAAAATAGGTCTAGCCCAACATCAGACAACGCTACTCACCGAGAGTAAAGCGGAGAACAGAGAGATTTAGGGGCCGAGGATCGCCTTCTGCCGAATCATTCTGAATAGCGTTCACGACGAAATTTTTACGCGAAAAAGATCGATTCGAGCGGCGTCGTCGATGGGGAGCTCCGTCGGGGCAACGAAATCCTGAATTAGGGTTCACGATCGAACAACACTGCCAAGCCATCTCCACCTGAGGGAAGCTTTTGGAGTTCGTTGGGTTTCTGATTCATCCCGAATGATTAAAAATGTATGTATCATATTTCACTCCAGAAAGAGAGATATCTGAAGAGATAGAGAGATACATGGATATAAGATAGGAGGAGAGAGATGAATCTAGGGATAGAAAGATACATGGAGATAAGATAGAAGGAGAGAGAGATGAATCAAGAGATAGGGATGGAGAGATGTAGAGATGAATCAAGAGATAGAGATGGAGAGAGAGATAAGACAGAAGGAGAGAGAGATGAATCAAGAGATAGAGATGGAGAGGGAGATACATGGAGATAAGATAGAAGGAGAGAGAGATGAATCAACAGATAGAGATGAAGAGAGAGATACATGGAGATAAGATAGAAGGAGAGAGATGAATCTAGAGAAAGAGATGGAGAGGGAAATACATGGAGATAAGATAGAAGGAGAGAGAGATGAATTAAGAGATAGAGAGATACATGGAGATATGATAGAAGGAGAGAGAGATGAATCAAGAGATAGAGATGGAGAGATATAGAGATGAATCAAGAGATAGAGATGGAGAGAGAGATAAGACAGAAGGAGAGAGAGATGAATCAAGAGATAGAGATGGAGAGATATAGAGATGAATCAAGAGATAGAGATGGAGAGAGAGATAAGACAGAAGGAGAGAGAGATGAATCAAGAGATAGAGAGGAGAGGGTGATACATGGAGATAAGATAGAAGGAGAGAGAGATGAATCAACAGATAGAGATGAAGAGAGAGATACATGGAGATAAGATAGAAGGAGAGAGAGATGAATCAAGAGATAGAGATGGAGAGAGAGATACATGGAGATAAGATAGAAGGAGAGAGAGACGAATCAAGAGATAGAGAGATGCATGGAGATAAGATAGAAGGAGAGATGAATCAAGAGATAGAGATGGAGAGAGAGATACATGGAGATAAGATTGAAGGAGAGAGATGAATCAAGAGATATAGATGGAGAGAGAGAACATGGAAGGAAAGATATATGCAGAGAGAGAGGCTGATGAAGTAATGTCAAAGCAAATAAGGTGGTGCAGCAGGCTGACCCTATCAGATATGACATGATAGAATATCTTATTATTTTCAGGTATGATCAAGAGATAGGGATGGACAGAGATGGAGAGAGAGAACAGGGAAGGAGAGATATTTACACAAAGAGAAGTTGATGGAGTGATGCCAAAGCAAATGAGGTGGTGCAACAGACTAACCTGCCAGATATGACATGCTATAATATCTGATTATTCAGGTATGCTCAGGAGAGAGAGAGATGGATCAAGAGATAGAGATGGAGAGAGAGAATAGGAAGGAGAGGCGTTTACACAGAGAGAGAAGCTGATGGAATGATGTCAAAGCAAATGAGGTAGTGCAACAAAATGATATGCCAAATGCATTAACTAGACTGATACATGGGCTTAGAGGGTCACGCACAAATGATCTTTTGAATGTCAGAAAATATATTTACGTATAAATAGGAGAAGGCCCTAAACAAAATCCACTCAGCCTAGAATTGGATTACAGAGCATAAACCGAGCTTGTCACTATAAGGGAAGAGATTGGAGGTGCCCAGGTGATTTGTGACATGTTTTTAATGATGTTGTTATGATTCCGTTGAGGTCTTCCTCTACCCTTAGAACCCGACAGGAATATGCACTCGCTATAGCTGGATGCTTGTGGAAATTGTTATGTAGTATAATTGTGAATTCTAATTCATAAAATGTGTGATAGGATGAGAAACCAAACTTTGATACTCTTATTACATCTTAAGGATAAAAGATGTTCTGTGAGAAGTTAGTGGGAAAAATTAGTTTTTGAAGAAATTGTGGACCCAAAACTGTCGTAACCTCATTGGATGATGACTCCATCCTTCACGTGTCCAATGTACACAAAAGAAAATCATATTTGTGGTAGAGAGGACAAGACAAATTAATCACAATGTTTGAAATAATGTTTCAAGTAGATGTCAAGATACTCTATTTCATAGATGACGACCTCTGACTTATAAAGAGGTTATTCTAACTCTGGGAATGAGCAAGAACATATGACTTCTGAGATTTAATCCATGTACCTAAAATGAGTTTAGAACTTAATAGACCATCCAAAGCATATGGAACCCATCTGGTGTAAGTGGATCTTGAAATAAAGATCAATGCTGATGTAGAGGTTAAAATTTTCAAAGATGAATTTTACAGATAAGTGGTTCTTACTAGCTGTGCTGGTAAAGTCAACCATAGTCCTAACCATAGTATCCCACCGAATCTTGAAACGGATGAATGTATACATGATAAAACCAAAAATTATACATCGAAGCGTGAAAGTTGAAAGGTTCCAATTATAAACTGAGTCAAACTTCCCCAGGTTGGAATATGAGTTTTGCTTAAGTGATAAAATCTCATGTCTGATTTTGGAACTAAGACAACCCATGTTTGCATAAGTGAAGACCAATGGGAGCACGGATTTGGGAGGACGTAGGAATATTATCCTTGATACAGACTAACTGTCAAATATCTTTTCCATGAAGGATTTGGGAGAAGCAACCTTCATATTGGTAATACAGATCTATATAGATAAGTCAAGAATGCTCTCAAAATTCTCCAAATCTATTTCAAATCCATGTTTAGAACCAATCTAATGCTTGGCCTATGCTTCCACGATATATCTTGAGGTTTTTTCGTTTGCTCTACCTTGATTTTGGAGTAGTTTCTTGTCTTTCTCTCACGGGTATTTATTATGTCCCATTCTTTTACAACTTAGTTTAATGTTGCTTTTTAACCCTTGAACTTCTTATAAGCACTTTTTTCTATCGTTGTCTTCTCTGCTTTGCAACATCTTGGCAATCGAGTTTCTCCATAATATGCCTCACATACCCTTAGGGGGGGGGATAGCCAAGCCTCAAGCATTTGATTTTATATCTTCAAACCTTGTCTGGCCTCGACTTCCCTGCTCCAAATATCAGAGAGTCTTGAGCCCTCTGCTAGCCATTCCTTGTATCATTTCTTGGCACTTATTCAATGAATGTATATATGTATGTCTGTGTGTATGTGTGTATATGTGTATGTGTGTATGTGATGTAACATGACGGTTGGAATTGACACTTCGTGTTATGTCCGGAGGGTAAACTTAAAAAGAGATGTTAACATAGTGGAATAAGGTATATGATTTTAAGAAAATAATGACAAGAACTGCGCCAATCGTCGAATGACCCGAGACACATCTCACTAGGATGACACATGACAGGTGTTGTCTCGACCAAGCTCCCAATGACCCATGTAATCGGCTTGAAGGGTCGACGTGGTGGGGGTCGATCGTTGTCCACTAAGGTCCACACCATCGATGTGAACGAGCGGATCCAATACCGTCAAAGATAATTTCCTAACACGATGGCGGCGGCTAAAACCTATATCAAATATTGAAATCACTCGAGACAACAGAGTGCCTGAGGACGGCACTAAGGGAGATAATAATACTGAGAAAGTGGGGAGAAGGCAGAACATGGGTTCGGGAGCAATCAAGGAGGAGAGCCGTCCATGTGTGAACCTCGAGCACGACAGAGATTGATGCACAATCAACAACGGTGGTCGATGAAGGCTTCCCTGGCGATGTCGATGAAATTCAACTCTTCAATTGTACGATCCATCAGAACAGAGCTATCATAGTCTCCTGCCGATGTGGAGGCCGTCGTAGGCAGCGGAAGGCGAGACGACATTGACGAGAAGGCAGGCGAGGATAGTTCGTAGGAGTCCTGCGGGAAAGCAGCCATGCATCTTCAGTGGGGAGCTGAGCATTCACGATGGAGCATTCACAATGTAAAAGCCCGCAACAAACAGAAGAATGGGAAGGATTCAGCCACACCTTTGTCTTCACGGCAACGTTGACCTACAATGCAGAGTTCCTTCCATAGAAGAGGGGCGATTCGACGGTGCTGAACAGATTCCTAAGCCTCGACGGCTTGAAGAAACTACGGGTCTTTGCAAAGACCGGAAAATTTACATAACGCCGGTAGAGATAGGGATCCAGTGGTGTAATCTACAAGTAGATTGACGCAACCTTAGTACACGAACGATGTAGGAACACGACTTGAATCCACAAGCCTTGCTCTACTGGAAGGAGCCAAGTCCTGAATCCACAGAACTAGCTTTTCCAACCCTTGAGTCCACAAGGGGTTGTACTTGAATCCACAAGCACACAAGCACTCTCTAACAAAGAGAACACTCCGAGGGGAGAAACAACAGTTTCAACAAGACAATAGGTTTCAATAATGCTCAGTCAGGGTACATGGGGGCCTTATATAGGCCACAAGAAGTGTAGGGTCGTCCATAATGACTGTACCCATGACAAGACAAGTCAAAACATTGAGAAAAACAAATATGACAAGCTAAAACAGAGGATAAACAGCTTGTCAGGCCTAAGCAAAGATATCCTGCAAATTCTGGGGCTTGTAGAAGCTGTCAGGAGATATTTGTGTGGCTCAAGAAGATCCTGATGTGACAAAATAGAAGATATGCAGATCTGACAAGTTAGAGCAGAGATCTTGGCAGAAGAAGAATCTGGTAGAGGATTCTGTCAGAAGATCTTGTCAGAGAAAATCCTTTCAGAGATAATCCTGTCAGAAGATCTTGTCAGAGAAAATCCTTTCAGAGATGATCCTGTCAGAAGATCTTGTCAGAGAAAATCCTGTCAGAGGATTTTGAGGGGCTCTAGGTATCTTTCTGCAGATCCTGTCAGTTCTAGAAGAATCTCCTTCTTGGGCCCCGACTTGCTAATGGGCTTCAAAAGATGGGCTTTTGGGCTACATCATAGATCCAATGATCCACATGGTACGAGCTCCTCCAAAGGAAGAGGCCGATGGAAAGTTCGAATGGGGCGGACTTTTCCCAGTACTGACAACCTGGTCTAATGGCGAGTTCAATTGATTGCAAGATGGGAAGGGCAAACGTGCGCGCCCCACTTCTATATCACTAATCGATCAGCTTTCATCGATCGTAACACCAAGACTCGTCCAAAACGATGATGAAGATGGGAATTCTGGTTGCAAAATCAACAAATGGGCAACATTTTTCTTCTTATGCGTCGTCTTCTTCTTCTTCAGAAGGGGAGAAATAGAACCAAAATAACTTCCAATAATCAAGAATGATATCTACAATTTTCCCAATGATCAGCCTTTTCTTCCCACGTCTACCCCTTCCCTTTGTTATATAGAGGGAGTGGCAGTTGTGGGTGCTTCAATTGGGCCCCCTTTTAAACGGAAAGCGTATTGGGCTTCCCCTTAAAAGGGCTCTTTAGGGGGAGAAGAAGTCCAACAGGGATTTCCTCCCCCTAAAGATGGTACTAATCACAACTTAAAACAAAAAACACACACAAGAGGCCGGTACTCACACAGGAGGGGCCTCCCGACAATCCATAGATGATAAAAAAAAATTACATTAAGACACACGGTACGAAGCCAGACGACGAAGCCACTTCTCAAACCTGATAGTGAAATTGTAGATTCTTCACGTCGGCTCGGCCTCCGCGACATGGCTGGCGACGGGTCGGGGCTTGATCGACAGAATGGTCCTCCATCAGTATGTATGTGTGTGTATGTGCCTGTGTATTCGTGTGTATGCGTGTATCGCTGTATGCGTGTATGCGTGTATGCGTGTATGCGTGTATGCGTGTATGCGTGTATGCGTGTATGCGTGTATTCGTGTATGCGTGTATGCGTGTATGTTATCACACTACAATGAGTTACGTACACCTTATTGCTATGTTATCACAGTACACATCATGGTCAACCTTTTTCTGAAATATGAAAATTTACAGGACATATAGATGAACATTTTAGATCAGTCTCATGTACTGTGATAGCCAATGCTAAAAATTCCATCCAGTAGTGCATGATGTGTGACAAAAAAAGAGAGTATCCCTTCGCATTGTATATATATGGTTTTCAATCTGTCTATAAAAGACTAATGAGAGTAAATGAATGTCAACGATCAAAGGAGAGAATAAAAAGTAATTGTCTCTCAAGAAGTAAACTTGAGAGTGACACCTAGTTAGTAGAGCATGGTCAACATCAAACAATCACATATGAGTACTCCTACTTCCGTTCGGTTAGTTCTACAGAAAACCAATGTTGAAGAAGGTTATGTAACATCATTATGTGAGAAGAGATGGGCATCTTGGAGATCGCCTTTTCAAGCTTGTATTTGTAAGCCTTTCACCAACTTATTGATGTCTTATTTTGCGTGAGCATTTCTATTGTGCTTGACTTCATTTTCTGATGACATTTGTTGTTGGCTGCATTTTTATTGTTTGTTATGGGATTACCTCTAGTGTTTTTATTGTCACATTCCTGTTTCCCTCAATGAGTCACTATTTCTTCTCCTAATGTCGTACATTATATTTTCCTTCACTCATTTGTTGGCAGTTGTATATGATCAACACATCTAGTAGCATAGGCTTACACTATATGTGACCTTTATTACAGAGCATCGATACTACCTTGAATAACAACTACGACCCACTTCCCAGGAGAACATACAAGACTCAAAATTCTATAATTTGTTAATGGTATTTTATCTATTGTAACAATTTTAATTGATGACATGCTATGGATTGATGTCATGATTTATGTTATGCTCAAAATTAAGTTGTAAAAAGGTATTGATGTAGCTGGAGGATGATAATAAAAATCACATTTTCTAATTCTAATGATGACATGAATTTCATTTGTCCTATGACTGACATAAAAAAGAAAGAGTTCACCTGATGTGCCTTCTGCAGGTAGACTACTCTCCTTATGTTGCTTTTTTCTAGTAAGGTGATAATGCTAGTGTGTAGTTTGTATCAGCTTTATTCTCATCATTGTTTTGATTGGGGAAACTCAAAAAAAACTATTCTGACTTATCCTCTGGTATGGGCTGGTGGCTTCTCTATCATGAAAAAATGTGCTTCTCTTCTCAGCTAATGCCACGTTGGCTAGTGAGTCTGCAAAGAAAACTTTTTCCAAAGATATGGGTTGATTTTTGTTATTTGATGTTCTAGAGATTTGATGAACATCCAGTGGTAAAATAATACATAATTCCAAAGCATCCAATAATGGATGCTTAAAAACGTTAGTGTGTAACAGAAGATATGGTTGCTAAATTGAAATTTACACATGGGTAGCGTAGATGATGTTTCTAGTACAATCATTTGGTAAACATTTTTTATCCTTTGTTGGTGAATCCCTCCCCCCTCACTTTATATAGATATGTATACGGTTATTTTAGGATGGGGTAGCCCCATATGATCGACATGGTAGAAACCTCTTACTGCTCTAGGTATTGGAGAGTTCAAGTCACTAGCCAAGTCAGATGACCAAGTCGAGTTGTCAGCACAGTCAACAGCATTCAGATCGATAGGAACTTAATAAGATTAGTTAGTAAGAAACTGACACATACGCCGTATATTCGATAAGAGAATTAGCGGCTAGGATTAAATCTAGGATTCAACATAGATAGGATCCAAGATAGAGGACTAGGATCAAACCATATATAGGAAACATGTCCGTTGTATCAGTGGTTATGATTCATTTTAATATAGCCATTATAACAAGCTATAACGGCTATGATTAAAACAGACAACATTCTATTATTATACTACCAAATGATAGTATAAATACGAACCAACTTTACGTGTAAATTTGCGGATGAATACAACGATCTAAACTTCCACCTATTTTGGTTTCTTGCTCTCCTTCTTCCCTCTCTGTTCTCTTCTCCTTTTCTTCTACCTCTTTCTTGTTCTTGATTCATCCGAGTTCCACAATCTGTAAAATAACTTATTTACACTATTTGGTTACCTGGGTGATTGACGAGAGTATCTGCTACAGAGTTTCATTCACATAAGATGTGCTGTATGCATGATATTCTGGAAGATAATGAGAGTTTCCACATGTTACAAGCATGATTCCGTAAGATATGACAAAGTGCTTCTTAGTCATGTTTAACAATAATCAAATGCATCCCTATTTTCTCATATATAATAACTCTATCAAAAATTTCCCAGAATTCAGCCTCCATATTTTTAGATGCTGAGTGAAAATGAGAGAACACAAAAGACATTTGGTGATTTCAATCTCTTAAGGTGCTCCATCAACATAAAGTTTGTGTGTGGGGTTTTTAAGTGTCAACCCTCTCATGAACTGGAGTCTAAGTTTATAATCACGAGGCCCAGGATGCAGCTACCAATTTGATAGGCCAAGTATCTCATGTTTCTTTGTGAATTTTGAAGGCGATATAATTACATCTGTATATTTGATCCAAATTTGTAGTTTTCAAATAATGGGTAAGTATCCTTGATTATTATCCTCCCACATCCTAGCATTTTGCTCTTTCCCCGAGCTCCCAAAGTAAAAATGTAACAGAGTATTGTTTAACAGTAAATGTCTTACTTTTTCATAATTTTCTTTATAAAAACAAAATGGACATATTGCAACTATGAGAGCTGACATGAATGGAGTGTCCCAAACTTTGAAAACCAATCTCCGCGTTTGCTTTGCCTGCTGAGAATTGAAAAATAGGTATTATTGATCTTCCATTTGTGGGTGTCTTGAAACACAAAAATATTTAGAAGCCATATAAGTGCCTAAGTTTTTAACCATTATATCTTGATGTAGGATAATTTTTCAGTAAGAGCCACACAAAATTTTGGATCTTGCTTGCATACCTGTTTTCAAAACTGCCGCACCTAACTCATCTTTTGGTTTTCTTTTTCAGAAATGATGCCATGCAGTTTGGCGCTAAATTATCCATGACTCGTTATACTTCAAATGGATCGATCTTTGTCATCTGATAGCCTCATGTTTTGTGCCCTAATTGCGGAAAGTTGTCCTTAGTGATTCCAAGACTTCTAAGATAATCCTCTCAGTTTTTTTGAAGAAAATTTGCATTGTTAAATCATCATTTTGAGGGATGATGTTTAAAAGGTTTATGAAAACATCTTCATGCTGTCTAGTTCGTTGACCAATGATTTAGATGACATCCAACTTGCCATTGTATAGCTTCACCGCTTTCCTTCCCGATTTCTGATGACTTTGTATTTGTATAGGCAATTTCCTGCTTGGATCCAGTAAGTATTAATGACCAAATTTGGCTCAAAGTTCTTTGGTCTTCATACAAAAATTCTTGGCTATTTTCGTTTGAAGAAATCTCACAATATCTTCAAGATTGTGGATTCTCTAACCATTTTCCTCCAAAGGAAATCAGATATTTTCCCATGAGGTCCAATGATGTTCATTATTGGACCAAAAAAGTGTCGCATAATTTTCAAGATTAAGAGGGTACTTTTTGTGGAAAATCATAGGGTTATATGGTGTGGTTAGACATACGGTTGAAAACATAATTCATCAATGTCAATGATCTTCTGAGGATGTTTGGTAAAGTATGTTTCTACAATCCTATTTCTGCTAGTAAATTCATATTTTAAGATGATAAATAATCCCGGAGAGGTCGGATCACCCTTTATAAGACACGAGTTGTTTCAAAGGAAGAAGAATTTCCATCCACAAGTTTCGAGAAGTTATTTGTTTCAATTCATTAGTGGATCATTTCAATCTGTCTTCTAATGAATCCAAATTTATATGGGACAGTAATTTAAAACTTCCATTACACTCAATCATAGACTTAGTCCGTGCCCAATTTCAAAATCGCACTACGTCATAGGATTTTGGTTGTTATACTTAGCGTAGTTTCTTAAAATAAGTAAACACTCTCAAGAACTGATCTACCTTTAACAAAGCTAAATTATTGTGTGACACTGGCTCAAGTAGTAAGAAATTTATTCTCTGATATATTATATTGTGATGCAACATTACATAGGCTATTCAGCCAAACATCATAAAATGCATTCAGAATTTGAATTTTAGGGACAGGTTCTATGAAGTTAGATTTCCAAGTTGTAGGTAGCCTCTTTGAAATGAAAAAGATTGAATGGGAGATCAAACATCTCATTGAACAATTTCCAGGAAAAGACAAAAAATTGAGGTGTGAAACCGTCTGGACCAGGACCACTATCAAGATTTAATATCATATTTTTTATTGCTTAAATTTCTTCATTTGACCTTAATGAAAAAAGCATGTCATCACCCATAGCCATAAAAACAGCCAGAATACTATTAAATAACACGGGAAGAATATGTACAGGTTGATATGTTAATAGGTTCTTATAAAAACCTAGAGCACCATTTTGCAACTGTTGTGGATCATGATTATATTGAATTTAAAGTTGTTTATACAACCATTTTTAGTTCTTGTCTACAATTTCATGAAAATTTTCCATGTTTATATCCCCTTCTTGGAACCATTATTTATTTTCCCTGCCTTAAGAACAGGTCATATTGTTCCTTGCTTAATGACAATTCATCTTCCAACTTCGTGCAAATAGTAGGTTAAGTGAATCCCAATCATTTATCAGTTTTATTTCAAGTTTATCTATTTTAGTTTTGAGTTTGTCCTTTTTCCAAAAATATTTTCAAATGAGGTCCTATTCCATTGATTAAAAAATGAATTTAACTGAATGTAAGTTTATACCTACATTTTTCATAGGTTCTGGATGACTCACAGTGTCTGAATATTAACTTATGAACTCTTTAAATTTAGGATGGTGTTTCCACAAGGTTTCAAATTGTAATCAAGGTTTTCATACTCTCATTGGGGGTTGATGAAATGGAAGTAGGATTGGAGCACGATCTGAGAGTCTCATTATGTATATCTGTTTTTATTTTTAAAATAGTTTGTATTGATATAACAATAAAGTAAATAGATTTTTGATAACATGCATACATGAGCTAAATAAGTGCTAATTTTATCCTATTTTTGGGCACTTAATGCTTAAAAACATTAAATTTTAATGCATGTTATCATGATTTTCGGTTAAAATAAGAATTTCCTTAAATTTCAAGTTAAATAATACGCTTGGTAAATAAGTAGGTCAATATATACATTTTAAATGTTTTTAAAATGAATTTTAAAAGATATTAAATGATTAATTATCCTATATCTATAAATAAAATGAAATTAAAAATAAAACAAAATTTAAACATGAATAAAACCTTTTTTTGCAGTAATAAACATTTTTACGATTTATTCCAAATGTTTCTTTAAATAAAAATGTTCTTTTTATCAAAACTGGCCCTTATTGGGCCAGTCTAGGTGCTAATCGGGCGAAAAATGGGGCAGGAAATGCACCAAGAAGCGCGGGAGCCAATCAGAACGGCCGTAGATGTCTTCGGTGCGCGACACACACGTACACATCATTGTGCGTGTCGTGTACCACACGCAGCATTTGCGGGCCAATCAGAGAAACGATACGCTTCTCGGTGCGTGACATACACATGCACAGCGTGTTGCGTGTCGCGCACCACACCCAGCATTGTGCGGAGGAATCCCTTGCGGCTTAACTCGCTGCGTGCAACGCAGCGAGTTAAGTCGCATTAAGCTTGCATGGACCAATGAGATGGCATATCGCCAGGTCCATGCAAGCTGAGTTCGTGCGAAGCGGAGGTGCACATAGCGCTGTGCGTACGAGGGACGACGCACGCATGGTGCCAAGTGGCCCAATCGCGTTGCGTCGCGCACCCTGCGTACAACTCTCAAAGGACAGAAATCATAACGGAATCGAAAGAACATGTTCTTCCGATTCCACGGCGATCAAAGGGAAAATCGAAGAAATTAGGTGTTGTTCTTGATCCGGAAGCAGGAGGAGAAGTCCCGAGCCCCCTCTTTGACTCAAGAGCAGCCTGGAGTGCTTTTGGAGCTGAAACTGGACAGGAAATTCGACGATCCGGCGCCGCATTCTGCCTTAAAATCAAGCACAAATTCGGTTGAATTCGGTTAGCTCGTTGCGCGGATTTCATTCGTATCACCCTGAAATTACTCCTTGTACTTCTCGGTAGAATCTGAAGTGATTCTGCAATTAATTACTTGTTCAAATTTTTGCTTTCATAGTTCATTCATCGCTGTCGTTTTTTTATTCTTCGATTTTAATCATAGTTAGTTATAAGTCTTACTTTGTTTTTTTGTTTCCAATTAATACTCCTAGAGAAGCAAGTAACAATTCCGAATTATATCCATCACTTGAATCATCCAAACTGATCTCGTTTTTGTTAAATTAGTAAATCGTGAATCCAGTTCACGAATTGCTAATTTTGGTCATTTCTACGATTTTGAGTCATTTAGGATAAATAAAAATATTTTTTTTGAATAAAAACTTTGCTATTTTCCCAAATCCGTGAGAATTTAATTTGGATTCTACCAGAAAATTTTGATAAATCAGTCCGAATCAACCTCAATCGTTTCAACTAAATCATATTAGTTTGACTATGAATTTCAATTTAAACTCATCAAAACATATTGGTCCCACTAAATCGAATAAGCTAACAATTTTACACTTACCTACTAATTCTTATAAAAAATAATGCACTAATCATACATCCTAACCTTGATGATAGAAGATTATAGAAAATTAAGTTCAGCAATTCGATATGTGTTGAGCTTAAAAGGGTATAAGGGTGAATATATCTCATTACCTATTATCTTAACCAAAACCTGAATTTAAACCCTACGTTACTCAAAAGTGAATTTTCTCTATTGCCTCCCTAGGGTTCAGACCCCTTACTTAAACACCAATAGATAAAATAAATATTATTGCTTAAGTTCGAAAACCCTTAATAACGACATATAAACACGTATTTTCGAGCTTATCACTTTTTAAAGATATGATTGTATTTCTGTTACAGAAAAAATGGGTTACTTGTATCCTTCAGTGCTCCTTCTCCATCAATGTGCATATGGGCCAATAGCTTATATGTGAACTTATCAAAAGGGGAGATCTTTCCAGATGATTACCTGTTCTTCTACTCGGGCTTTTGGTTATATCTCTGTATATGGTTGATCATTTCCTCGTCTATATGCATCCCAGATGTATCCATTTTTTGATTGCTGATAATCCAGACTACACAAGTCCTCATTTCAGATCTACACCTGCAAGTCTCTGAGTCCAGCAAATTCATAATCATCATATGATGAATTTTCATTCTTGGAAAGTCGGGGATCTTGAGTTACTCCCTATTCCTTAAGTTTGTACCAAGTATTGATAACATGATTGAATACACAAATGTGTCCAGATATCAAAAAATTTCCATATCATACTTACGTGTTATTGGTGCACGACGAGAATGAAAGGGGACTACTGGGGCGGTTAATAGTGTCTTAAGGAAAACTCTGAACATTGCATTCTAAATGGTACGACAAATTTAATTTACTACGATGAGGTTTTTTGATATCTACCAAATAGTTAAGCAAGATAGGATGCAGAGACGCCATATGATTAACTTTCTATTTTTTTCTATCCAAATCAAAAGGAGTAGCAGTATGCAAATGCGCACCTGTAATCAGTGTGGGAGGTTTGTAAACCCTCTTTCTATTCATCCTTTTGAAAGATAATTGTGTCAATTGTAGAATCTGATAAAGAGTTAATGTCGCATGTGGCTGGCAAAGGCACACATACAAGAAAGAATTTACTCCCCATTATGCTTTGTGTATGGTCTTTGTGATGTCATTAGGATCTAACAGCAAATGATGTACTTCCATGTGATTTGTATATCATCTTCATTGTCTTGGCTTCCATTGGCATGAACCATTTGGCTCTAAGTGTGATCTCAGCTTGTGGAGTTGTGATATTATTAGGTACATGATTGGCTTCAGCTGGTCAGCATCCTTCCTTATTTTTTAAGTTGTGGACAGAAGCTGTGGAGAACTATGAGGGATAATACATTGAGGATAGGCTCATGATGAAATTTCCCTCTAATGCTTAAGATACATCTGTTTCTATTTTGAGTCTTACAGGTTGTTTGGGTTCTTTAGTAATTTTGTATTGAGGGGCCTCTGCCACGGTTTGATAGTTGGTCTATTAATTCCTTCTTTCCCATCATCCCAATCATAGTCGTCCATGTGATGTTGAGGGCAATCGTAGCTTTTAATTCCTGGATTTTGAAATTGCATATTTTAGGAAAATTATTACAGATCTTATTTATCTATCATTTTATCTATCTATCCATCCATCTTTTTTTCAATAAAATTTATAGTATTTTTTCTATAAACTTTATTATATTAATAATTAAGTCCTGGTACATTTTTGGACTCAAGTGCCTTTGACAGCTACGTACATCAATCAGATGGAAAATATACAATATTTTAATTTTATCACTTTTCCCATTTCATTCAGTTTGGAGTTATGTAATGAGATGCAGTCCATGTAGTTTATGAGCGTGCTGATGTTTTTCTTTTTCCGGGGTTTGCTTATTTTTTTCGGTGAACTAGTCTCCCCGTATTTGTAATGCTTTGCAATAAAATATGCGGATGTTGAGAACTCTAAATGAAGGTCATCTCATATTCTGAAGTAATTGTAGTCCCCACCTGCCCTGCCCCTTGTTTTTGGAGGTTGTTATATTCTTGCTTCTTGACACTTCCATTCCTCTTTGTTCTTTTCTGACAATTCTCCTTTAGCCCTTTGATTCTTCCCTTCATCTATCAAATTCTTCCATGATGGATAAATATTTCAGAAAAAAACTCTAAAACATTCTGAGATACAAGTCCCAGGCATCCGAGCCATAGATGTGAGCATAAAGAGAGTTATTTTTTATGCATACAAATACATTTATAAGCGAGAAATGTAGGGCATCAACTTAAGGGGCATAAGAGACAAGTTTCTCAATGTACAATAACATTAAGATAAAATTATTGCTATTCTTTCTTCATTATAAATTTTTTGTGTCATCGACCAGAATTTATTCGAAAGTAGTGATGAGAAGTTCATTTTATCAATCACGGCATCCAAAGTTTTTTCATGGAAAATTCAGTCACTTACCTTTGTGTGGACATGCATACTCATCTTTCCTAGTATGGACAAAACTATTGGAGCCAAGGGGGAAGACCTACTTCATTGTAGATATAATATTTTGGGTAGGAGTTTCATCACAACATTTTATATAGGGTGCTCTTTCTTTCTCCCACAGATGGGTGATTTTGGATGGTCTGAACAATATATTTCGCCTTCGTGGTCTGCGATATGCAACCTTTGTTGCCCTATTTATCTCAGAGTCTGGAAAGTGATACTTCAGTTTGGGCTATTGAGTGCTCTATCTATTCAAGTGTTAAAGGCAAATATAAATGGGTGCATCAACCTGAATGGCGGGGTTTTGGACTAGATCTTGATCCAATCCTATGAGTCTACTTTCAAACCTCCCATGATGTGGGTGTATTCTGCTGTAGATGAATCAATTTGAAGTCAAAAATATTCTATATACTCATTTGTTATCCCTACTTTTCATGAATGAATACACATCTAGTTGATTATTAGTCGATCATGATCATGGTGCTCTTTGGATGGTAGGAAATCCAATATAAGATGTTAATATTCAAGTTTGGAATTCAGATAACATACCAATTCCGATTTATATTTATTGACTTGTTCTTTTTTGCTTCAGATAGTTTGTAAACCCTTTGCTTGTTTCCGCCTTGTGGCTTTCATCATCTGACTAGCCAACCTGCCATTGTTTTAAGCCTTAAGTTTGTCTTAGAAATATTACATTTCCTCCCATGAGTTGGTTGTAGAGTGAAGTGTTTGGAAGATCTTGATTTCTGGCAATTCCTCTTTCACAGCATCGTAGCTTTCTCTTACCAGGGGTGGCAGTTCATTTTCCTTGCCAAATAGAGTTATGTATTCCTGTCTATCATCAGGGTTATCTAATGCATCAGCAAGATGAAATATGTAAGTGATATTTAAAATATATGGATGTATGCTTCAATTTCTACCCACCAGTTTTTACACACAGTATTTTCCATGTATGGCATTGAATTATATGGCATAGCACTGCAGAATCTGATTAAACCCATCTTATATACCAAAGTGTTCACACATCTGCAAACCATCTAGGACTGCCCGACATTCTGCTTCCCCATCACTAGATGTGTCATATTACCAAATCTTTTTTAGAGTTTCTAGGAATTCTAACCCTTTTAGCTTTACCTGCATTTCTCTTGGATACTACATAAAAATTAAGTTCATGCATCATATCAGTCGGTGGTACCCAATGAATAATCTTCATGATATGTACATATGTATCCAATATGGATATTCCAATTCAACAGCCCAACATCTCATGCATGTAAGTTATTATGTTGGGTTTAATGAATAATTCCACTAATTTTACTACTGTATATTTGTGTCCTCCCATTTTACTATATTTCATACTAAGAAATATACCTTTGCTACTAGTTTTTCATTGCTTCAAGATACTATCCTTTTTCTTAAGCTTTTTATTCAATACATATTATGTCCAAATTAAGCATTTCTCTTGGTTTAGGAGCTAATTAACACCACTTAATGATATTGTGAGGATTCATCATACATTGAATATATATAAATATATCTATCCAAGTTGTCATCTATTTATTTGTAAATTCCAAATTCGTATCAATTATCATGATGATCTTTGTTTCATTAATACTCTAATTACCTAAGTCATGTAATCCAATGAAACTCTAAGTAAATCATCAGAAAAAACAACTTGATTCAAGATAATCAAATGGGGTTAGTTTATTACATACTACACTCCATTAGTTAAATCAAATAAAAAACAGATGTTGAAAATTTCATTTAGACTTAAATGATCGGAGTTGTGTGCATATTCTGGATATAAGTATTTAAAAAATCATATAATACATATTTAACACTACATTTTGGAAGTCATCAAATGCCCACAAACTTACATACTTTCTAGTCCCATAGAAATGTCCCTTTATTACACTTGAGAATCCAAACTATTCTTTTACAAAAGAGAAGTAAGAGCGAAAAGTTAAAGATATCATAACCATCTGAAAGTCAGGTACCTACTACCTTTGATTACTCAACTCTTTGAAGGCAAGTCAACTCCTCTTAGTTTGCATAGAGATCCTCATTTTAAGATGGGAAATTAGAGGTTTTCTATGGGTGATATTAAGTCCTCAACGAGTATTTCTCATTGGATGATATACTCAAAATTAGAAGTTTAATTTGTTTTTGGTGTTTGAGTTATCAATAAAAATATAATATGTGCTCTCTTTAGTAAATTTAGATACTGGTGAGTGCGGGTTGTCTCCGCAGGGGAATGGTAATTAATGATTAAATATTCTATAAATAGGGATCAATGAGATAAGACACATAGAAAATACAGGATTGAGAGAAAATCAAACATAAGGACAGAATGTGATAATTATATTTATTACAATAGAGAGTACATAGTTACTATGAAGATATTAGAAGAACAAGTGGGAGTGAGGGAATGCAGTGATGGTAACAAGATAAGAAAGTAAAAATACATGAGTGACGTGATGAAAAAAATGAGCCGTGTTAGGGGGATGATGAATGAGGTGACAAAGGGACACATGAAATAAGATATAAATGGATCAAACCTAATTATGATCATGTGGAGAAACAATTTAAGGCGAGGATGCTTAATATAAATCTTTACGTTGCACCAGGATCACTGAAAAATCCAAGAATATTTCTTAAGAATGAAATCCTTAGCTTCCTTTTGTTTTTAGTTTTAGCAAATTCTGGATACATTGATTCAATGTAGCTACCAGTCCAAATGGGATTTCCCAACTTTTGAGGCGCCATCTGCAAGTTTGTGTTGTGGATTTGCTCGAGAAAAGTAGTGCTCTCTATCTTCCACCTGCAATTTTCTTGTGCAACAAAAAATCTAGTTGTCTACAAATTCATTATTGTTTAACATATGTATCCATAGGTAAGACATTTATCATAAAGCACTCCACAAAAATTTTGATTTTAGTGGGAATAAAAATTGCTGCCCAAATTGAATTAAGTAAATTATTTCTTGGTTTTTTTTCATCTATAATACTGCCATACATATTTCACAGTAAATTTCCCATCGTTTGAGATGCTCTTATTTTGCTACATCTTTGGACTTAGACTGTAATAATTTTCGTACTAATATCAGAAATTGCAACCTCAGGACACCCATGTTGACAAAAATAGTCTCTCCAGTTTAGTGCAAGAAGGTGGCCACATTACAGAAGACTATATCTATTTACTAGGCCTCTGGTTACAATGTCATGATGTCCAATTCTTCCACATGTTGGATTATTGTTGATTTTAAACTCTTGACCTCCTTGTGATCAATTTTTGCCATCCTGTCTTCACAGTCTTGCAATGTGTTATCCACCTTGTTTTACCATCTATCTATGTACATTTCTTTCGCTCCCCGTCTTTCTTTATTTTTACTTCTTCAGCTGTCCCTCTCTCTATGTCTATATTCCTCTCTATCCCATTCCCTGTTTCTGTCCATCTCTCTTACTCTCTGCATCCATCTTTATATATATATACACATACATATATATATATGTCCTCACCTCTATCTATATCCCTTTCTACCTATCTATCTTTCTTTCTCTTTCTCTTCATCTCAGTCTATTTATTTATCTCTCTTTTTCTTTCTATCTCTCTCTATTTTCTCCCATTTCTAACTCTACATCTCTCCCTGCCTATATCAATTTATTTATGCCACTCTCCCTCCCTCTTTCTCTCTCTCTCTCTCTCTCTCTCTATATATATATATATATATATATATATATATATATATACACACATATTTATACGGAACACATATAAGAAATGGATCTTAACTCATTGTTAACTTTCCAAGGAAAAATTCCTTCTCATCCAATAACAATTCCTAAGTATTCAAACAAATAAGTAACCATCCCAGTTCCCAACACCCCCCCTCCTGTCTTTAAAGCATCTTGGTGGAACCCTGTGTCTTGAGATCTCCTATCTACTCATCCTCCAACATGCTCCATATCATCCTGGTTGACCAAAGACCCACCAAAAAAGTCAACATTCAGACCCATTTAAAAAAATAAAGAAAAAAATGAAAGAGATATATAGAGATGCAGCCAACCAGAATAGGGATAGAAAGAGGAGGATGACCAACACAACGACCTTGACCAACCGTCGCTTCTTCTCTAAGTTCAGGTGGTTGAATATCTCCGTTACATCAACCAGATGCCGCCTCCGCTGATATCTGCGACAGGATGGCGGTTGCATTGACTTCATGCGCCAACTATTTTGCTAAAACTATAGCTAATAGCAAGACCGCTACTTTTCATCTTAATTGGGATATTTTTCTTCCACAGTTTCCTTTTCTGGTTCAAAGTCAAATTTATCAAAGTTGACTAGGGACACATGAAATACAATGAAAGATGATCCAATTTGGGGAAACAGTAGGATTCTTTGAAAAATTAGAGTTTACTAAGCATTAAGGGAAGGGAGTCCACTTTGGGGAACAGCGGAATTTTTTGAAAAATTGTGTAATTATAAGTATTAAGGGGAAGAATATTTCTGAAGTTCAATTACGAAAGATAAAAGAGGAACTCGGGAGGAGGGTAAATTATCGCAAAAGTAGCCCATGTTTGAAGATGAATAAACTATATCAAAAAGAAATTAATATCTGGTAAGCATTGCAAGAAGGGGTGAATTGCTTCGCAAGGAGAAAATAAGACAAAAATAGCGCATTTTTGGAAAATGATGAATTTTCTGGAGATTCAGAAAGGAAATAAAGCAAGAAAAATCATATTCGTTGTGGAAGAACGGCAAAAGTGCAATTTAGTTTCCTGGGGAAATAAGCCCAAAGTAGCTTTACTTTTTGAAACACAAATTCTAAGGAATGATCTGTGCTAGACATGAACAGGGGACAATCTATTAAATTCATACCTAAGAAAAGGATGAAAAGAAGACAATTTTTGTTAACAGACGAATTAATTGACAATTAAGAGAAGGAAAATAACTGTTCTTTTATGAGCATAATGAACATGGGTCTATTTTCCCACCCACAATAAATAGGTTGCAAACAACCCATACATTAAAACAAATTAATTATCTGAAAATTGAGGAAAAGAAAACAAGCAAAAAAATCTGCTGCAAGATCATACAGGTAATTAAATCGGGCCAAAGATATGTGACAAAAATAAAGATCTCAGTATGAAAGAAAGCTATTTTTCACAGGCTAATCAAAGGAAATATTGAAAAAAAACCATTAACTCACAGGCTGGCATCGTAGCAGAGGAGTGGCAGAGAGAGTAAGGCCATCGCCCAGTGTCCAGAAAGCAAAAAAAAAAGGCTCAAGATTCCCTGAAGAACATATTCAGGAACAACGACCGCGTTGATTCTCGTAGCAGAATCATACGGATTGATGTAGTCGAACTCCAGATCTGCCAGACACATGAGCTACCAGAACATATTTTCATTAAACAACCAGATTTCTAGAAGAAAAAACTATCAAGATCATAGAGGAATGATGAACTTTTACTTGGATTCAGATCGATAATCAGACTTGGAAAAATAAGGGAAGGAAATGATTTAAAGAATAACAAAAAATATGAAAATTACTTGGTCTGATAATTTCTCCATTGGTTTAACGATGTAAAAGAATGAAATACACCGGAAGGATAGAAGTAGAGATATGAAAACAAAACTTAAAAAATAAGATGAACAAAACTTAAACAAATGAATGATGAGCATTTGCTTCCATATATATCAAGCATCAAACTCTGTAAAGCACGGGAAGAGCTGATTTTGAGAGTAACAGGAAATATGAAAGTTACATGGCATGATAGCTTCGTTATCTGTTTGATGACCTTAGAGAATGCAAAATATACAGGGAAGACATAAAAAGTGGAAAACGATGGAGTATCAGATTCGTAAAAGCAAGGGAAAAAATGATTTTGAGAGAAAGGGGAAACATGAAAGTTACATGGCATGATAGCTTCTATATTGGTTTGATAATTTTAGAGAGATGATAAGAACACGCCAAAAACTGCAAAAAAAGAGGTCCAGGAATCAATCAAACAGCTCTATGCAATCTCCAAGATCAGTCTTTTGTTCAAAAGAAGCGTAAATCAGGAAAGATGAACCAGAGGACGAGATGATCAGCGAACTACAGTCATTTAGAAACTTTTTCAATCAAATTTAATCCCAATTCATCGCTCAACGAATCATGACACGCTGAACCGCATAGAATGTAAATATGTTCTAAGAACTCTCTTCGATCGCCTGATCGATCTTTCCAGGCTATCATTCGTTGCAGACAACAGAACAAGCAGAGTATGACTCCAAATATCCGATAATGATTGTTTACCTGGTAGACAAGGAGGCCGAGCAATCCGAGCAAAATGAAGAAGGCAATGAGCCACACAAAGGGAGAGGAATCCATCTCCCGCAATCTCGTTCTTCGCAGCCACGAAATCAGCCTTGATTCTCAGCTACTAGGTTTATCCACGGTACAACAAATCCGCATCCCAGGCATGATTTGATGAAATTTATGGAATTCTCTAACTCAAACATCAGCGATCTTAAAAGATCAAGGAATCTGACCAGAGACTGAACGCGCGTTCGTCGGATCTAAAATCCCGGGGCGTTCGATTGATAAAAACTCCAATCTCTTCGCTTCGATTATCGATCGACTATAATCACATCAATTAGAGAATTTTGAATCTAAATAACTTGTTAAAACAGTAGCGATATAAATATTTTGCAACGATCAACTGAAAAGTGAAATACTCTAAAATCTGAGCTAAAACTTGAAGATTAGGGGGAAATCCTGGTGGATTGATAACATTATATGCTGTTATAGTCGACTGATTATAAATTGATAATATCATGGCATCATAAAATGTTCAAATTGAAAATTCATGAATCAGCAAAAACTTCAGACTTTTTTTGCATCCTTCTTGAGTTATTCATCAAAATTGTAGCATGGAACTATGGGGGAAAATTTTAGTTGCATATTATGATGATTTCAACAGATGTTGATCCACATCTCTTTGATTTCACTTCCTCCAATAATTCATCTGCTCATTTATTCTGATTCATTATAAACATTGAGCCAAGTTCATTGTTTCTATATTGAACATTATTATGTAGATATCCATGATCATGAAATAAGAGGTGAATAATGATTGATTCACTTCTTACATGGCTTGAAACTAGATACTATGTGTTGCCAGTATGATCACTTCATGGTTTTTCCACTATATATTGTCCCATATGATAAGTATTCCAATGATATCAAAATAACCTTTTAATTAGACATCACAATGTAGTTATCCTGAATCTTAATACAATGAGAAAGTCAACAAGAAATTCTCATTTGTAATCTTCCACTGATTCTACATCTATGCCTTCCAACCCATTACTATTTGTAATGTGGGGCCTTCGTAATTATATGTGGGCACTGAATATCAAATTCATATCATGAAGATTAATGTTTGAAATTTTGATTTATCGTGAAGGTAGCAAGAAAGATCCAATTTTTCACAATTAGCATCAAGTCATATCCATCAAGCAATCTCAGAATTCTTACTCTTACTCTCTCCAGTGTGTCCATTGATGAGCGATAAAATATATAAACAATGGTCAAAGATTGTCACCGGTTGCTAATCAGAGAAAATCCAATGCATGGTGATGCCAAAGATTTCAAGACTAATTTCAGCTATCCATGCATCTACAAGAAGAGAGACATTATGGATGGCAAAAAGTTATTATTATAATAGTAACTTCATGTGCCCACATTTATTTTTTGTGGCCTTTATGACTCTCTTTGACCTGGGTATCCGCATGTGTGATTGCACACAAAAACTACATTATATGAGTGCAGCACTAATATCACATGTTAATCATCACCAGGCAAAAAAGTTCCACATTCATTTTATAATCTTTTTTAGTCAACTGAAAAGAAATTTTATGGAACATATATCTCACTACTAAATAATCACATATAATCCAAAAATTACTTTTATGATATTTTCACTGCCTTGGCTAAGGACTTCATTGCATTGTCTTCCTTGAGATGTCTCATGTTAAAGCCAGGGGCAGATGATCTCATATTTACAACTCAAACACCATTGTGGACACATCACTGAATCTAAGTTAAGATATTTCTGAGTAATGTAATCAATACATAAAGATTATTAGTCCATTGTCGTTGTTAACAAGACTAGTACTTGGGTCTAGAGGATCACACACAATTGGTGTTTTGGACATCAAAAGATGCACTTAAATCTTTGAGGGTTTTATATAAACTTCTTCATAAATTATAAATATGGTAAAGTCTAAATAAAATTCACCTAGGCCTGAATCCCCATGTGTCACTCTTTCGGGCATTAGCCCCCCTCTGCTCTTAATTTGATTGGAAAAGTGTAACATCGATGGTGGATCAATAACAAAGATCATGGACACGAAGAAAGAGATTTGACGTGCAAGGGATTATGTGGATATATAAAGGCCAGACACATTAACAACTCAATATGTCTCACTCGAGGAAATAGGAAATCTCAGATCTGTTTATCGCATGGTGATTTGATCACAAAAATTTTAAATTCTTTAACTTTTCTCAATATTTAATGTGTGAATCATGTAAGTTTTACCTCAATTACAGCCAGAGAACTCAAGAGTAAACATGAAGTGATAGAATATAATTATATCCATGACAGTTCTAACAGCACCAAGCTAGCCCCTTTTACAACGCTCTTCTCTGCTACCCCTCTAACATCCTCTCCACCTCGTAAATAACCGATTCCCTGTATGTAGTCAAGAGTTATATCACAATCCATGGCAATACTAGGAAGCAAATTTGGGTGTCCACAATGCTTTAGAGCATCATGTTTCATTCTCAAATGATAACCCAAACCTCAAAAATACGGATCTTGCTTTATTGCCTTTTAAACAAAAAAAAAAACAAATAGGTTTAACAACATGGAGAGGTTCCTAGATTCCTCTAATGAGCCCTCTATGTACAAATGTGGTGTTGTATCCATATTGGAGTGATGGGATGCAAGTTGGGCAACTTGTCATCTAGAAACATTCTAAAGATCACATGCAAATAATTCATTAGTACATGTCTCTAGGGAATCCACTACTACAACAGACAATAAAGGTACCAAGTTATATTCTTGTTTGTCCCTACATTATAGAGGAATCCAGTCCCCCTCAATGTGCCCATTCTCCAAGACAAAAAAATAAGTAACACATAACTGCACCCATGCAACCTGCTCGATGGGAAAACTTCTCTTCCTCATTGAGGACCACAAAAAATTCAAATCCTTGCAACTTTTTTGATGCACCAAGTCTAAGACAGTTTGGAATTCTATGAATTGGAACTCATAGGTCACAGTCAAAGTACAGTTGTCCATCTGTACAATGTCTTTGATTTTTCAAGTCTAAGGACCATTTACACAACTGTTATGTGAATCAATTTGATTGACAGTTTGATATAATACCATTCAGGTATTTGTATGGACCAATTCACCTAACTCTTTCCACTAAAAATTAACCACTTTCTTTTTTTAGTGTCTCCAAGCTAATGTCTGAGGGATCAATGATAAAATCAAATTGTAAATTAATTTACCCAAATAAAATAAAATTTATAATTATGTAAATTCACTCAAATATATGTATAGTGGGAGTGAGGTCGTCTCAATAGGGACTGGCCTTTAGGGTTGAATCTAATGATTGAGTTATGAGTAGGAATAATAAAATGATGAAATGACTATTTAGAGGAATTATGAGATGAGTAATAATAAGATACTATAACAGATGAGTAATAATAATAAATAGGGTAAGATGGTAGAAGATAATAGATGGAGAAGTGGGAGAACACTTAAATATAGTATGTAATAATAAGAGATATCAGATGATATTAGGGAAACTAAGAAACATGGAGAGCTAATAAAATATATTATTTATATTACTTCTAGGGGAAGTGCTTTCATAGAGGTAAGAAAGAGTTAGGGAGTAGAGTGTTGAGATGAATTGATAGATTATAAATGAAGATGAAGTTTAAATAGGTAGTAGACTAATTATGTTTATATTTTTAATTAAGAAGTAATAGAAATGGGGCAAAGAGAGATATTAGATTTAGGGAAGACCTTCCCATGAATGAGATTTGTTGTTTTAGTGGGATGTAAGATAAAGAACAAAATAGTAAGGGATATAAGAATTATGATATATAGAGGAGAGATAATATTTAATTTTGTGTATGTTAATGAGGTAGATATATAATAACGGTTTAAGGTGAATACAAATAGTGGGTGAATACAATTTAACTAATTTTAGAGAGGTTTACTTAATAATTTGAAGATATGGCAACAGAGGTTAATATTTTTAGTATTATATGATTCGTAAGTAGATTATAAAAATATTATGTGTCTTATATGGGTATAATATTTAATAAGTATTTTGTATATATTTTTATGAGGAAAAGCAATACAATATAATTAAAATCAGATGAAAATGGATAAATCGGTCGACACCCTATAGGTGTTTGACAGAATGCCTCAAAGAGGCCTCTACATTAACCAAATCTATTGCATTCTAAAACTAATTTTCAATCAGATCAAGCTAGGAAAAGTATCGAATCTGCCCTAAGCCAAAGAGTAGGGTTTAGGAATGCTGACTGCCGCCCCTAGCTTCAGTTTGGGATTTCCCCCTCTTTTCTCCTCCATGTTGGCACAACTTCTTCTCTTATTGGCCATTCTCTAATGCCTTCTCGAGTAGGTTGAGCCGTGGCAGAGCTGTCATGACTCCGAAACTCCACTCCAAGCCCCAAAAGGGTCTCCACCATCGCTCTTTATTCTTACAATGAGAAATGGTGGTTAGACATCCAAAGTGAGATAAAAAGGGTTGAGAAAGAAGCTCTCTCGACCCTCCATTAACCTACCCAAATCCGTCTGCCAGGCCATTGGATCTGGCTCTACAGAACCCCCCCCCAATTGCTGGCCTCTATCAGTTGGTCGATGAGAACAATGGCCAGGGGTGGAGAATGATGGGTTTTCCCCTAACCGTCTGATCTTCCCAGGATGGGTCCAATAGTTACGATTAAATTGCAGTTGTGGACCCCTTAATTTCGTGCCCCCTTATGTATGTGGCCCATCATCATCATCATCACCATAAGCATTTTCCATTGTTATTGATCCATTAGACGGGCCCACCGTCTTTGTCAGCCATCGCAGATAAATCAAGGGCTGCCAACATAGAACATAACACAAAAGAGTCATGAGATATAAGATAGAGCTAAAGATTAAGGTTTAAGGGTATTTTTTTAAAAAATCTGTAATATGTGTTCAGATGAAAGTAATGCATGCCATAATAGGAGTTGTGATCAAAGCACAATAGGTCATCAATCAACTAGTTGACTGACTGTAAGTCAAGATAAAGAACACCCTTGGTCATATTAAACGGCTACTTACTTTGACCAAATGGTGAAGAAGCAAAATCATGTCTTTAGAACTTGTATTTTCTATGACATAAAGATTAACATATTATCTAGCATTTTTTGAATATTTGTCTGAATTTTACTTCCAATTGCTAATTATTATCTTCGGGTTTTAAGGCTGAATTTATTGATGACATAATGAAAATTAATTACATAAAGATATTGCTATCCAATGGGGATATCTTGATAAAAAATAATATAGTAAGCATACTTGAAATTTTCACACTATTTTAAAGCTGAAATTATTGGCATTACGGCTAGTTTTATGAATCTTGAACTATTGACAATTTCCATTGTGCCCTTTTTTAATTTACGTCAATCTATACAGTTTTGAGCCCTAATTTCAAACTCCCCTTCTCCTTGCCGTTTGAAAATTGCACTCAAAGATCTAGAGAGATCTTTCAAATCCCAATGCAATTTTCAAGCAGTTTTTGATACTTCTTTTCATATGACTTTTTTTTAGCATCATTTTGAGTCCATAGAACTTGGAATTGTGGTTTTTTATGTTTGGTAATTCAAGATTCAAAGTAAAGAAGGCTAGCCTCCAGAATTCATAGATCATCGACCTTGTGATAAATTGGACATCTTTAGCATAATTTTTATATTGGTTTTACAGTTTGCAAAATTATTTTGAAAAATCATTCCACCTAGAATCGCTTGATTTGGTGCAGGAATGAAGAAGATATTGTAGTTTGAAGCACCAAAGGTCAAACACTAATAAATGAATTTTATCCAAAGAGAAACATGGAGGAGGAAGACTTGAGGAAAAAAATGACCACAAACAGGGAGGTATTGTTGTAGGGAAGTCATTTTCTGAATTAATCATTTTCTGGTCTAGAAATATTATTATGGAAATACATGAAATTAGGTCTTATCTTGAATACTAATTAAGGATGTTTTATACCAAGTGTTATTGAGGAGAAGATATTGTTCAAAAATATTTTTTTATTGCTAGATCTTTGTGGTCAGCCAGCCTATGGGTTTGGGGGGCATAAGAAGAAGGCTTTGGGGGCCAAGTTAAAGTAGGTCAAGCGACATCATTCTATGGAAGACTTTGGGGGCTGAGGATAATAGAGCTTCATCGACTTTTCCCTTCTTTTGGTATCCTCGTTCAGCCCTATTTCGAAGTGAACTTTTTGGGGGTATTCACAGAAACACAGTTCGGTACACCATCACCTTGTGATGGATACCCCCAAACAGCATTAAAGATTTACCTAAGCCGTCTAAAGAAATAATTGTGTCTCCCATTTCCTCTATCGCATTTTCTATGTACAAAATTCAGGGTTAATATATATATATATATATATATATATATATATATATATATATATATATATATATATAACAGTGGAATTTAATTCACCCCCTCTTAGGTTATTTGTCTGCCACTTAAACCAACAAGATCGTATGATCTCCTCACAAAGACTGGACAGTCAAGATTAAAACCTAATTTTAAAATCAACCCGTTATGACACGGGCTTCAAGCTGGGTCGGCTCAAAGCCCAGTCATATTTTCCTTTCTAATTTTCAAAAAATTACTGAATCCATTAACACTTCATCTGACATCAAAACTTTTTAGAAATACAATTCCTCAATAAATTTTGATTAGGAATGTGAGTGAATAAAAGTAAAACAGTTCCTGATGTAGCGCGCCAACCCGCTCCATCGGAGACGTATTTGGAGCCATCATCGTCCTCATCGACAGCCCTGCCAGTTCACATTCAGCCCAACCAGTATGCCAAGGCGAAGAAGAAGCACTTGTGTTCAAATACCCTGGGTAAAGCACGTCCGCGTATCTGACCATTGTCATTTCCGTCGGCATGTGCTTCTTATGTTCGGTGTTTTATCGTGTTCATGTGTTCATGTTCGTCACGTCCTTGTTCATCGTGTCATGTCTGTATCATCATTAGTTGTGTCGTTTCGTGTTGTTTTGTGTCATCGAGCACGTCTCAGAATATTTTAATTTTGTATTAGGGGGGGTCCTATGTATAAGACCCCTCCCCCTAGTAAGGGCACTTGTGCCCTTACTAAGGGCTCCCCTGCTATAAAAGGGGGCATGATGGAGCCCTAGAATCTTAGACCAAGTTTATTTTTGTTGAAATTTTTGTTCTGAATTTGGTCCCATCAAGGAAGGAGGAGAGAGGGCAGAAGAGAAAAGGGAAAGGAAGCACTAGAGCTGCCAGCCGCTTAGATCGCGGCCGCTGCACTATCGGAATGTATAACCTCCCTCCTTCTATTGCACCTCATGTGCAGCAGTTACCCCGCGCACAGCCATAAGTCGCTGAAGTCGCTGCACCTGTGTGTCGGCATTGCATTGCCTGAGTGGGACGTACGGACATCAATTCATCCCCTCCCACACGTGAAGTTGTTTTCTGCCCTTGGGGTGGACCATCATGCCGCATCGATCGCCGCCTATTGAGGGTGACAAAAGTTGACGCCCGCGATAGGTCACCAAGTTGGCCACACGACGCCTAATCTATCGCTAGGTCAAAGCGGCGTTGACTCACCCACGCGACACATTTGTCGCCACCGCGCAGTCATCTCCTGTGTGGGGACCGCCACCTGAACAGAGAAAGCACACTCCGCACGTAACTTTTAACCCGACAGCACAGCCTTCCAGCGCTGTCGAAGACTTGCTGAGTCGCCATGGGATTAGGGGGAGGACCTCGCCCGTAGGTTGCCTTTAGTGACTAGTAAAATAACAGACTACACCACTGGTGTGCTCTTCCTAATTCGTGGTGTCTCACTTGCCACGCTACCGATTGTTCCATGCCGTAACGAGTTGCTCGCCCCACGCACCAAGGCTACCAACCGTGTATGGTATCGTTACACTAGGGCTGCCCAGTCATCACCCGCCGCGACGCCCGTACACTCGCGTCCGTAAGCTAGTGCCCGCACTCACACCGACCCATCGATTCGGTGCGCCAGCCAAGCATCGGCCATTCGTTTGTACTGCCTCATCATCTCTGCTCTCCCTCTCTCTTCACCTCTAACCTCTCACCCATTCTTGCGTCCTGCCACCGTCGACAATCGAGCTACTTGTGCCCATCTCCTGCACTCTTCCACTGCATCTTCGAGTACCGGCTCTTTCACCGACGAAGACACTAATGACGAGCGACGCCACCGATGAGTTATGCAATCCCCTTGCTCGTCAGTTATATTATTGTCTTCAATATATTATTAACTGTGCTCCACCGTGCTAGGGTTGGTTTAGGTGCCAGAATATATCTTGAAAAATACGTCTCAAGTGAATTCGCGGGTATGGGTCGAGTTTGTTGGTTACGTGCGAGCATCAGTGGAATTATTCCGTCTGACGCCATAGTCACCATCGTCGCTCTAATGAGGGTCAGAAGGTCACTGTCACTGTCACCAGTCGCCCACCCCAGAGCTTGGAGCTCGATGAATCCCCACGAGTCGAGGCATGCGCGTACGTCCACCTAGGATTTATTGCATCAAGTTGTTTCATTCCCCTTAGGGATTTACCCATCGGACGACGTCACTAACGATGCCCAACATCATCTTAATATCAGAGCATCATCTCGGTACCATCGGACGACGTCCTTGATGATGTCCTACACACATCCCCAAGATTAAGATAATAATTTTGAAACATGTTCTAAATGGGAATAAATGGCCTTCAAGAATTAGGTGAAATTTCATTAAAAGAGTGATTTTAGGCTCACTCCAAACTAAATGCATGAAAATGGGATTTATACTAAAATAAAGATGAGATAAAAAATGATGTACGGAATGAATCTAAGATGTATATGTTTTCATAACTCAAAATCAGTTCATCAAATGAGCTAGAACATATATCGCTATTCTATTTATATATTTTGATGCCCTTATCAAAGCGTCCTTTCACTTGGAATTCTTAGAATACATATTCAAACATTAGTGATCTCCATATTATGATATCATCATAATTCACTTGGTCATTTCATGTATTCGTATACTTCAATTATAAGCATCACAAGTACATTAAAATAAATATATCATATAAGTAAATATTGAACATGATATGGAAAGTGTGATTCACTTGTGTGGAACTCCCATATGCCTTAGATATGGTTAATCGTCAAGCCCTAATATGTCATTTGGTTAGAACTAAAGGGTAAGGGGGATCATTGGAGAACATATTCTCTAATATGCTCACTCTAATATGCTCACTAACCTGGCCAGGGATTCGGGTGCATCATCTTCCTTGAGACAATCTCCTCTTATTAGGAGGGCAAATGATCCGTCTTGACAACACAATCATCTCTGTGGACTTCTTTCTATACGCAAGCTAAAACTTGTTTGAATCCCATGATTAGAGACTCATGAGTCATAGTAAAAACATAGTCGTCAATCCATGAGATGTCCTTAGTGTCTCAGGTCAACAGATCACTTATACAACCTGGCATGACTGATAACTTGGAAATTATAATGTTAAATTGATGAATATTACATTACATATATGTGTTTTACTAACCATATTTGCATGTTATCATACTTAAATGGACATAAATGACTTGCACTGTAGTTTTATGATTTGTTTTTAAATTTTTAGTATTTTTTATATGACATTTAACCTCAGTGCGTAGAACAATTTTTTTTGCAGGCATAAAATACTTGGCTAGAGGTTGTTAAGGGTGTTACTAATTTTTATGGAATTTCCCCATATTTTTTAATAATTTTCTGACCATTATATTACCAATAAATAATTCTTATAAATAATTAAAAGAATATGTTTTAAGATTTGTTTAGTATTTAAAAAATGATTTTTCAATGAATTTCTAGGCATCCACGTCATTCGCCCAAAAATTTGGGCGAATGATTGGATGCGTTAAGTGAGTATTCTATTGGCTCATTATGGCATTGCCATAATGAGAAAATCATTATTGTGAAAAAAGACATGGCGTGGGGGACAAGGAAAAAGTACACTTTGTTTTGTTGTATTGGCTTTTTTGTGCAATAAATGCACGCAGGGAATCGAGCTCTGTGTGCATTTATGAAATGAGAATATTGCGCGTAATAAATACATGCAGAATCAATTAGCCGTGTGCATTGTTTGCATGTGGCAATCGATTCCATGTGCATTTATTTTAAGAAAACGAAAAATGAAAAAAAACATGTTTCTTTTTATTAACTTTTTTATAGGGAAGGGGAATAGGAGCTGTGGCGCCATTGTAGCCACTCAAGAAGAATTGCGACAACAAATCATTTTGCCCTTTGGATCACATGCTAAAATGTGGCAGCGCGTGATTTGAGGGTAGAGAAAATAAAGCAACGAATCAGAAAGGATATCTATTTGCATGGAGGGGAGATAAAAACTCCAACGGCTAGGATTAATTGCCAGTAAAATGGTGATATCTTGAGATTTAGCAGTCTGATCGCGCTCAAATTTTAAGGCATCTTTGTCTTTTCATCCTCTACGATTCATATGTCAGATCTTGAAATAGAGGTCGCGAAGAAGGAAAAATCGCCAAGGAAGCTCTCCCCAAGAATTTAGCCACGAAGGACACATGTGTTACTTCTGAAGTCGACAAATCTTGGTTCAAGCATCAAAGTTGTAAATATCTTCTTCACTATTTGAACATCTTCTTGAATGATTTTAAAACGCCAAGGCATGGGCAAAATGTACATGCACTCGGTGTTTATTTGAATGGTGATTAGCATTACAATTCGATTGTGATTCTGGATCTGGTTTTTAATCCTTAGTTCTACGTTGATTTTTATCTAAAATTGCATCTTAGATCTTTAGATTAAGATCAAATTTCATATTTAATTCATTTTCCCTCAAATTTTTCTACTTTATTTCTCTAGATCAATTAGTTCACTTTATCTTTCTATATCTAGAAATTGATTGTTTGAAAATTTAATTCAACTTATAAAAATCTAAATCCAAAATTTCATTGAAAAATTCGTCCGTCTTCAAGTCCAATTTCAAAATCCCTTTCATGCTTATAAATTCCCAATTTTCATACATAAAATTGTGTTGATAAATCAGATTGATTTAAATCTTGATAATCCAAAGTAACCTGATTCAAAAATCAAAATTATCCTATCTAGAGTGTCTTGACCAAAAACATTAACATCACCATAAAACTTTTGCTCAATTTTGATTAATTACAAAAAAATTAAATACAATTAAGGCCCATTAAATGCAAAAAATAATTCATTCTTGAATTTTTAATTTGAATTAGGATAATAATTCTGTCAAAGTGCCTCCCTGTCGTTAGACCCCTTTCTCATCTTAAACTTTCTATATTTTGAAAAAGGCAATTCTATATATTTATTGCGTAAGCTTAAATCAAAACGACAAGAATGAATAAATATGTTAAGCTTAAATCAAAACGACAATTCTATATATTTATTGAGAAAGAGAGTAGGTTCACAACGAGTCAATATTATTGAACTTGAGGTATAATACCATTCATGAATTCATACAAATCAATTCAGTGAACTATTTCTCCAAAGAGCACCCACTATGTGTCCTTAGTGCCTCCACACTATTGGTTAGATGATCAACCATACTTATCATATAAGTACTATCAGATGGTGTTATTCTATGAAGATAATTTGATGCCCATTTTGATAATCCATTGAATAGGATTGTTTAGAATACATGTTTAAAACCTAGTGATCATTCTATTATGATATTATCATAATTCTCTGAGTCATTGTCTGTGTTCATGGACTTCATTATAAACTTCACACTCACATAATGATTAACTAATATTTTATTCAATGAACTTAAGAAAAACAGGTTGGGTGATTTGGCTGGAGAGACACATTTTATCTATCAGATACCACACAACTTCAACACTTACTCTGCCTCCACCTTTCCTAAGGTCTCTTAGTGTGATGCCTTTTGCCTATGTCTCTCTAAGAGAAGTCTCATTTGCATTGCCTTTCAGCTGTCGCTTTGGCTATTTTCAGTTGTCTCCTTGACCATATCTTCCTTGGGGTGGATATCTCTACAATTGTTTCTCAATTGACGCCTTTCCTTGGGGAGAGTGTGAGCGCTTAACATACCTTGTGAACCTACTCTCTTTCTCAAGAATGAATGCTCAACATCTAAAATGTAGATTGAGGGGGAATGTGAGTAGGAAAATTTTCTTATTGGCCTAGTAGGACAATTTTCCCTATCAATATATATATCTCTTATCTTTGAATACAATACTATATAGTAGTTCATTATCATGTATCCATAGTGTCCCTATATGCGGTGTATTCCCCTTCCGTAAAATACACATCAATACATCATTGTTATCATACATCTTGATGGCCCAAAGTCTTTCTCTATTGAGGATTCCTTCCTCTTTGTGATGAGTCTCATGTCGTTTCTCTACCACCATTTCTTGCCCATGATTTCATATATCCACACTTCACTTTGGGATAAGATGGTATCATAGAAAAATAACCCTTTATGATTTTTTCAAAAAGTTTTCTCACAACTATAAGAGACCACTATCACCACAAAAACTCTTGCCCATATTTATATTGTGAAAGTAGGTGGAAACTATGATTACATATTTGCATGCACTTTAATTATTTATTTTTATTTTATCTAGTGCAGGATTAATAAAAAAATAGATGTTCTTATAATCTTTGTAAGGTCATGTAATGGTATATTTTCATGAAATGATGAAAATTTTAGAAAAAAACTAAAACATGAAGTTTTTAAAATGGTTCCCTATGAGATAATATATACAATTAATAACCATAATAAATAAAAAACTACTTCACAAAAGTGGATATTTCATATTATCTTATTATATTTCTCGATTTAAATTATCCCCGTTCATTACAGTGAATACAATTCAATAGAGAGATAATTATCCAGAAGTATCCACCATCATCAACACAAAATGAAACTTTCTGTTCAAAGAGAGAAAGCATTATTTCATAGAGCGCATTTGTGCCACTAACTTCATGCTGCACTATTGCCATTATTTCATTGCTCACAGATGTAGATGAATGTGCTCCAAATTTATCAAGAAGAGTTGTAACCGAGTCAATGGTTTTTCATGTTAATTTTGTTTATTTTTTTGCAATAATCTAAAATTTTGAGGCTAGGTATAGTTTTCAAAAATGACAATTTAACAATATCAAGTCTCTTGTCTCTCAGCTAACTATATTTTTAGGAAAAAGTGAAAATTAAGTGATAGTAATGAATTATTCAGCCACAATTAAGGTACAATGTCAAAAATTTGAAAACATCCCAAAACATGAACAAGAAGAATGGGTCAATTCAAACCAAGGATTCTATGTTAATTTTTTCTTCACACCAAGTCTCTATATATATTAAACCTTTTCTAGAGTGCATCCTATCCAACTTGAATTAATCATGCGTAATTTACACAATGCACCTCCTTCAACCAGTCCTTAAAAACATATTTTGAAAACTCAACATGCAAAAAACCATTAATGTCTACTGTGCAAGTAAATAAGTTACTTCTTTATTTCCTTTTTTCATCATCTCAAATAATTTAATCTTGATCATGACTATATTCTCTCATTAATGTCTACTGTGCGATCTATTACATTTGGTTTTGTGGCCATCTGAACACTAATATCTACTTCAAAAATTCTGCATGAACCTTGATTTCTATGAATGCCAAAATATCTGAACTCAAAATAAGATTTATCTAATTATTTAAAATTTATTTCTAATAATTTTACTCATTGAGATAAATATAATTATCGAATATCAAAAGGCTTCGAAGACTTCATCAAAAATTTCCCTCATCATTATGTTTGCTTTGGAAATTTTCCATTATAATAAAATATTGATAAAATGAGTTTAATTTTTAAATTCAAAAATTTTCAATAATTTAATTTTTTCGTTATAAGCTCTTTAGATTTTATTTTCCCCATTAAAAAAAAGACCGTCAGCCAATTTTCCCAATTTTGAAGTGAATGCTTGTCTCACATTTTAATTGATAGAGCTCATGCATGGTAAATAAAAAAACCAGCCTGAGTCATCAAGTCATCTTACTTGGCATCAAAAGATAACTATAAATTTTTGGAATCTAGGGCCTCGATATGGATGAAAAATATGGTTGATTTGCAGCATAAGAATGATAACAGAATCAAAAGCGCATCATTAGAAACATTGAATCGAAGCACTTGCACATGGATAAATCTATGATTTCTTGGATCCCAAGGGAGACGTGTCGAGTTTCTGATGTGTGCAACCTCTAGACATATTCTTACAGTCCATGGCATGTCAACTTTCCTCCTCCACCATGACAAGCTCGATTCATGTTGTGACATGAAATGGTCTCGATTGCATCGGAAATGGAGAGGACCTAAGGAGAGAAGGGAGAAGAAGGGAAAGATCCCTGAAAAATTCTGGCTTGAGTGAATTTCATTCAGAGCCTTCCCCTACTTATACTTAGTGGGTATTTTTCATAAACCCCACAAACTTTAAGTATATTTTTTGACGCCCAAAAGATCATTTGCGTGTGACAGTCTAGACCCATGTATTAGTCTAATTAACGACTCTAGTGGCCAAGTATCATTTATTGACCTTATAAAGTTATTAACTATATTATCATATAGATTAATTAATGACCAATCAGTTTAACCTAATTGATAGGTCTAATTTCCATCCCATGGGGTGCCACGCTACACCTCGTGCTCTAGAAGATACAAAGGATTGTGTATTAATTCACTCATAGAACATGTTTTTTATTGATGATCCTAGGAAAACTTAGGGTATGGACAATTTGATATTTCCCTAATGAGTCTTCTTTGATATTTCACTACCTTGGCTAAGGACTTCATTTCATCATCTACCTTGAGTTGTCTCCTCTTATGCCAAAGGTGGACGATCCCATGTTAACCACTCAATCGTCTTTATGAACTTCTCATTACACCCAAACTAAGACCGTTTAGAATTCCATGATTAAGAACTCGTAGGTCATAGTCAAACTAAAAGAGTCCATCTACAAGATGTCTCTCGCGTCTCAAGTCTAAGGAACACTTGCACAACTGTGATGTGAATTAACGTGATATATGGTTTGGTATGCTACTATTAAGGGATTTATAAAAATAAATTCAGTAAACTCTTCTGGGTAAAGAGTATATATCCGTAGTGTCTCCATAGTAATGGCTAAGGGACTGGCCATACTCATCATAGGAGTGAGGCTAGATAATGATATTTTATCCAAATACTTCGATATCATTTTTGAGTGTCATTCAAATTAGTGATCTCCAAGTTATGATCTCTTCATAATTCGATAAGTTAGATCATGTATTCATGGACTTCATTATATGCATCGCACGTGCATTGTATTAATGAACATGAGCGATATATAAAATGTGTGATTGACTTGCCAACCACAGATACTTCAACCATGAATAACTTACTACTATTTTGTAGTGATCTATGCAAGCCTATAACTATAAAATCACTATGTTTTGATGTTGTAGATGACCAAACATGCATGATTTGGATAAAAATTGTGAAAAATAATAGTGGGAAATTAAATTAATAGAAATTTTTAAATAACTCAAATGATAATAATAATAATTTAATAGATAACTCTTGGTGGTGGACATGAAGGAAATTTAAACCATTCCTAAAACCCTACACTACATAGAAGAACATACTTGAAGACAGAGGGAGTAGAAACATCATTTCCATGATAAAAAATACCAAAATTAAATGTTTATAATAAGAACAATCAGTATAAGCATTAAGCACTTATGTGTACCTTCTAACTAGCTCCCCTGCCAAAAATTTAGGGTGGAAACTGCGTATAAAGTATAGATAGGACAAAATCTAAATGAGTGAAACATGAACATATATTGGATATTCTTCACGTGAAAATCAGAAAATTTTATGGGAAAATCTATAAACTTGAAGATAGAAACTGATAGTATTCCTTAGGTATAAAGTTATTCCAAGTGCAAACTACTTATGTTATATAGTAAATATTGAATTTGATGTTCTTTTGTGAATATATTTTTCATAAAAATGTAAAATGATTATGGATTTATGGTGTTATATAAAAGCTATTAGTCATGTTAAAATGCAATTCAAATTTTCAAATGCTTTTATGGATATCTAGTGGAACCAGATCCATCTGGATCACCCAATCAAATCGATAGACTTGAGTCAATAGATATTAGAAACCCCAAACATTTGATATATAAATTTGATCAGCTCCAACATCAGATGATGTGATTGAATTGCATCCAGAGTATTTGATGAAAAGGTTATATTGATTTATAACTTGCATTATGTCTAGTCGTTATGGAAGAGACAACACAGTATAAAATAAGACTATGGATATTAAGTAGAGACATTATGAACAAATAAGAGTCTGAATTGGAGAAAACTTATGATGTGGACTTAATTCCTAGAGTTAGGGTGTGAACCCATCAATTTCAATTGAATATTCGAGATTAATAAAAATTCACAAGGGGAGGTTTTTAGGATCCACCAAAAATTCAGGAACAAAGTGATATGTGAAGAAATCAAGATAAACTTTAACTCAGTATTTTACGTGCCCTCTAAGTTATCATCTCCTTTGGTGGTAAATAGATAATAAATATATTACTTGCATGTAATTTCAGATTTTATGAATGTGAAATTGGAAAAAGTGTAAAAAGCATATATTTTTATTTCAGAAGGCATGGATCACCAAGTTTTGATACTAGGAAAGCCCTTTGTGGTCCAAGACTGGTATCGAGGTGTAGCACACAAAACCGGGAAAACTCTTGTTAGTTCTCAATATTTTACTTGTTGTCCAAGTTATCATTTCCTTTCAAGGTAAAAAATATATTATATTTATAGCTTACATGTTTAGTCAGATTTTATAATTTGAAATTTGAATTTTTTTAAAGAAAACGTATTTTTAGTGTAGAAGGCATGGAGCATCAAGTTTTTAAACTAAAAAAGCACTTTATGGACCAGGACATGTATCAAGGTGTGGTACACTAAATTGGGAAAACTCTTTTTAGTTGTGAATTTTTAGATGGGGGAATTAATAGAATCTACAAAAAATGTAAAATGATAATACCAACTTATTTTTGTGACTCTATGTTGATGACCTCATATATTGTCAATTTTCAGTTGGTTAATATTAAATAATTTCAGGGCTAATGATAACATGAAAATTATCTTAATAAAAATATGATTTTTATACTACATTTTTACCACTTCTTTTTATATTTTCACTTACATTATTCACCATTTTAGGATCAAATGAGAAAATCTGTGATTTATTTTTCTAACCCATATTTCTATGTATTTTATTGAATTTTGAGACTAACCCTACTGGAATCCTTAGAGTCAAGGGGATTTCTCACATCTTCTTGAATTTTTATTTAAAATACAAAACTTAACTAAATAATGGCAAACTTGGGATACAAATGGGAGGATAGGAAAAACCCAACTCATTTTCTCGACAATAAGAAAAAGCCAATACACAATAAGGCCAACCTCGAAGCACATTCAAATCTTATTTAAGAACCGGTTCGACTAAAGGCAATAATTCTGGAATTAACCCACACTTTGTATTTGAAAGTATATTTTCAATTCTAAGAAGGAGGACACATGGATTCAGGATGTAAATAAACTAATCCTAACCGTCCAAACCCTTGGAATCAAATCCAATGACTGGGAGAGTTAGGGTATTTCTATTTAAACCCTTCACCCCTCTCTTCGTATCCCATCTTATATTTCTGCACCCAACTTGTTGTAGGACGCCTTGTACATCACATTTCTTCAATCTATTCTTTTTCTAAAAGAGTGTGGGAGACAGAGTTCAAGTGTGATCAATATTCTTTAATAAAAAACACCAGTTGGCCCTTGGGGGAATCGACAACAAAGTTTGTGTGTTCTCCTCAATGTTTGGTTTGAACTTTATCATATTTTATCTAGTTTAAAATTGCAGTGGATATCCTAGATATCAAGATTTATAGAGCATCAAACTGTGCTAAAAATTCATCATGTATCAAAAGTTATATCATTTTTTATCAATTACATCTCTACCCCATTCTATTTCCTGACAGCGCGATTGATGTAAATTGCATGCAAGCACGAGCAGCCATCCCAAAATTTCACTGCAGGAGTGGCATCCAAAGGTTCTAGTTTTGTTTTCACTTATTTCCTGCACTTAAAAACCCCAAAAATCTATATTAACAAAATGTCATAAATTATTTTAAAAACTGATTTTTTTCATTTATTAAAAATATTCTGAATATTTTACCTTTATTTTAGGGATTTTGGTCCCTAGAAATATATTTAAAATCCAGAAAAATATAAAATCATCTCGAAAAAGTATTTTAAAATATAATTTAATTGGATTTACTCTGTCATTTCCTGATTCTTGTCAATTCATTGCTTACCATATTCAAAGGAATATATATATATTTTTAATAAATAAGATACTTAAGAGGACATATTTTCATTTAATTTTGGTTAATCATCTAGATGGCAGAAACATTTTAAAAGGGTGATGTTATTACTACATGTTTTAAAACTTATGTTACCTAAAGTCACACAAATTCAATTTTAATCATGATTCCCATGCAATGATAATTATTTATTAAAGAGGAATGATAAATCATGATGTTGATCCTGAAATAATTATTGGTATATTCTATTCTAAAAAAATTATAAGACCACATTTTATCTTCGTCTATTCATTAGCTGAGGTATTTTTATCAAATGCATAAATTAAATTCAGATACACATTACCCTGAATCTAAGTCCATGCATTGAGTTGATGTGAATTTCATCATATTTTAGAGCTCAAATTGAAATATTATATTCATACAATTAGAAAATATATGAATGGTGCTACCTGAGTCGTACATTGGGCCTCTTGGGAAAATTGACATACAGCACTTGGGTGCCGATTAGTACCCCATAATTAACATGTTTGTGGATCATCAAGTCACATACAAGCTCCCTTGAATGTCAGTGCATGCTAGGGGGAGTGACCAAGTATGGCCTTAAACTTGTCGAACATAATCTACGCCCACTTATTTTGTACCCATGGTACATTTTTATAATATTATTTTCATTTCAGGTTGTCACTTAAAAAATAGAAGATATAGTGAAGCTAGTTAGATATAATGATAATGACCATAGTGCAAACTTGGATGACAAGAGAAGTACAAAATAACAGATGTTCTTTCTTGTCCCTGCTTTATTCTACCATCCTTCCAAAAATGTATCCATGGATTTTTTTAATTTATGATAAGCGGAGTGACTCCCTTGTGTAAAGTCATGTATTGCTCTGTTCTTGCATTCCAATGGTGGACTGGTGTTCAGATCAAGAGAAATGATGCAAAAGTACCATGTGGTCCGTTGGGACATGAAAATAAGGTTAGTGTGATTTTGATCTTTTTTATACTCACATCTTTGTCTTTTTTCCTAGGTTACCATCCTTGATAGCCTAGATTTTCACCATCTTGCACATCTCCACCAAATACGCCCTTCAACAGTGCATATCCAGCTCATCTCAATTACCACTAGCGATGCTTTATCAACATCACTTTACCCCCTCTTACTCATGAGGACCTGTATCTGAAACCATCTCTACTATAATCCACAACACTTACATTCTACTCCACTCACCCAAGATCCCATCACCTCGTGCTCCAAATGCGCCAATAAAGGCAACTTAATTAGATAAAATTATTATTTATAATTAAAAAATCCAAATTACTAAAATTATTCTCTAAAATTTAAAAATTAGTTTAATTTAGATAAGCATTTTCTCTGGTTCCTATAACTTTTAAAAGTTATTTTTTCTAATGTTTTCATTATATTAGGTTTAATTCCTAAAATAAATATCAACATTCAAAACCATATAAATGAAAAGTAAAACTCACTCATCCAATAGTCAACCCTTATTCACTCTGCACTTGTAACGGAAATTATAAATATTTGTGTATAAACTGTAAGCCTTAAATGGTATATTTAACCAAACGCCGTTTGTTGTGGGGGGGGGGGAGGCGCAGAAGTTTAAAAATTGAATATATATGCATCTTTTGAAGCCTAAATGATCAAATATATTTTTAGAATCATGTTTTGAAACTTCTGATCTTTTAGGCACATTTAGATATTTTTCTCATATTATATTCTGAAGGAAAACAATAGCTTGAATAAATTTTACATTTTTTTCGGAATTTATAGACAATATATTCACTAACATATGAATTTTCTAAGTCAGAAAACATATTTCTTTGTATTTTTTTATTATATTTAATTTTAGATGAATTAAGTAAATATTTTTTTAGGTTAATTATCGATCATGCCACATGGCATTATCCAATTCATTGAAAGGTGACACAACACTGTTTTTGGAGATGATTATGTCTCTAATCATTAACAAAACAACCATTATAACCTCGCAAATAATGATGTCATAAATACCAATAATTACTTACATTTTTCTCTTTTTTTAATCGCAGGTTTGACATGGCTAAATAAAAAAATAGACCAGATTTTTTCATGACAAATGCGATGAACCAACAAAATAATAGATTTAATATTTAATATTTTATTATACTTTTTTGAGACGTCAAAGTTCATGACACCGACACATGGTGCCCATGTGTTGATCTTTCAGTGGATGATGTACATAGAGTGCAAAATTTGTGTGCCCTGATGCCACATCACGTCAGATAAGCCCCATTTAACTATCAGTAGTCATGTCTTTTAGTTTTTTTATAGAGGGACAGATGGCCGAAGTGGAGCCATTATGCAGGATGGTGCTTGAGAGTATTGTCCAATCATTGCATTTGATGTTAGCTAAAGACAAAAGCCCAACAAATGACATGGTGGCAGTGACAAGGATGAGGAGAGAAAACTCTTTGGTTAAAATCAAGGGCTTGGAATTGTCCAACTTCAGGGCTTGACACCTAACAATTCAAAAGGCCAATCAAGCTTAAATTTTGAGTTTCATCGTACTTTCTCTGATCATAGTGAATAACCATCCATAAGGTTAGATCTATAAATAGAAACCCAGATATGTATAAAAAATATCTTTGAACATGCTTTCTCCTAGAGAGATATGTATTGAGGTTTTTGAAGATCCGTCAAGGTTGTCATGGTGCATCGAGTGCTTGGAGAAGGTCAAAAGACTAGTGGGGAGGCTTATCTACATCAGGAAATTTCTTTGAACCCAAAGGAACATAAGGATCTAAGGTTATTCAGCTTGTCCTACATTATCATTCTTCAACACTTCCACTAGTTAGATTTTTAACATTTCATTACTTACATTCCAATAAATTATCAGCCGTCACTGTCATCACACATCATGTACACCATCACAATCACACCCATTTCTCTATTTTCCATAAAAGTAAAAACCCTAAATATCCCTTGCCTTTACATAAAGTAAAAAACCCTAAAGTAAAAAATTACTGATTCCCTCGCCTTCCCTTTTATTTTCTCTTCAACACCCATCATCTCCCCCTTACGTCTTTGCCTACTTTTCATCCTCATTTTTGTTCATTATATTCATGTATTCCAGCCTAATTTTTCTATTATTGACTATCACGTCTTCATTAAATTAGTACCACCCCTCTCATCCGACCATCTTAATCACATCAGTTCCTCCAACCCTAAATGTATTCCTCATCCTACCCAGATCACTATCTATAAATAGTTAAATCATAAGATATATTCCAGGTGGAGACGACACCTACTCATCCATTGTCGAAAAGTATTATGTGAGTATCAATTAATAAAATTTTATTGATTAAAATCAAAATCAATGATAATATATTTTAAAACCTAAATTAGAGGTTTATCATAATTAGTCTTTTATGATATGTTTTCCTTCTCATCATAGTCTCTGATTCTCATCCATACTTTGTTAATCTATTTATTTTGTTTCTGACTAGCATGGGATGACTTGTACCAAGAGCTTTCTATTTAATCATCACTTAATTATTTTTAAAAGTTTTCATTTTTTGTCTTGTTTATCCCTTGACAAAAAATTGAAAAAATTCAAAAAAAAGAGAAAAAATAGAAAAAAGAGAAAAAGAAAAAATAAAAGAAATGGTGTTTCCTTTTTTAGTAGCAATTTTTCTAGAAAGATGTTTTGATCATTATGTTTATCATTCCTTTTTTTGGTGGACATGGTGATAAAATCCACTATTGCCATATTTGGGGACACCTTTCTAGTTGGTTCTTCAATTCTAGGGAGTAAGCTATGTATGAATTATTTATCAAACTGATATCCTCTACCCACCTTAAGACATCATTTGGAGCCATCAACTGTTCTCTTCTTTCCTCACCCCTAGTTATGTAAGATCCTCATCACTCATGTTTTATTTGTATACAATTGATATTTTGTGTGAAGAGTTCAAGGGAGTTCCCAAGCACTATGCAGCCACCATCCTTGAGCGAGTGATCTTGCTTGCAAGAGGTTTGAAGTCCACCATTTTAATGAGTGAAGTGAGGAACTTCTAAGGTTGGACTATCATACCCTACGATATGTATGCTTCACTCCTCATGGACCGCCAGCTCTTCCCAGACCTATAGGCTCATTCCACACATTCCTAAAAAGGCTAGTCTGAATTTATCATAGGGAGTATCCATACTAATCATGTGCTTGATATTTTAACACTTCATGCACATGTCTTCTTTTTTTAAAATACGAAGGGAAAACTTAAGGAGAACATAACATGCATTGACTAGAAATGATTAAGTTAAGGGGTATTTGAAAACCACAAAGAACATGCTATTGTTGATTGTAATTTTATGTATTTTATGTTTTTACTTTCATTCAGATCATCATAGATGAATGTTGTTAAGGCATAAAATGATTTATTATTTATTTAGAATGAATTTCATACTTTTCTTTATTTCTGATATTTTAAAATAAAGTTCTAACTAATATATTATTAAAACTATTTATATAAATAAAAAGGTATTATTCTTGTTTATTTTAGGGGTAGTGTATTTTTCATGTCTAATTTTATGGAGTTTGGAGACCAAATTTGATAAAATGGGATCAAGGGAGGACTACGAGTGGGTGTTCATAGAAGTCCGCGTACACTCTAAAATGTGTCTTTCAACAAGTGGATAATCTGAAAAGGCACATGAAAAAATATATTTTTTTCAAAAAAATATTGAAAATATTTTAAACATGTGAATTGAAAAATCTAATGAAATACATATATTACATCCATATTGATGTCAGACGTTGTCGTGGACATTGTCGTGGACGTCGTCCGGTCACCACCGAGTATGATGGCTCGGTACCGATACGAGATGGTGGTATCGAACGTCGACAGTGTCGTCGTCCAACAGATGAAACCCTAACAGGCAATAAATGAACACCCTACGTGTCGTACGTGCAGGCTCCGACTCGAGGGAGGCGACGAGCTCTGAGCTTGGACGAGGTCGACGGGTGATGACGATGGTGGCCTCTTAAACCCGTAGGGCTCGCACGTAACGAAGGCATCTACGGCTAGAAGGAATCAATCCGTAGGGCTCGCACGTAACGGATGGACTCATTCGTACAAGTAAGACACTCAAATATGTCGTATTTTTCTCTCAAATACCCCTCTCACCTACCTAGCCAACGCGTAGTGGAGCCAAGAGGAAAATTTACTGCAAAGGATAATGAAACGAGTGGCGGTAGATGACGGCGTACCTCATCGACACAGGGCTCGTCATGCAGGGTCGTAGACAATGGCAGCGGTCGGAGCAGGTGTGGCGGAGAGGCGTCGGAGAGCTAACAGCGGCTCGACTAACAATGGGTTGCCAGAGCGCTAGATAAAAGGCCAGAGGAGAAGGTAGGCGCACCAGGCCGACTCATCCTGAACGTCGACCGGACTCCCGTGAGTACGGCGGCCGTACAAGTAGTGAGCGGTGGGACTGGGAAAATCTGTCCCAGCATATGCCCAGGCACAAGGGGGTGATCGATAGGGCCTGAATGATTGTCAACAGGGCTCCAGCTAGGGCAGCAACAAGGTTCTGAAAACCCAGGCCTGTAGTGGGAAGTCGAAGACCCCGGAATGGTTCCAATTGGAGTTACTCATTGGCGAACCAGCGTTGATGCCCGATCGATAGAGTCAAATTCAGATTGCATGATCCATAGGAGTAGTCCGGGTATGCCACGGTCTTCATCCATGGGATTGTAGATGGGGTGCGTGGTCATCCCGGATGTCTGGTGTCGGAGGTAAGTATCACCAGGCAGCCGCCCAGCGGCCTGGGAATGACAATGCAATTTACAAGACACGAACCAGGCTCAATTCGCGTGGGGGGGGGCAGTAGCCGTTGGCCAGCAAGCCACGTCCGCTCGACAAAATTTTCTAGTGGTCATAGGGTCAGTCAAGAGCAGCGGCCATCGACGAGCACCTCTTCCTATCGAGATGAATCCAAGGGGAAAAGAGGCCGAAATTCTGATCGGAGGGCATATTGGAATGCGTCAACAGTCGCAAAGTCGGTCAGGATGAGCGGCTAGTGACAATTACTCTTCCCGATCAAGACGAAATCTTGAGTGGGGAAAAGGGGCCGCAATTCTGACAGAGGGCATACTGAATTTTGGAGTTCATGCACGCAAACACGCGACACCTTCGTGGGACCTTCTGGATGGATGGATCACAACCAATACGCAACGGCCCGTGGATTGATGGGCGGGGACTCTCCAACGGGGGAACTACTATAGTTGTCGGGAGAAAGGGAGGATTGGCGTATTCCTTCCTATCTTCAGGGATCTACTCCCAGCGGGGGAATGATGCCTTGTCGGGGGAGGGGTTGGAAGGGGGAATTATCCCTTTCTCTCCCAGTAGCTCCTCTCCAACAATTGCCTTTTCCCTCCCTCTCCTCCCCCTCTTCTTTCTCTCTGAATGAGGGGTGAGACCAGACAAGAACAAAACACAACTTCAACGATTCTTCCTGGTCTGAGAACCTAGGGTGCCCCCCTCTTCCCTTATAAAGGGGAAGAGGTCAAATTGGGCCCCGAAGTGGGTCAACAAGAGGGGGGAAATAGAGTCCATTAGGGGGCCCTTATATAATGGGTCCCCCTCATTACAAAATAAGGGGAAAACTAAATTAAAAGAAAAGAAGAAGAAAACAAGGAGCACAAGGGAGGGGGGGGGGTCCAAGATGGCTAAGGACCCCTTCCCAAAGATGACAAAAACACGGACATGGGTTTGTCGCAAGGCGACAAAAACAGAGCGAATACGAAGAAAACACGAGACATTACTAGGAAAACGATGAAAACCAAAATGCATTATTTCGAGCATCTTCACCCCCTTCTTGATGACGGTGATGGCGGCGCAGATGACTTCGTCGATGATCCTTGACGGCGTGCACCATCACATATATGTTTATCTGATCATTTTATGATTTTGTGTGATGCAAATGACCTTAAATTCCGATAACAAACAATTAATAACATTTTAGGATTTATTTTCACAAATATAATTATTTATAGATGAGATAGGTGACTTTGGTTTATCTTCATTGTAGATTATTTCTGGGAATGAAATCATAAATGTGAAAGGATATTGATTCCTCAATTATGTACAATTTTTTATTTTAACATCTATTTTGTGGGGAGAAGAATATGATACCCTATGAATATTTTCATTTATTTTTAATTTTTATTCAATACATAAATTTAACACCCTATGTATTGGAAGTATAATATTTCAGATGTTTTTTTTAATTTTGTGTAAATTATAAAAGAAAATTTGATGCACCACACTAGATTTTTTAAGGACATAAACATGTCCTTAAAAAATTATCAATAATTATGACATAGTAAAAAAAATTATCAGGATAAGATTGGACATAGCCATTTATCTAGTGAAGTATATTGATACTATGAAGTTTGAAATCAAGCTCCAATGGTTTTTCTTCTGGATGAATATGACTTGGATAAAGTATATCCCAAGATTATTTTGTTGTATCTTTTATATGGTAAATCGAAACACAAGTTAAAATAAAAAATAAGGAGACATCAAGAACCTATGATTTTTCTGAAAATGATTGAAGTCATTAGTCATCTTAGTTTTTCTGTCACTGCGATGAGTGTTTCTTACCATGGCTATTCTAAAATAATTTGGACATTCTATTATCTAAAGAGACAAGTATACATCATTCCCACAAGAAAAATATGCTTTGTATGCTTGTGTCATATAAGTGCAACCATTCCAGATGATATCCTTCAAATAAATCAATCATGATCAATCAGTTTGATTCAATTTAAATGATCCATAAAGACCCATCATTAGCAAATGATTTCAAAAAATGGCCAAGGGATGATATTACTGGACAGAGATTCGCTTATATTCTATTGACTGATAATGATCCACCAGATCTAAACAAAGAAACTTTCAGCTATCTCCATTTCACTTTTATCTCACACAAATCAGTCCTGATGAATCCACAAGGTACTTGGTATAGCAATAGGTCATCCTTCCCCGAACCATTGTTTCTCTTTAATTTAGAAACAAAAGGAGAGTTATATCTGGTTTGCCATATGTCAACAACAGATTGGACCTGATATTCCCTTTAATGAATTCATCTGATCTAACCAGTTAGCGTTATCAGACTTAATGGAGATAAATCATCAAATGGCCAGAAAGTCCTTGGATCCCTTCCAATCTGATCTAATTGCTGGCCCCAAATTACACCGGAGGTGAACTATTAGAGACCAAGAAGATAATATTATTGGTTTCTGGAGGCAAGTTCTTGACCTTTGATATAATGATGGACACTAGTTTTTTTTCTCGCTCCTACAAGTAGGGGATGAGGGTTGGGGGGAGACTCAAAGCAAAAAACTCTTCAAGTGGAAAAATTGTATGGGTCGGGTCGGATGAGGTATAATTTAAAATGTATTCCCTCTAAATTAAAATACTACCTAGAGAAAATTTAGTGTACATTCCATGATATTAAAACTCCATTGTCTTACAGAATTTGATGTTTATAAGTAGGAAATACATTAATCTACTTAACGATATCGGAGACCGACATCCAATATCCTTAAGACCTTTACGACGTCTGAAATAGATATCCGTACTCGATGATGATACCCTAACCGAGATCTTTCTTATCGATATCATCATCCCAGTATAGTCCGGAGTACCAATATTGTTACGGACCAATTTCGTTTTCTACCCGATGTCTCTCTCTCTCTCTCTCTCTCTCTCTCTCTCTCTCTCTCTCTCTCTCTCTCTCTCTCTCTCTCTCTCTCTCTCGATCGATCGATCGATACTTTTAACTGTTACCTCTCGATTCTACAGATATGCCCTCCTCTCTGCTCTCCTTCCTACTCCACGTCTCAATATTGAGACTTTTTACCCATACTGCCGCACCTTCTCGTCTCCTTCCGGGAGCTTTTATTCCTTCTATCTATCTCTCTATCATCCATGATCTCTTTCAATCTATCTATTTTTCTGTCCTTCATGTTCTCTCTCTGTCGATCTATCTATTTCTCTGTCCTCCATGTGCTCTCTCTCAATCTATCTATTTCTCTATCCTCCATGTTCTCTCTCTCAAGATGTCTATTTCTCTGTCCTCCACGTTCTCTCTCTCGATCTATCTATTTCTCTGTCCTCCATGTTCTCTCTCTCTCTCTATCTATTTCTCTGTCCTCCATGTTCTCTATCTCTATCTATCTATTTCTCTGTCCTCCATGTTCTCTATCTCTATCTATCTATTTCTCTGTCCTCCATGTTCTCTATCTCTATCTATCTATTTCTCTGTCCTCCATGTTCTCTCTCTCAATCTATTTCTCAGTCTTCCATGTGCTCTCTCGCAATCCATCTATTTATTTGTCCTCCATGTTCTCTCTTTCGATCTATCTATCTATCTCTATGTCCTCCATGTTCTCTCTCTCATCTATCTCTGTATGGTCCATATTCTCACATTTCTCTCTGTATTTATCAATCTCTCTATCCTCCTTTGTTCTCTCTATCCCTCTCTTTCGATCTATCTATCTCTATGTCCTCCATGTTTCCTCCAACTCTCTCTCTATCTATCTATCTCTCTTTGCTCCATGTTTTCGCTATCTATCTCTTTGTCCTCCATGTTCTCTCTAACTCACTCTCTATCTATCTCTCTGTGCTCCATGTTTTCGCTATCTATCACTCTGTCCTCCATGTTCTCTTTCTCATCTATCTATCTATCTATTTAATCAATCTATCGATCTATCTCTCTCTGCTCTCTTACAACCAGCCAGAGAGCTGCACTTCTGGACATCGCCTTCCTCTGAAGCAACGTTGACGAGGCTTTTGGTCCATGCCTTCGACCTTAACACAGTCGACGTCCAAAGACAGATTTGACATGACGTAAGCTGACTTCACACTATGTCAGCTGATTCAGCCAAAGACACGCAACCTCGTAACCCTAAATCCTCTCTCTTTGTCAAGTCAACGGTTCGATGGCAGCCTGCTAACACCGCATGTCTTGGGCTCTGTACTCTGCAGCCCACCGTACTTGGTCATGGTGGGGAAATAACTGCGGGCAAGATCTTCATCTGACGGTTGGGGATTGATCTTTTACCGCTTGGAGTAATCGTGGCTCTTGATCCAATGAACCGGAGTTGCTGCGCGAGACTATTTGGGGATGGTCTTCCGGCGCTTTGCTATTGCGCACTCCTGTTCCAACAAAAGCGTCGCTGTGCGGCATTCCGCGCCCATGTTTCACCCCAGATTCCTTTTCTCTCCCTCTCTCTCGCTCTTTCCATCTTCATCTCTCTGGCCATTTCTCTCCCTCTCCCTCTCTCTCTCTCTCCCTCTCCCTCTCACTCTAACTCTCTCTCTCTCTCTCTCTCGCTTTCCATCTTCATCTCTCTAGCCATCTCTCTCCCTCTCCCTCTCTCTCTCTCTCTCTCTCTCTCTCTCTCTCTCTCTCTCTCTCTCGCTTTCCATCTTTATCTCTCTAGCCCTCTCTCTCCCTCTCCCTCTCTCTCTCTCTCTCTCTCCCTCTAACTCTCTCTCTCTCTCTCTCGCTTTCCATCTTCATCTCTCTAGCCATCTCTCTCCCTCTCCCTCTCTCTCTCTCTCTCTCTCTCTCTCTCTCTCTCTCTCTCTCTCTCTCTCTCCCTCTCCCTCTCTCTCTCTCTCTCTCTCCCTCTCCCTCTCTCTCTCTCTCTCTCTCTCTCTCTCTCGCTTTCCATTTTCATCTCTCTGGCCATCTCTCTCCCTCGCTTTCCATCTTCATCTCTCTGGCCATCTCTCTCCCTCTCCCTCTCCCTCTTACTCTCTCTCTCTCTCTTTTCATCTTCATATCTCTCTCCCTCTCCCTTCTTCTCTTTTCATTTTCATCTCTCTCTCTCTCCCTCTCTCTCCCTCTTTCACTCTCTTTTCATCTTCATCTCTCTCTCTCTCTCTCCATCTGTCTCCCTCTTTCGCTCTCTTTTCATCTTCATCTCTCTCTCTCCATCTGTCTCCCTCTTTCACTCTCTTTTCATCTTCATCTCTCTCTCTCCATCTGTCTCCCTCTTTCACTCTCTTCTCATCTTCATCTCTCTCTCTCTCTCTCCATCTGTCTCCCTCTTTCTCTCTCTTTTCATCTTCATCTCTCTCTCTCTCCATCTGTCTCCCTCTTTCACTCTCTTCTCATCTTCATCTCTCTCTCTCCATCTGTCTCCCTCTTTCTCTCTCTTTTCATCTTCATCTCTCTCTCTCTCCATCTGTCTCCCTCTTTCACTCTCTTCTCATCTTCATCTCTCTCTCTCTCCATCTGTCTCCCTCTTTCACTCTCTTTTCATCTTCATCTCTCTCTCTCTCCATCTGTCTCCCTCTTTCACTCTCTTTTCATCTTCATCTCTCTCTCTTCATCTGTCTCCCTCTTTCAATCTCTTTTCATCTTCATCTCTCTCTCTCCATCTGTCTCCCCTTCTCTCTATCTCTTTCCATCTTCATATCTCTCTTCCTCTCCCTTTCCTTCTCTCTCTTTTCATCTTCATCTCATTCACCATCTCTCTTTCTCTTCATCTTCATTTCTCTCTCCAGCTTTTTTTTCCATATCTCTCCCTCTCCGTCTCTCTCGTTTCGTCTTCATGTCCCTCTCTCCTCTTTCGCTCCATCTCTCTCTTTGTCCATCCCTTTCTTTTCATTTCTCTCTCCATCTTTTTCATTTCCTTTTCTTTCCTCTCTCCATCTCTAATTTTTTCTCATCGCTTCTCCGTCCCTCTAATTTTCTACGATCTCTTTTCTTTCTGGCTCCCTCTCGTCGTTCTAGATGAACATCTCTCTTAATCTTCTGTCAACCTGCCTTTCCATCTCTACTGAAGACATCTCTCTCTCTCTCTAATTTCCATCTCCCTCTCATCGCTCTAGATGAATTTTTTTTCTTAATCCTCTGTCAACCCGCACATCAAATCTATCTCTCTCCATCTCTACCGAAGACACCTCTCTCCCCCTAAGTTCCCTCTCCCTCTCATCGCTCTAGACGAACTTTTCTCTTAGTCCTCCGTCAACCTGCACATCAAATCTATTCCGCTCCATCTCTACTGAAGACATCTCTCTCTCTCTCTCTCTCTCTCTCTCTCTCTCCCTCTCTAAGTTCCCTCTCCCTCTCATCGTTCTAGATGATTTTTTCTCTTAATCCTCCGTCGACCTGCACATCAAATCTATTCCGCTCCATCCATACTGTAGACATCTCTCTCTCTAAGTTTCCTCTCCCTCATCGCTCTAGCTGAATTTTTCTCTCAGTCCTCCGTCAACCTGCACATCAAATCTATCCCTCCATCTCCACAGACGACTCTCTCTCTCCCTATCTCTCTCTCTCTCTCTCTCTCTCTCTCTCTCTCTCTCTCCCCCCCCCTCTCTCTCTCTCTCTCCCTCTCTCTCTCTCTCTCTCGCGCTCTCGATAATCCTTATCACTCGTTCTTTTCTCTGTCATCTTTGAGAGTACAAACAGATACACAGGCGCGCCGCGCCGTCCGGCTTTAACAGACGCGACGGGAGCTCGAACTCCTCTCTCTAACCGGTTGTATCCCTTCGATTGTGCATGTACTTTCCGTGCTTTCTCCTCTCTAACCCTACGCAAAGTTCTAGCTGACCACCGACTCCTACATACACGGGTAGAGAACAGATTGCACCCTCTTTCATGGATGGACACATACGAAATCGACTGTAGAAGTCTAGGAAGATGTCGATCGGAGCTATGTTTCATGACTTCGGATTTTTCTCATAGTCAACCGCATGGCCTATCGGCACTACAGTGTCGTGAATCTACCCCGTCACGTCGGCGTGCATTCGCAAGGCATAGAATGCAAGCGTGCCGTGATTTGAGCGGACTTGTATGGGAAAAAAGAAAACAATTCGCATTTCAAAAGCTATCTCTTTTGTTTGCCTTTTGGCGGTGATAAAAATACAAATGTAGGGTTGCATTAGCGAGAGAAAAAGAGAGAGAGAGAGAGAGAGAGAGAGAGAGAGAGAGAGAGAGAGAGAGAAGGAAGAAGAAGAAGAAGAGGAAGGAGGAAATAAGAGTGAGGGCGATTGAGAAAGAAAGAGAGAGAAGAAAGAAAAATATAGAGTCACAAGAGAGAGAAATACGAGCGACGGCGATAACAAAAGGAAGAGAGAGTATGAGACAGAAAGAGGGAAAAGCGGAGAATCTGAGTTACAGAGAGAGAGAGAGAGGAAGAAGGAGATAGAGAAGTAGGAGTGAGGGCGATATCAAAAGAAAGAGAGAGAAAAATAAAAAGAGAGAGTATGAGTCAGATAGAGAAACGGCGAGTTGAGTTACAGCGCGATTGAGAGCGAGAGAGAGAAAGAGAGATATAGAAAGAAAAAAAGATAGTTAAAAATAGAAAAAGATAGAGATAGAAATAAGAGGTAGTAATATAGAAAGAGAGAAAAAGATATAGTGTGAGATTGAAAGAGAGAAAAAGAGTTTGTGTGGGATAGAAAGAAAGAAACGAGTGTGAGATAGGAAGAGAGAAAAATAGACAGTATGAGATAAAAAGAAAAGAGATAGTGTAAGATAGAAAGAGAGAAAAATTGACAGTATGAGATAGAAAGAGAAGAGTGTGAGATAGGAAGAGAGAAAAACAGACAGTATGATATGTAAAGGAAAGAGATAGTGTGAGATAAAAAGAGAGAGAAAGAGACACAGAAAGAGAGGATTGGAGAGCGAGAGAGTTAAAGAGAGAGAGAGAGTGTGTGTTGTGAGATAGAGAGATAGAGAGCGAGAGAGTAAAAGAGAGAAAGAAAGAGAGAACGAGAGAGAGAGAGAGTGTGTGTGAGATAGAGATAGAGAGGAGAGCGAGAGAGAGAGAACCCAGTTCACCACAACCGCACGTTAATGTTAATTCCCAGAATCATGGTAAGACAAGTGTCATATGGGAAGCGATGCTGGGAGCTGTGATTCCCCATAGACCAACCCTAAGGTGAAGATCTCCTGAAAAATGACCTCGACCGATTCATATGGATATCACAGTTGTCAGGAGCAAAGACAGGACGCTGTCCAATCACGCTTATCTCCACTGCAGTAACAGTCTCCTCAGACATACTATTAATGTTGCATGCAAACTAATCTGTCTCTGCCGGATTACCGATGAAAGACTTGATAAGCCTGCGTCAGATGACAATTTATTATGATTGATCGACGTCATTTCCATGAAAAATCCCAAAATTAAGCCGCACATTAGATAAATATCATCAAACTCAGGCTTTCGTTCTGTTCATGTTCTTGGGTACATTTTTTAGGGTTTTCTAGGGTACGATCAGGGATATGAAATAGGCTTTCTAGAGAGAGAAAAGTGTGGAAAATGGAAGAAAACGAATAGGGTTTTGGGTTTTCTGGAAGGAGGAGGTTAAGTGGGAAAACTATTTAATTATATACTGAGATATGAGGATGATGATCGATTATCAAAAGATTTATTCCCGCTTTTCAGTTCTGATTATCCTCGGCTGTATGGCCCTGCAAAAGCTTCACTATCACAGGCATCTTCGAGCCGATGTGGGATAAGACAATTCGAAGATTGCAGGAGGTGATCGCTCACGGCAAAGTCGCCAGTGAAAACGCTTTGCTCCCCATTCCATCCCTCTCCTCTGCCACTGCTTCGTCCTGTAATGCAGCAGAAACCCCACTACGAGTCTTCTCATGTTCCTTGCGTAGGGTTTCTTGCAACGGATGCCAATTCGCGTCATACACTGTTCTGCGAATCCGCAACTTTTACACGATCTCAAAAATGACAATCCAATCGACAGGTACAATCAATTTTTTGTATTTTACTCCGTTTCGAAAAACAAAAGGTTAATGTTTGAAGGTCGTCTACGATTTGTTTCAATTAAGAAACTGCTTTGTCAAAACAATCGAAGGAAAATTGTACTTTATGAATCTTTAATGAGCAATTTTAGGGGAGAAATTTTGTTAAAACGCTCGTGGGTGAGGTAATTATGCGCTGGGGTATTTGGCTCCTATTATATAAATATACCCGGGAAAACTTTGAGATTGATGGGATCCGACATTCAATGATCTTGTAAAGGATAATTTAATGTTTTTATTTGGTCAAAACTGTCAAACTACGTGTGGTCCTCGATTAGTGTAATAATTTCGACGAGCCATAAATAGCGGGACCAATCGTAAAGTTATTCAGATGTTGAAACTTATGTTTTAGAAGCGCGTATTTCTATTGAAGCAATGTTTCTTTCGATGAATGGTAATACATATGCTAGATTCTATCGAGAATTGTGGGAAAATGTTATGGTAATTAAATGCGAAGACACAACTTGAAAAAAAATTGCTTCGTGAATAGCAGTGTAAACTTTAAATCAAGTTGACTATGGTGTGAACATTATTAATTAACGATCCTACAAAAATTATCCGCGGTTCTATTCCTCTCGTCTGTGAAAACTGGATTTTTTTATATGCATCGAGATAAGAGAGAATGGCGAAGTAATATATAAAAAGAGCAAAAAATGCTGCATCTTTTTTTGTTGGATATCATCAAAATCGAGATGACACAAGAAGCAATATTATAATGATCAAAGCGCCAGAATGGTTGCTCATGTGTCCAGCTTCCCGAAAAGTTTTATGAAGTCGAAACGAAGAATCTCTGTTAGATGCTATGTTATATGGAGAATTTATTTTAACGTGCCAAAAGCTCTTTAATAGGGTTGAGTTCTGGACCGGACGAGCTAGATGGAAGCTTGAAACTAAACCAGTGTCCATTCATTCAGTCTAGGCTGGTTTTAGGCATGTGAAAGCATCTTGAAGTTGTCTATCTGTTCGGTTCTCCCCAACAAAACCCCGGCCCCTTGAATCTGAAATAAGATCATGGAGAGAGATTGAGATCTTTAAATAAAGATGGCAAAAGCTCATGCTGACAGATTGACGAAAGGAGATTCAGCATCCATCACCTGCAAAGACACAGATCAGAAAAGAGTTGGCAGACAAGTGAGGAGAGAGAATTTGCTGAATTTGATTCACGCAAGAGACAAAAAGCAGACATGTAGAGGAGTTAATCGATAGACGGGCACTTAAAGAGGGAGCACAGAAGTGTAGAGAGACATGGTGGGAGTGAGAGAGAAAGGGTGTGAGGGAGAGGGAATGAGTGAGAAAGATTAAGTGAGAGAGAAAGGGTGAGTGGGAATGAGCGAGAGAGAGAGAGAGTGAGAGAGAAAGAGTGAATGAGTGAGGGAGAGCGATAGAGATAGAGTCAGTAGAAAGAGAGATAGAGACGGGTTAAGCTTCCCTTGCTGGTTCGCGTGGCTTAAAAGCCTCACATCTATATCAAACAAAAAAGGGTCGGAATAAAAACGCCATCGCTTTCCAACTCTATACCACATGACAAAGGCAAGCAAGAGCAGGCTGCTCTTCCTCGCCACCCTCAACTCTTTCTCTCTCTCTCTCTAAACGCGGAGCACTGACCCGACACGCTCTGCAGACACCAAAACCCTCTTCATCTCTCTACTTTCTCTCTCTACCGACCGCTGAAAACGTTGGTTTGCTTGAAGAGATGACAGTATGAGCGGAAGGGGTAGCGGAGTTTTAGGCAGCGGTAGCGGTCCCTGCGGCGCATGCAAGTTTCTGAGGCGAAAATGCGTTACTGGGTGTATTTTTGCGCCTTACTTTGGCTCCGAGCAAGGCGCAGCTAATTTCTCGGCAGTTCACAAAGTGTTCGGCGCCAGCAACGTTTCCAAGCTTCTTATGCATATTCCAACTCACAAGCGTCTCGACGCTGTCGTTACCATCTGCTACGAAGCCCAGGCCCGGCTTCGCGACCCCATCTACGGCTGCGTAGCCCACATCATCGCTCTTCAACAACAGGTGATTTTTTTTTTTAAATTGTGAAAAGTTTTTTTACCTTTTTTGTGTATATTCGCCGAAAACTATCTGTTGGAGTGGTTTTTTCAGTCTATATACGCGTATACCTTTCCTTTGGTATGATTTGTTTTGGTATCTACTCGCCTTTATGTTCTTCCGGATGATTCTTTTAGTATCTATTCCCCTCTACTTGATTTTTGGATGATTGTTATAGTGTTTATATTTGTCAATATTTTCTTTTGGGATGATTTTTTAAGTCTATATTCGCCTATGTTTTCTTTTGCGATGATACTTTAAGTATATATTCCCCTGTGTTTTAATCAAATGGACGCCATAAAACGCAATACGTACGAAGATTCCGTTTTTGCCCTACTTCAGGCATCATCCAGGAATAAGCTCTCGCTTGACAGGAAATCAACCTTGTATCTTTCCTGTTTCGATGAATTGTGTATTCATCCCTGTGTTTCAACTTGGGTTTTCTCGTAGAATATCTTCACGCACTGAATCTTTCGAAGACATGTAGTTGACATAATTTGATCGAATCCTATATGTCAGAGTTATCGATATAAATCGTCTGCTACTGAACGGGCTGGAAGAAACTTTCATGATATCCATATCAACACGACTAAGTGACTGTAAGCTACTGTTTTTCTTTGCAATCTCAGTTACGTAATTCTCTTTGAAGAAGGATCAGCAGACGATCTAAACATCAAACGCCCACAATCATTAATTATCGTGGGTATTGTTTATAACTTCCTTGGAACATAATTTTCCTAAAAGAGATTCAGTAGCGGAAAGAAACACGAGTTAGTAACTGGAAGCGACCTCTTTTCCCATTAAATTCTGTCAAGTATTATCACTGAACATTCAAGTCTGGTTAAGATTATCTAGACATGAAGTCATAAGAAGTCCAAAGTTATTTACATTTTCTGAGTTGCAAACTTCTTTCGAGCTTTCAAATATTCGAAGTTCCATTTCGGCAGAGAGAGATTGCGAATTGTGGCAGGCTTCTAATTTCGGAAACTGGTAAGCAGTTAGTCGCGGGAATCAATTCTCTTTCTGGGGAAAGGTCGATGAATTATAATTCTTTCTGCAAATCTCTGTTCAATGGAGCTTCCGTCAGCAGTTTATGCCGTCAGCATGGCGTCCGAGTGGATCTGTTAAAATATTTTTTCTCCACAAACGATCAAATCAGTCATGTCCAGTGCCTCCTTATCTCGATCTTTGATGATGTGAGCTCGGAGTTGACGCTCCATGAAACGTTACGTCTTCATCGGAGTTTTCTACTAAAGGAAACCTCCCATCTACAGATGACATGGGCTGACGTTACTCTCTGGTTTTCTACAGGTATTGAGTTTGCAGGGCGAGCTATCGTTCCTGAGGGCTCATCTGGCAACTTTTGAGATGGCCGCCGCTCCTCCGCCGCCGCCACCGCCGCTGCCGCCGTTGTCTTCAGCGATAGCCATGCCCGTGACGGAGAGCGCGCCTGGGCCGGCTCTGGGCTCGCCATTTGACCTGGCGACGCTGTTCGAAACGCAAGTGGCTCGGCCGGCGAGTCGCCGGCAGTTCGCCGCGGACGAGCCACCCTTCCGCGGCGACGACTTGCGGTCGCTGGCGAGGGAGCTCGTCGCCAGCCACCGAACCGTGCCCACGTTTTCTCCTCCCGCTACCAAATGAAAGACGGGTTTGATCTTGATTTGATCTTGATTTCCGTTGATATGATCGCAGTCTATCAATATGTGCATGCAGGAGTTCGGCGACGGATGAGATAAACTGTTTAGGATGAATCAAGGGTAGTCTCGTTCAGGATGGATCAAGAACTGCGAATTGGGTTTTGTTTATCTGCCGTTTAAGAACCCTGTCTACACTGTTGGAGGATCTGCTGAAGTAAAGGAGTCAGCAAAGCGCCAAGTCAATAGTAATGCTGCCCAATAAGACTAAAAATAAAGATTAGCTAGTAAGAAAGCAACACATACTCTATGTTTTCTCCTCCCGCTGCCAAATGAAAGACGGGTTTTGATCTTGATTTCCGTTGATTTGATCGCAGCCTATTAATATCTGCATGCAGAGTTCGGCGACGGATGAGACAGTTCGTAACTGTTTAGGATGAATCAAGGGTAGTCTCGTTGAGGATGGATCAAGAATTGCGAATTGTGTTTTGTTTGTCTGCCGTTTAAGAACCCTATCTACACTGTAGGGGGATCTTCTGAAGTAAAGGAGTCCAGGATCAATAGTAATGCTGCCCAATAAGACTTAAACTAAATATTAGCTAGTAAGAAAGCTAAACATATTCTGTACTCTGTTAAAATCATTAGTGTCCAGGATCAAATGTAGGATAAATGATAGACAGGATCAAATATAGAAGGTCAGGATTAAGTCGTAGATAGGTAAAAATTTAGAAGCTTCATCCAGGAATAACAGCTAAAAGTAAACCTAAATAAGTAGCATGTGAGGGGACAGGATTAAATAAAAGAATAGGCTTTATAAGCAGTTGTAATGGCTCAGATTAAAACAAATCAACATTACTATATTTTGAAATAATATAGCATTATAAGTAGTCACCATATGTCAACGACAGTTTCATGGGAATACAACGATCTAATCGTAGTGTCTCGATGCACCTGTCTTTCCTTCTCCTTCTCCTTGTCTTTTTCCTTTCTTGTCTTCCCTTTCTCTTCTTGCTCATGTTCGAGATCAGCACATGGTAGATTAGACGAAATTCAGTGCATGTAAAAGTGCATGTAAGAGGAGCAGGCTCAATGGCCAGATTCGATTTGTTTTGATTTATACCCATATAAAAGGAAAATAGGGATTTAGGCGCTTATAGTTCTTTGTAATCTGTGTTGTATGTTAAGAAACCGTTCAGTGAAAGAAATTTTCATACTATTTCTCTTGAGATAGGACAGCTGTACACCTTTCTTTTAAGAAATCATTGATACAATCTCCATTTACCTTTGGGTTTCATGAATAGAATACCTCTTGAGTTTAGATAATATTCCACACGACGAATGCGCCAACTCATTGTCATTGACAATTATGTTGCCTTAATTTCGGATATGTCTTCATAGTTTAACTTAAATGAAGTTTCATAAATTCTTATAGAGACCGTAATCCCCCTTCCAAAACCCTTGTGTGTTAAATTTCAAATTTAACTAACAATCAAGACTCGTAAATTTTTTTTCCAATCATTCAAACTTAAGAAAATTTTATAAGATTATATATTTTCCATTACTAACAAAAATTCATTGAAAATTTAGTTTGTAAATGTGGTAAATTTAAATTTTTTAAAATTATATCATTAAAATTATGCTTTTATACTTCTTTTTTTACCACGTATGTTTAAATTTGCACTAGCATTATTCACCGTTCAAGGTAAAAATGAGAAATTTATGATTTGTTTTACTAAGCTCTATTTTTATATATTTTATTGATTTTGGAGACTAACCCCACTTGACTCTCTGGAGTCAAGTTGATTTCTCATATCTTCTTGGAGTTCTATTTGACAAAAAAGACTTAGGTGCTATTTCTCCAAGAATCTTGATCACCCTTGAGATACAAATAGGAGGTGAGTAGAAACCTAAGCCATCTAATAGATAATACGAGGAGGCGCAATATACAAAAAGCCCATTCTAGAAGCTCATTCAAATATCCTTGAAGACAAGGTCAACTAAATGCAAGAATTGTGGAACTAACCAAAATTCGAATTTTAAAGGCCTATTTTTAAATTTGGGGAGGAGAAATGTGGGTCCGGGCTGGAAATGAAGAAATCCTAGCCCTCTAAACCCTTGGAATGATATCCAATGGCTAGGACATATAGGGTACTTCTATTTATTCTCTTCTCCACTCTCTTCATATCTCATCTTGGATTTTTTCTCCTAACTTGTTGTCGGAGGCTCAGTGCATCAGATTTCTTTGATCCATTCAAGGGTGATCAAGATTCTTGGAGAAATAGCACCACTTGGCCCTTATGGGAAGTTACAACAAGGTTCATGTGATCTCCTGAATGTGTGATCTGAATTTTCTCACATATTTCTCTAGGTAAACATCAAAGTAGATAGCCTAGACCAAGCTTTCCTACTCATCAAACAACACTGAAAAATTCCTCCTCCAGCAAAAGTTACAGTGCTTTCAATCTACTACCTGCCCGACGAAGCGCCGACGCCCACAAAATTGTGGTCGAAGGTTTTCTTCAACGTTAAACCTTATTTCTTGCCCTAAAACTCCCCAATATTTCCTAAAGAAATCACATTTAATTATTAAAACTTATCTAAATCAAAATAAATACGTATTTCATTTATTTAAAACAGTTTTTACTAGTTTTCATTTACTTCATATATTTTCCTGTATAGAAAATACATATAAATCCAAAAAATATAAATCACCTAAATAATTATTTTAAAATATATTTTAAATGCAATTTACACTCTCATTACCTGTTCCTTGTGGATTCGACCCTTAATTACCCTATTTCAAGTAAGGAAAATTGTGGAAATATTGTTGCACAAAACAGAGCCTTAAAATGACTTATTTAACCCAAATTTTTGTTTATCAGATAACCATATAAATATGAGACAAAAAAAAGAGAAAAAGATTGAGATATACAGGGGGAGAGATATAGGCAGCGGATAGAAGAGAGGGGGAGAGAGGAGAGAGGATAGGGAGAAATATTAAGATATAGATATATGGAGTGAGAGAGAGAGAGAGGAAAGAGATTGATAAAGAGGTAGGGAGGAAAGGAAGGATAGGGAAAAATCAAGTGAGGAGAAACATAGATAGATAGCTGTATTTGTAAAGGAAGTGAGAGAGGAGAGAAAGGTAGAGTAAAAGAGGTAGCGAGAGAAAAAAGAGAGAGATAGGAGGGAGAGGGAGGGAGTAACTGAGGGGGAGAAAGAAGATAGAGATATAGAAGACTAGAGAATGCAAGAGGTAGCAAGTAGGAAAAGAGATATAGATAGAGGTGAGGTGAAGGAAAGATAAATAGAGAAATAACTACATTGACAGAGAGATAAAGAAAGATAGTGAGAGAGATTACTTGAGATAGATGAAATGAGAGAAATAGAGATAGAAAGGGACATATAAGGATAGTTATAGAGATAAAATAAAAGATAATGAGAGAGAGAGAGAAATATAGAGATAGAGATAAAAATAAAGGATGGTAGGAATGAGGGAGATGTGGGAGATAGAGAGAGAAGATATCGGAGATAGATATACGGAGAGAGTGATACAGAGAGAGGAGATAGGAGAAAAATATACAGAGAGGAGAAAGGGGAGTGAAGAGAGGTGATAGGACAGAGATAGAGTGAGAAAGGGATATGTGGAGGAGCGGAAAGTTAGGGAAAGAGAGGAGAGAGTTCAATCTTTGTTAATGCATCTTACACTACACATCCCAAACCTGGAATACAAAATCAATAACATGTGAACTCACAATTTATGTCAAGTAAAAATCTTGATGCAGAGATACCATTGTACATCCATATTATACTCTACATACTACACAAAGGAAGATTAAATATAGGGATCTAGATCATTTTCCATGGACCAGTAATCTTAGTGTCTAAATATTTCACCTATAGAAATAAATATACTGTAAATATTTATTGTGACTTGAAATATATTAGTCCAGCCTTATTGGTTCAAATGGGCAAGGGTTCATGATGTTGGACGTCATCGATGACGTCTTCCGAGGGTAATTCCCTGATGGGGATGTAACTACGTGATATCATGAGACGTGCGTGCAGGCTCCGACTCATGGGGTTCGTCAGGTTTTGAGCTACGGGATGGCGACCGGTGATGGTGACGCTGACCTTCTGACCCTCGTCAGAGCGACGGCGGCGACTACAACACCGAACAGAATAATTCTATAGGGGCTCACATGTAATGAATGAGCTCGACCCATACCTAGAGATTCACTCGTGACGTAGTTTTTATATATATATATGTTCGCTCACCTAACTATCCCGAGCACAGTGGAGTACAGTAAAAAATATACTAGAAGATGTAATATAACTGACGAGCAAGGGGAACGACATACCTCATCAGTGGCGGCATCCTCTTTGTCGATGTCTTCACCGGCACAAACCGGTATGGGAAAGTGAGGTGAAGGAGTGTGCTAGAGACGGGCACGTGGTAGCTCAACACGCAGCCACAGAGCAGCCATGGAGTGGTAGTTGAAGGTCGGAGGCAAAGAGAAGTTGGAAGAGACGTTCGAGGATGGTGTGGCTCAAGCGATATGCTAGATCTGGCAGAGCAACATTGGGCAACCGGTCAGTAGGGGCGGAGTCGAGCAGCGGATGTGAGCGCCAAGCACAGCGGCACATCGATTCACGAGTATAAAGTGCAGTGGTCCGAAGAAGCAATTGATAGAGCAGGTAGGGGGTGGGCGTGACTGGTCCAGTGGCGACTTTAGAAGGTTTTTTGCAGCACTCCAATGGTGCAGTAAGGCACGGTCCCGACAAACAGGAGCCCAAACGTCGACTGCTCAGACCTTTCTCTAGTGCAAGTCTGTTGACCACCGGGAGTTTCAGGTGCAGCACCGTCGACTCGGATGATCACCTGTGCACGTGTTGGTGGAAATAGTTGTACCCGAAGAAGGTACATTACAGCCGAGTGATATTGACCCAGCAATGGCTTGCAGACGGTGTCGCCAGTGTAGGAGCCTGCACGATCGTACTTATGGGCAGACTCCAGCAATGAGTCGAGCAAGGGAATACTCAACCTCGTTGACGGAGTAGCAGTATGCAATGATACACATTGCAAACTGATCGACGCCGACTGTTGGGGTCTCAAGGGAACAGCGACGAAATTCGGCAAGCAGTATCGCAAAAAACGCATTGACCAGACGCAGCGTGGAATCCGACCATGTCCTTTGAAGGCGAGGGCGGAGCAGGTTGCACCGCGGTTTATCCCTTATGGTCTGACCAGATCTATGCACGGGAGAGGGATACGATTGGCATGATGGGGCGCCGATTATCATGCACCATCCAAGATTGGTCAATGCAATGGAGGCTTCACCGTTCTTGCGAGAGGAGTTGTCTAAGCGATGATATCACACGCCAAAAGGGACTCAAGCCAGAATCCAATGCACGCGCAAAACCGCCAAGAAAACAGACCATCAAATGGTGGATGAATGTGGTGTTCTCTCACCCTCCCACGTTCACCTTCTCTTCTTCCCCCCACTGGTTCTTCTTCTTTTCTTCTCCTCCTTTTCCTTCTTCCTCTCTTCTCTTGGGTGAGATCTGAAAATGACTGTAACTGCAACAAACAACTTCCAGATCTGAAAGAAATTGTGTCCATCATGGCCTTATAAAGGGCCATGATGGACCCATTACAGAGTTCACATAAGGGGCCAATAAGGGACTCCTTTTTTAACAACACTTTAATTGAAAAAAAAACATAGGGAAAACTTAAAACTATTCGAAATAAAATGATAGGTAAAATGTGACGATACGGACGCGTCACGACGAGTACGGTGAACTCGTCATGATGAACACAAAACATGAAATTGGACGAACACAAACAGATAATTAAAATGCGAAAACGTGCATGGACGTGCTCTATCCGGGGTATTTAAACTCGGGCGTCTTCACGGGTGCTTTTGTGTGCCGGTCAGGCTTGACACGGACCGGTGCTGATGTTGATGATGGCCAGGGTGGCTCCAATGACGTTTCATTGATGTCGTTTGGGCGAGCTCCATCAATTCAGCGACTTTCTTCCATTGTATCATGAGATGTGTGATGAGGGTTAAAGAAGTGACAAAAGATGGGTCTGGGAGACTCATAGTGATAGAATACATGACATGTTGCCCATATGACAATATTATGATGGATGACTAGGGGTCTGGACAGGTGATGTGATAGGTCATCATGTCCCAATGACAAGGAATAAGGGTTTTACAAATCACAAATACGGGAATAATTTATTTTTTTCCAAATAGAGGGGAAAATAACAAAGTTGAAGAAAAAACTTTAGAAAATATTATATTATAATATCTATGAAGGTAATGTACATATTTAAACACCATAGATAAAAATCCCATTGAGTGGGATATTAATATATGTACTGGATGATGCACCAAAAAATGATATAGATTAATTATAATAAAATAATGCAATGATAATACATTAAAAGTGAACTGCGTGTAAAAAGGTTATAGTGGCTGACTCGATAAGAATTATAATTCAACTTTACAAGTTTTGGAAAGGAAAAGGATAATAAAATGCATAGATAAGAAAGTTAAGTTTTTGATTCAAGAGTAAACACAAATGATTGCACACAATTTTATAAAACTTACAAATACTAAAAAACACAAGTGTATTGTCATGAATTCACAAAGTCCAATCATTATGAAAATAATGGTATATTTCTGTGAATTGAGCTCTTAGGATGACTGGATATTTTTAATAATCTAATTTCTAAATAAAATAGGTTTTAGGAAACATCATTTTGTTGCCTTCCTTTTATCTTGTAAGTTAAATATGTAATTTAATAATCACGCTATATTTGAAAATAGAACTGGTGCCATTAATGTGTTAATTGATTTTTAACACATAAAGGCTGCCCAAGTTTTATGAACTTCCACAAATAAACGGAAGCTCTGCCTGATAACTTTATGGAGTAATGGAAAACTTGTCAATGAGAAGCTCTGCCTGATATTAATTGTTGTCAGAAATTTCCTTTTCACCTCTGCCATCACATTATCGGTACATAATCTAACCTTCACAGCAAAAACCAGGTCAATACTTCTGAAAAAATTGCATCCTTCTGAATGTGATGACTTCATTCTTGGTTGCAAAAAAACGATTGGCTGGGGCTCTAGACACACAATCAGAAATAATTTTTTTCCCCAAGTATAGCCAGTTGAGGGTAAGTTTGTGTGTCAATGCGTTCCTACCATCATATCACTATATAATTGTCCTCATCTTTGATGCGTGGACGTTAGTGTATAATAATTTGGTTGGTGAGGTTTCCTGTCATTCCCTTTTCCTTTGGGAGGTACTCAATCAATGAGTTTGGTGAGCCAATATTTTTCTTCACGCCTCAATGACACTTACCTAGGGGTCAACTTTCTCTTTGAGGTGAGAAATCTATTGTAGAAGGGTATCAATGCCTTCAGAATGTGGACTTTTAGGACTCTCACTATATTTCATCTACTAAAAATGTTTTTCATTCGATGAAATTATTCCAGGATATTGCACAAGTTAGAAAATATCTCCCTCTCATCACAAGGTTCTCTCATGTCCTTATCCATTGTTTCCAAGAGTTGTACGGCTACAAATCAATGACAATGTGTTTCTCCAATGCAGTGTTCAACATGCATGTGTGTTTTCCACCATGCTTGCAAATCTAATGAGATCTGTTTATGACTCTGTTATATATATTTTCATCTCTTCACATATTATTAATTTTCTTGAGCTGGGCAGCAGTATCTCCCATAAGGAAGTTAGAATATTGAACCACTATGTCACCCTACAACGCCTTGGCATTCCCAATGTCAGAAAAATATCTATCAAGGGTTACAGTGTGATCTCCATCATGGATTGATGTCCCCTTCGTGACCTGAAGGAGGTATTATCAGTAAAACATGCAATGCCCACAAGAAGGCATGCTCAATGATGTTAACTATATGGACATCTCATTGCTTCATTGATGAACCCAAAATGAGGCATGCAATTATACATATTTTAAGGCCATTTTGGCATTATTCTAGTAATGTTACCTTCATCTTGACAAGAATTTTCATCTCATGCATCAAATGGAGCATTTGATTAAACAATGCGTTTTGATGTAATTTTTACATTTTTTACAAGTCCAATTATTTCTTAGTAAAAATGTTTTCAAAACATTATTAATTTTAATGAGATTAATGGTCTCTCTAGAATGCCAGTTTACATTTTTGAATGGTAAATGTCAAAATTGAAGAAAAAAAGACTGATACTGAGAGATATAAAAGGAGAAAGTATATATAAAAACTGGTTTACAAGTGAGGCAGATAGGGTTGAGTCAGAGTGCAAGCAGCGCCCAAGCCAGCTACAAGCAGGCCAGCATAAGGCTCTCAAGCCTACCCGCAGCCAGCAAGTATTGACGCAATCCCCATCAATATCATAGGGAGCCCACAAGTTTTACCCCACAAGGCCCATTGTAGGCCAACCATCAGCAGATCAAGTTAAGAGTGTAGCCCACACACACGCCTAGGGAATAAGTTACTTTAACTCAATTAAAAATGTTGAATGGCATTTATATAGGATAATGTATTTTGGATTTTTCATATTCGCGATAGGTTGGGCCGAAAAATGAAGAGATGGATCGCAGCCCAACGAATGGCATTTATATAGCAGAACGTATTTTGGTTGTGTGATCTTAAGAAAAGAAGAAAGAAGCAATGATTGAGCTTTTGCTGACACGGCCCTAAGCTCGCGTCATAATCAGATGCATCATAAGTAATGTTATAATCATGATCATAAATATAGCACGAATTCAAAATTCCATGCCATATTTTACCTTTTAGTTTTTCTTATTTCTTTTTTAGGGCTTTGATTTGCCACAATGACTGACGGGGACGTCTTACCCATGTGAACGACAAATCGGGAGTGAGGAAATGACTGAAGAGGCTGATGACAGGGTGTTGACTTGGCTCATGGGTGCTCCAAAATGAAAAGGGTTCTATGGCTGAAATCTAATCACAGCTTGATTCCCTATTAAGGATATCTGATGATCAGGGTAGATATGTCCATCACCGCCAGTGGTTGCCACCTCCAATGGCTGCACTATGATTTTCTGCCTAGGACGACCACTTGGAGTGATCCTATGGCCCCTGGAGGACCTCTATAGCCAAAACAACTCATCTACAGCTCAAAAGGGCCCTCAAGAGTCCTTAAAATGGACTTACAACCCCCAAGTTCACTATCTTCTGATCAATTAATCAATCAGTGACAGGAGACCCCTACTGCGGCGGAACGACCAAGGGAAAGCAATGGCACTTCCTCTGATGACTTCATTCGCCTAGGACAGCTCTAGGGAGAGTAGAAGGAGATTGAAATCTATACCAGCATGGAGGAAGATGAGAGAGGATGCACACTGACGTTGGGAATGGTGACCATCATTCCATCCTCAGTTTGCCGTAATCAGGGCCGAGATGGTAAGATCTTGATTCATCCTGGTTGAAAATTAGTTTAAGTACAACATCGGTTACACAAACTTTGATTTGAATAGAAGAGGAATATGTTGTCATTGTCCTTTTCCGGCTCGGCCTCTTTGAGGCATTCCATCGAGCATGTCCTGTGCATGGAGTATTGTTCATGATTTTGCACTATGTTTGCCCCAAATTCATCCTATTAAAAAACAAAAAATTCATTTACTCAACATTTAGGCTTTTATATGTCGTATTCTTTTATTACAAGGTATTTCAACCATATAATACTACAAATACTAAGCTATTAATTACTATTATTCCCCTTTTATCTTTTATCCTTCTTGATCTACCTAGTTAACTAAATTACCTTAATTATCCTCCTTATCTAGCTACTCACTTTTACTATGAATTAGGTAATCATTATTGTCCTATCTACCCTCTTAATATTAAATTCTAAGCATATCAAAATACAGATATTTTCTGTCATCCATTAATCAATATCTTAAAATATAATCCCTTCTTTCCCCTATCATAAATATTACTTCTTTTCTTCTTCAGTCTTCTTCTTCTTCTTCTTCCTCTTCTTCTTCTTCTTCTTCTTCTTCTTACTTCTTATTAAAATAAGTACTCCTATAAAATAACTTATTACACCTTATTTAAAGTAAAATATTATTCAATATCTAACGGAATTATAGTATTCATTATTATTATTATTTCTACCTCCTATCTCATATACAACTTACTATTATATAATTAAAAAACATTATTATCTTGTATTAAGAATATTCTATTATTTGTCCATCTATCTTACTCATCTTACATACCTCTTTGACTTATAACACCCTAAATTTGGTATTTAATTCAAGTAATTATGACAATTTTATGCATTTAAAGAGTTGAAAATAGGGTTGTTATCATATATTTTCATGTTAATTACTTTTTCCAAGTAATTTCTCATTGTTCCCTAATTTTTGTTAATTTATGAATTTTATGGAATTTATTTAATCTTGGAATAATTCTATTTAAATAAAAATTCCAAGTTTAAAATTTAATTTTAATTTTGATTAATGTGCGGATGAATTACTTGATTTTCTAGAATTTTCTAGAATTTTATCGAATTAATGGGGAATTTATTACAGAAATAAATGTTTTTGAAATAGAAAAAGGATATATTTATAAGAAAAATAGGAGCTTCAAAAGCAATTTTTAAAGTATAATCCAGCAGCTTTGAAGTGCGCATGTGGATCGCGCTGGTAGAAGCACACGGGTACGTGCAAAGCGCAATGTACTATGTTTTTTTTCTATTTTTTTTGTATTTCCCGTAGGGGGTATATGGCGCATCAAGGATGAACCTACCAATCAAAGTTTATAATGTGCCAGCCAATTAGCGAGAGACACGGGAGTGTGTGTATGAAAAAATAAAATTAAATAAATGAAAATTGATCCAACGACTCAGATCGGTAACTTTTTATCCTGAAGTCGGATTAAGGTCAAATATTTATGGATTTGCTCGTTTAGACATCCTATTTCTATCTATATGGTTGGATCATTCAGATCAAGCCTACATTGATGAATAAAAATTAATTAATAATTGGGGGTAAAATGGTATCTTTTACCATTTAACCTAAGTATAAAAGCAGAATTCGAGTTGAGGTGGTCATTCTGGAAGGAGCTCTTTCACAACTCCAAGACAGAGATGAAAACCAGCTTGGATGAACCGTATTTGGTTCTTTCTATTTCATTGTATTTGAATTTTTAATGTAATTTGGACAATTTGTTAGTGAATATTTGTTGGTTATTCTTTTTTATCTTGGTCTGAATTTCTAAATCGCTAGGCTTGAGCGGAATGAACAAGTTCTTACTAAGATTAAGAGTGAGCATTGAATTGACCTAACTATTCCAATTGCCAATCAAGAACAAAAAAATTGTAAAAAAGTTTAATTTCTAGGAAGATAGGATTATGTTCCTTAGATAGTAGTTCATGAACTTTGGATACCCAAGTTTCCCAAAACAACTAAATCAAATCTCTCGGAACCTCTCTACATGACTCCTTTGATCCCTTTTATTGGATTAAAGAAGTCAATCTGGAACTCCTTACTACTTCTCTTCTTCCCATGTCCTCTACCCTCCTTTATAAATTCTTAATCTGATTATGGTGATTTGATCTTCATTGAGGTTTAAATTAACTCAAATTAGGGTCAAATTATTCAAGTAGATAATTGATTGAATTCCTTACTAGCTTCCCTTGGACGATACCTATACTTGTCATTATACATCTTAAGTTAAGTTTTTATAAATTTTATTGTATAAGCTGAAATCAACAATGATAAGGGATAATAAAATTTCCTAAGGCATAAGGGATAAGGGATAACTCAAATTGGTGCCGTTGCCAGGGTAGCAACGCTTCAATTTTTTTCCAATTCTATCAATTAAGAGTTGTAAGATTTATTTCAAAACCTTTATTTAATTCTTAAGAAAGTGCTACTTTTTAAGCTAAAATATTCTTCATTAAATTTTATTTTATAATAGACAACCATTTCTACCCATACGAAGAAACCATGTCTTACTATTATGGGCATAGTTCTCGTTATCATGAGTTGCATGAAAATTATCACCATGATGATTTATACTATGAAAGGGCACAATTTCACTATTTTCATGAATGATCGCAGGATGTTGGCTAGATTATATGTAAGATAGGGTATGTAGATACAATAATGAAAGGAGGATAAAGATGTAAGGGGTTAATTCATAGGAGTATTTATTTTATTAGGATATAAGAAAAGACATGAACAAGACGTTAAACTAGATATAGATTAATGGAGAATGTTTAACGAGATATAGATTAATGGAGGAGAGAAACATATACAGGAGTTTAAGATCAAGGGAGATAGGGAGAGAATATAATTTATTTAGTTTTAAAAGAGTTTAGTTAATTAAATTAAGAAAGAAATATTAAGAGAAGATAGAAGGATACAAAAGATTAATTAATATTTAAATATACACATTAATATTTCTAGGGAATACTATATAGTAGCATATTGTGGTCTATATAGTTTATTAATTGAACATATATTTATTTATTTTTAGAAAATAAAATTAAGAAGGACTAGTGAAAATAGTGTAATATAAATCTATGTAATTAAATATGTTCATAAACTATTTCTCAACCACGTCGAGTGAAAATTATAATGGATTTTCCCTGATTCAAAGAGCTAAGGGTGGACGCGCTGATTGCCGCTACCTAGCATTGGCATCTGCTTTACCTATCTCCTCTACTCTGTGCTGTCACAAATTTTGGTCTCCCTGGACTCTCTCTAGCACTGTCAGGGATTTTTCAAGCCATTGGGGAGGTGTCATGCCGCTCCTTTGGGGAGTCGTTGGGGAGCCCATCAGCCTTTTCACCTTATTCATATGGTATAGAAGTGCCTTGCCGTCCTTGTCAGCCATTGTGTCCAATCAGAGGCTTAAAAAAGAAAAAAATAATATTAAAATAGTGTGTTTTAAATCTTACCGTCTGATCTTCCTTAAGAATATAGGACAGTAGAGATCATATCCCCATAAATAAACTTGTTATGATATGGGCTTCAGGGAGGGTGGGCACAAAACCTGGTCATTATTTACTTCTATTGTTTTCTTATGTTTGCAGTCCATTGGACCGCAATCCATCTTGTCACTTGTCAGCCTGGCCTGGCGCATAGATGAAAAGAACTGATTAATGATTCTCCCATATCAAAAACATTTAAAAGTAAGGCTGCTATATAAATATTAAGTGGAAATCCATATTGAATAAAAAACAACTTTCCATTTCGCGTGAGTGCACGGGGTTGACTATCGTGGGCTTATGTGGGCTCCTTGTGGACTCCATGTGGATTTGGTGGGAATCCTAATCCTAATTCTCTCGTCAGCTATGGGTGGGATCTTGCACTCTCCTGGCAACTAGATTGAGAGCTCTGTTTCTGGCTCTTGGCTACTCTTAACTAAAAAACCCCTTTTATCCTTTTACTTGTTTAATTTCTGCCCTAGAAGATGTAGAATAACCATTAGGGATAATTTAATCAATATAAGAATGAATTTAGGGCCTAGGGTTTAGAAGTCCAATATAAGAATGAGTTTATTTTTTAATGTAAATTTTGCACAATTTAGAAGTCCAACTATTTTTATGAAAATGAGTTTCAAATTTATTAATTTTAATGGATTAAATTCTCGCTACTGGTTATTCTAACCAAATTTTCCATTTAATCCATGAGATGAAAATTCATATAAAGACGAAGATAATATAAATAAAATGATACCAAAAGTTGCATTAAGTGTGTATAATTTAGAGCCTCATTTTGAGTTCATCATTGATCTTGTGGTCGTTAGTGTGGAGACACTAAGGACAGATGGCGGGTGCTCTTTCAAGAAAGAGTTCATGAATCCCTGTATGAATCCCTGGATGGTATTATCCCTAAACATCTATAAGGTTGATTCATGTCATCGTTGTTTAAGTGATCCATTGACTTGAAATACCAAGGACATGAGGTAGATGGAAAACTATGTATAGACTACGAGTTATGAGTCCCTCATCATGGGATCCAAATAAGTTTTAGCTAGGATGTAGTAAGAAGTACATGGAGGAGACTGAGTGGTGAATGTGGAATTTTCCACCCTTAAAATAGGAGGCGATTGAATCACGGAAGATGATATAGATAAATCCCTGGCCACATTACTAAGGATATTGGATAAGGCATTCTGCAATGATCCCCATTACTCATCAGTACAAACTGAATAGCATATGAGGGTTTGATGATTAACCACACCCTAAGTCGCACATGAGTCTCGTGCAGACAACATTGTACATGGTAACGAATGATATACAAAGTTCTATAAGAGAGTTCAAAGAATGTATATCTTTTGGAGCACAAGGTGTAGCTTGGCTTCCCATTGGCTTAAAACTTAACCTATCAATTAGGTTAAATAAATCCTTGATTAATTAATCCATAAGTTGATATAGATAATTAAAAATTTTTGTCAAAAATATTATTGAGCATTTAAAATTCTTAACTGAATGATATATGGGCATAGAGAGTCACATGCATAAGACTAAAAGGATGTTGAAAGATATACTTCATTCTTAATAAGTATAAATAAGGGGGGCACCAATTTTTGGTGCCCATGCTAGCGGTGCTTCTCCTATCTTCTTCCATGTTAGCTTACACTACACTTAAATTCACCTCATGCACCATTAACCATAGCCCAAAAACCCAACAATAATTTCATTCATTCTCTCTGGGGTTTTCATTATTGCTCTAATTTGTCCATACATGTTATGGATGCGCATTTTTTAGAACTGGTTCCTTTGAATTCATCATGGATTCTATGATTTTTGAACTATATATATCGTGAAAATATGTTTGTAGACTTGTCTTTACGCCTCTCCAATTATTCAATAATAATTCAACTTTGTACTCAACATAGTAAGCAGACCCATTGTATTGGACTTCTTGAACATCATACAGTAACATACTTGACCTGTATCAATATTCACATCATGACTTGTGAAAGTCATACCAAACTATGTAATAAACATGAAATAAAGGCAAATCAGTTGAGTACCACTAGTGTTGAAAAAATTAAATAATCATTTTATCAACTATTAATCATTAGACACCACTCACTCCCAACCCACTCCGCCCTTCCGCCTCCACCCCCCCTTCAACGACCACCTTGTAATGAAATAAATATACATTCATTAATATTTGATATTTATAATGAAATGCTAAAATACGTGCAATGACTCAAATAACTTGAACGATGACAAGCTCAAAACTTATGTGTGTATATGTCATTATTTAATGGTTTTCCAAACTTAATCAATAATATATATTTATCCCTTATTGTTTAAGGGGTCAAACCTTAGTTAGGTGATGGTAAAATTCACTTTTTATTGATGGAGGACTTAGAATTCTAATTTTGATTAAGATGAAATCCTTTTTAATCAAATGAAAACAATGGTTGCAATATGTATTTAATCTTATACCTTTCTATATTCTTTTATCAATAAGCATCAGATTTATGCTTAGCTAGTAATTCTTGATAACAATTGCTAAATGATCTCCTACTATATTGACTATGTGTTGATTTGATCTTAGATGTTTAGAATCTTAGCACTAATTTTTACCAAATTATTTTAATCACTAAACCCAAATCAAAATCTGCCACTAGTATTCTTTGTTATTTTACCCTAAAACTTAATTCAGTTTGAATTGTGTTTTTGGATTATTTAGTGAATTAGAAATGGTTTGGAGAAGATAGTTAATCCTAATTGTTTATTACAAATATTTTTGTAAAGATTTATCCACACTTCTCACGGATTTGAAGCCCTAAGGTAACATTTTATGATGTTTTGCATATTTATCTAATTTATTTCTCACGGATTTAGAATGATAAGAAGGTTTTTTTTTGAGTTTTTATTTCACCCTAATTAGTTCGAAATGGTAAAGATGTCCTAAATTAGCAAATCGTGAATATGATTTGCTAATTTGAGAACTAAGGGACTAAAATGAGTGGTTTAAAGGTCTAATATCATTCCAAATGGTTAATCTAGACTCAAGGAATACTAATTGAATTGAAAACAAGGTAAATTTCAGAATTAAGAGGATTAAAATCGGAATTTAGGAAAAATGGAGAACATGAAAGAAACTACAAAATTGTGAAAATTGAACGCCAAATCAAGTGTAAAATGCATTCAAAATAAGCCTAGAAGTACCACAGATGATCAGAGAATCAATCTGGGCGCAACGAACACCCAATTTTCCACGAATTTTGGCTTGACCTTGGGGAAGAAATGCGGCGAGGGATCTGTGAAATTTCTGCCCAAATCGAGCTCCAAATTGCTCCTAGTTGATTCTTGAGTCTTCAAGGAAGCTAGGCATTCTTTCCGTGAGCTTAAAATCAAGAGTGACCACTCAATTTTTTGTTTTCCCCTTTTATCGCAGCAGAATCGGAAGAACAAGTTCTTTCGATTCCGTTATTATTCTTATCTTTTGCGCATTGTACGCAGGGTGCGCGATGCATCGCGATTGGGCCACTTGGTGCCACGCATGCGTCGCCCCTCGTACGCATAGTGTCGGGTGTACAGGTGCTTCGCATGGGCGCTGCTTGTGTGGACCATGGCAATCTGCCATCCCATTGGTCCATGCAAGCTCTGTGTGACTTAGCTCACTGCATCACACAGGGTGAGTTAAGTCGCACGAGATTGGTCAGCGCAATGCTGTGTGTGGTGCGCGACACACACTATGTTGTGTACATGCGTGTTGCGCACCAAAGACGCCTAGGGCTGCTCTGATTGGCCCGCATGATGCTGCATGTGGTGCACGACACGCACGATGCTGTGTACGTGTGTGTCGCGCACCGAAGACATCTAAGGCTGTTCTGATTGGCCCCCGCGCTTCTTGGTGCGCGTCCTGTGTATAATATATTGTCCGAATATCTTTGTTATGCATCAGTATTAGGTGGAATGAAGAGAAAGGGTTTGTGATAATATCAAATTAGATCAATAAAATTATGTTTTTATACATCTTTTTTTCATACTTATTTTTAGATTTTCACTAACATTATTCACCGTTTAAGGATAAAATGAGAAATTTATGATTTATTACTTAATATCTATTTATGTATTTTATGGATTTCTCACAACATCTTGGAGTTTTATTTGAAATACAAGACTTAGGTAAACCAAATTGTGAATATAGGATGCAAATGAGAGGAAAGGAGAAACTGAAGCTATCTCTTAGATAACAATAAAAGGCCCAATACACAAGAAGCCCACTATAAAAGCCCATTCAAACCTCTTTAAGAACTGGGTCACCTATAGGCAAGAATTGTGAAATTAACCCAAAATTTCAATTTTAGAGGCCTCTTTTCAAATATGGGGAGGGAATGTGGATCTAGACTAGAAATCAAGTAATCGTAGCCCTCTATACAATGGGAATTAAATTCAATGGCTGGGAGAGTTAGAACACTTTTATTTAATCTCTTCTTCCCTCTCTTTACATCACAATTAGGATTTCTGCTCAAACTTGTTGGCATCCTTGTGCATCAGATCTTTTCAATTCTTTTCAACAAGAGTGTGGGAGAGAGAGTTCATGGGTGATCAATATTCTTGGAGAAAAAAGTACCCTTGGCCTTTAAGGGAATTGACAACAAGGTTTGTGTGATCTCCTGAATTTTTATTTGAATTTTCTCTCAGTTTTCTGTATGTAAGTAATCCAGTGGATAGGGTATATTTCAAGCTTCCCAACACATCAAACGTCTCTCAAAACTTCCTCCTCTAGCAAAATTTATACTATTTTTTGTCCAATACCCTTGCTACCCAGTGGCACACCCCCGTTTGGAAATTTTGCCATTAGAAGGGTAGGTGAGGTTCTATTTGTCCTTAAAATTATTTCTTGCCTTAAATATATCCCAATTTTTTTAAAATAATAACTTATTGTAAACTACATAAATTTCTTGCCTTAAATATTTCATTTATTTAAAATAGTTTTGACTATTTTAAATAGTCAGTCAAAGTCTTAGAAACCAACACCCATATCACCAATATCCACACCACCTATTAGATTATATTCCCATGATTGACACAAAACTCTTACAATTCATGCAGTAGATAACATATAACAGAATTCTAATGGAAACTTAAAACCTGACAATCAAATCACCATTGTGCAGATCAAATATGTGACTTTTTAGTTCCTCAAGCAAGGCATGTTGCACTGCTCGTGTGCAGCCTCTAGACGTATCCATAGCAGCCTAGGGAGAGAAGGGAGAAGAATGAAACCACATGAAGAATTCGTTCTTGGGTGAATTTTGACTAGGGCTTTCTCATACTTATTCTAAATAAGATTTTTTTGGAAAGCACCTAAAATTTTGACAACTAAAATACCATTTTTGTGTGACCCTATGAGCCCTTATATCAATGTAGTTAATACCTACAATGGCCCAATAACAATTTCTGGTCAATATTATTAATAAACTATATCAACATTCAATCGATATGTTGAGTTGTCAGTCATGGGGTGTTAATTTTTACTTTAGGGGTCAATTGATAACTTTTAATTTAAAAGATACAAAAGGTTAAATCACCTCTCTCATGGAGCCTTTTCTTTGTCATATACCACATAGGTAAAATCCTTCGTTTGCCTGATGATCCTAGGATGACTTAGGGTCTGGTCAACTAACAAATCATTATAGAACTCTTCTTTGATACATATCTACCTTGGACTAGGATTTCATCACATTGTCTCACTTGAGTTGATACCTCATGCCAAGGATGACAGATCCCATCTTGACCACTCAATCACATTCTTAAACTTTTTGATGCACATGAGTGATGTCGGGCATCATCTGGCAGGTACCGAGACGATGCTTGGATACCTAGATAGTGATGTCGGATGTCGACGGCATCGTCATCCGACGGATAACCCTAACGGGTAATGTAACTACGATGAAATGTTGCACCTACAGATAATGTGTCGTACTTGAAGGCCCCGACTCGAGGGAGAGTGCCAAACTCTGAGCTGCGAAGGGTTCACCAAGTGACGGTGACGATGGCTTCTTGAGCCTCGTTGGAGGGACGAAGGCGAATATGACGCCGAACGTAATCAATCAGTAGGGGACCTGCATCGGTAAAGACGCTCAATAGTTGTAGTTACCTCTCAACTTTCCTCTCTCACCTATCTAGCCCGAGCGCGATGGAGGCTATCGATAGTACACTACTGGGAGTAATATAACAGGCGAGCAGGAGGACAATGTACCTCGATGTTGGGGTGCCTGTCGTGCAGAATATTCGTCGATGCCGAAGGCTCGTGCGATTGGTTGAGGTAGAGGAGTGTGGAGAGATAGCTCGACAACAAGTAACGGCTCGAAGCTGGAGTGGTAGGTGGAGCTTGGAAATGAAGAGTCGAGGGAGAACGATAGGGCACCCAGGGGGCGTAGCAGCTCGAGTGACAGCTCAGCTTGAAAAACTCGTCGTTATGATGGACGGCGAGAGTGGAGCCAATAGCGATCACGACCCCAAGTCAATGCGTGCGGCACTGGCGCAAGGTGTAGTGCACAACTCAGCGGCACAGCCAACCGCCAGGATGATGGATGCCACGGGCCTGACAGGATGCCAAAGAGCACATGGGGAAGTGCACTAGCGAATCCCTTGGGAGACTATCGATGTTGATCACGCGCTGGCTCGCGCGACAACAAGGAGGGCCATAGTGGTGCAAGTAGTGATTGTTCAGAGGGCGAATCGACCAAGGTTGAGAATGTGATGAACACCGTTGGCAGGGTGACGAAGCGGCTTGGGCGGCACGCTCAACGCCGTCTTCTAAGTCAACCCCAGTTTGGAGGTCAATCAGGACAATCGTGCGGCCTGATTTTCTTCTCGTCGCAAAAAGATGGTCACGGCACCAAGCACCCATCGGACACAATTCGCCCGTGAGGAGATTCTTTGAGCCCTGGGAGCACCTAGTGAGATGTGACGATGGCAACGGCCCTGATCGGTCTACCGGCAAACGCGAACTTCCTTTGAGCATCACAAGGTCAAGGGAAGGGGCGGAAATTCATGCAGCACAACCATGGCGTGACCTTGTCACACGGCGGTCGTGGGCCTCGGTCAACGCGAGCGCAAGTGGGGCATGGGCGAATTGGCTGTCTAGGATATCCGCCGCCCCGCGGAGTGGTCGTTCCCTCCCAATTTCATGCACACGACAGAGCACGATCTCGCGCACTCGACAGAGTGTAAGGGGGTATGGCGGACCACAAGCGGTTCTCGATGGTGCTGGAGTGAGCCGGCGAGGGAAGGGGTGAGAATTCCTTCCACTTCACTGCATCGTTCTTCCTCTTCTCCCTCTGATTCTTCTTCTCTTCACGTTTTTTTGTTTTCACGGTGAAACCAAGAACATGATGAACAAACTACTAGATAAAATTCCTGGTCTGAGTGCATAAGGGTGCCACTCTTCCCTTAAGTGGGGAAATTAATGGGCCTAAGGGTCCCTAAGGGGGGGAGGGGTAGTCCAATAAGAGGGGCCCTTATATAATGGGCCCCCCATTATAAAAATAAGAGAAAATAAACATAAAAAGAAGGGGAAAGGGAGGGGGTCCAAATGACTAAGGACCCCTCCCAACATAACGACAAAGACAAAATGGACAAAACGACGGATGCTTCACGACTCGATGAAGCGACTGGACGAGACCTAGAAAACAGAAGTGGGACTAACAAAGAAGATGAATAAAATCGAAACACGATAAAAGCAAGCATCACCCGAGCTGTCAGCGCCGGGTGTCTTTGTTGGCCCCTTGGCGTGCCGGTCGGCTGGACGCGAATCGGCAGGCAGTCGACGACGATGGTGGCAGTTCGGATGACGCATTCGATGTGTTAAGATGGCGTGCCCATCAATGAGTTAAGGCAGTTTGGAATCCCATGGATAGAAACATGTAGGTCGTAGTCTATTCACAATCTTATATCCACAATATGCCTTTAGTGTCACAGGCCTATGATGTGAATTAACTTGATTGATAGTTTTGTATAATACTATTCATGGATTCATACAGATCGATTCAATGAACTATTTCCCCAAATAGCACCCAGTTTATGTCCTTAATGTCTCCACATTAGTAGTCATGGGATGTACCATGTGACTATGACTTGATAGTTGTATTATTTTTGTATAGTTTGATGTCCTTTTTTAGTATCCTTTGAGTAAGAGTATTTAGAACACATGTTTAAACACTAGTGTTCTTCGTATGATAATCTCATCAGAATTCACTTATTCTTAGCATTTATTCATGAACTTCATGCATTATAAAGAATGCATACCATATTAATGAACATTGAACGAGATATAAAATATATGACCACATATATTTCTATCAATCTCATGTCAAAATATGTGAAGATAATGGGTTTGCTATATTGTTAATCAATCACATATCCTTTTTTGATTATCTTCTTGATCAAGCAAAGTGCCTTATAAGTTCATTGACTTCTAATGAGACGTTGACTCTTTCTCTTGTGTTATATCACCACTGGTGTCACATAACAATGGAATAGGGTTTATGATCAAAGGGATGACTCCAAAGTTGGTGATCAACATCTAATCACACTTTTTACTTAAAGACATCCAGTACAGTGATTTACTCAGCTTTCATCATCAAGTCTCAGGTTTCCAACTTGGAACCTGTCCAGTAGGTTATACCTACATGCTATATTAGCGTGAGGCCAAATCTAGAATTTATGTCATCAGGATATTACCGAAAATTTTAAATTGTGTAGCCTTGGGTTTCAATTCTTCCTTCTCTGTGAACTAGAAGTATGTCCTTTGGTTGTATCAATGCTTCAAAAATGCACCCCATATAATTTAAGTGCTCAAAACTATTAGAACATATGCTGCCTTAGGCCTTGTACATAGAATGGTGTATATGTCGAACCTCGTTCTCTAAGGAAAAGGGATAATGTGATGATTTCTGTGTTCATTCTCTATCTCAGAGTTCTCCATCCCAAAACTTTTTTATGATGATTTCTGTGTTCAGGGATTTTCAGAATAGTGTTTGCCTTCTTGACCTATCTCTAAAAATTAATATTTCTGATACAAATATTGCTCCTCCCGAATTCTTTTATGGAGAAGATATTTGACATGATGGTCCACAATAATGTCTAGATGGTGATGACATGTTAAGGGTATGTGACATGTGGCAGCTTGTGACATCCTTTTCTGAAATCAGGGCTGCATGACATGAGATGACAACATTTTAAACACCTCTAGTCTGTCTTTGGAAATTGGGATTGAATCAAATCAAAGCTGTCCAGTTTGGATCAAATTGTATGATGGATCAAACCCCAATTTGATCTGATTTGATTGAATTTCTCAATTGGACACTAAGTTGGATTGAGATAATTATAGAGATTTGATTGATCTAATTTCAATAGTTGTAACTGATCTAAAGGTTAATCAAACTGTTCAAAAAAATCAAAAAAATTTAAGAAATTAATGAATTTTCAACAATGAAAATATTTAAACCAAATGTATGATCTTTAGTGAAATTTCTAATAATGAATTGAGCATATTGGATATTGAATGGATAAAGATAGATATTGAAGAGAGAGAAACATCATGACAAAGGAAGAGAGAAATATATTGATGATAGTGGGAAAGAGAGAGAGAGAGTTGTGTTTGAATGGATTGGTCAAATCAATTGGTCAATTACAATTACAGTCCTACTTTCATTGATCTAATATTTTGATCTATCCTCGATCAAACCATTCAATTGGTCACATCTCTATTGATCTGATCTCAATCTGACCAGCACTATAGAGAAGTACATCTGGCCTACTCTCTCACAACACCTTCGACATTCAATGATATTCAATTCGCCGTCGTTTCAAAATAGAAAGAAATCTATCACTAGATAAGAGCTTGATCTTGAGCCAACTTACCTTCTCCTCCTCTCAGGAGTCAGAATGTAGAACACACAATGCAGGATGGTGAGAGGAAAGATGTAAGAGAGAGGTCAACATATTTTGATTATTTAATTGACGAATTCGATGCGATCCAATTCGACCCAAACTGTTCAAATTGATTTGACCCAGCTTATTCGATTTGAACATTGGGCCGGATCATTTAATTTTGATCCGACCCAATGGGTGGACCTAGATGACGAGGATTGGATTATCGAATAGGGAACGACAGCCGTCATCCGTCACGTCACACGTCACGGTGACACCAACATGACGGATGATGTGATGGTGATGGTGACAAAATTAGGGGCTCGTGACGGTAATGGTGACGGATGATGAACTGGGCATGACAGTAACACGACGGTGACGGGGGGCCTCGGACGAGTGACGTGACGGGACGGCCATCATGGATGACGGCCATGACAGATTTTTAAAAATGACCAAAAAAGCTTAAAAACATTTATATTTAAGCTTTTCGACGGCTGAGATTTTGCCACGTGGTGTCGCTAACTCAATTTCTTGGCATTTTGCGGAAAAGGCCCTGCATTAATTCACATGCGCAAAAGGATACTGTCCAAAGACAATTGGAGATATGCCCATCTAATTCTCTCTCCTCCGCATGGCTGTTTTTCCTGTCACACGTGACGGTGATGCCGTCCGGTGATGGGGGCATGACGGCGATGCCGCAAACCACGACGGTGACGCGAACATGACGGATTTTTCTGAAATCCTAGGACGTGTGATGGGACGGTGAGGTGATGAAACTTTCGTCACGTCACCGTCCGTCACGGATCATCATCAGTCCTGTCACTTCCGGGGCATCACGTCTTGGACGTACCGTTCCCTATATCGAATTGAACATTTGATCGATCAGATCGATTCCCCGGCACGTGCCAAACCCTTAAATGGGCTTGGCCCATTTAGATTTTGGGGGCTAATAATGGGCTTTCTAGCCTCAGCTAGTGGCATTTAACAGTGTTCTTCAATTGTTATTGCATGAATTCATGAAAGTTCTTCGGGAGCACTGCGTAGGCATGAATTTCTGAAAGTTCATCGAGAGATTTGAACGAGACGATCATGTCGTGTGCGTTTCTGGATTCTCCTTCTTCAGATGAACGTTTTATGGTATAGTAATTGCCTAATTCAGCTCTTTTTCTTCGTATTTTTGCATCAGCGGAGCTGGAAGAGCAGCACGAGAAGCTTCGCAGGGCCGTCGAAGGTTGGCGAGGCCGGAGTCAGGAGCTTATTAGCAATCTATACGGGGTTTCTTGTTCCCTCGCTGCAGATTCTCGCGGCGCGAACTCTCGACCGGTTGAAATTCGCATTGAACCATTGGAGCATTCTGGGATCCACTCAATGATCGATTGCGATATCGTTGACCTGGAGAAATTCTTGATTGTTCTATCCTACGACTGCATCGAGATTTCTAAACTCCGTCTTCACGTGAGGGATCGAATTCCCCGCGTTATTTTGTTCCTGATTCGTTTGATTTTTCGAAATGATCTGATGAAGGATCGAATATTTTCAGGCTTCCAGAAGATTGTATAAAAGATTGATATTGTTTGGGCACAGATCAACCTCCAAGGAAGTGCTTCTGGAAGGAGAACCGCAGCAGGCAGTTGGTCAGTCTCTGTCTCTTTTCATGGATTTGTACGAGACAGTCAGCCGGATGGCCGCTGTCAATAGAAATTTGCTTCAGCAGTTGAATTCATTATATTCCCGACAAGACAAGTACATGAGGCCATGTATGTCGATGAACAATATCTTTCTCCGGTGTATTTTTGAAAGTTTGGCTGAGGGGATGAGCAGCTTAATGATGTTGGATGAGATATTGAGACAGAACCCTCGGATCAAAGGGCACTTATCGCAATTTAGAAGGTATCATTTTCATTCTTCATTCACATATTGTGCCATGGATGTTGGTTTTCTATATGATCAGACAATATAAAAGATGATTTTGAAGAAAAATCGTATGAAATCGAAGAATAATTAATGGAAGATCATGAAATTCTTTCAAGAAAAGCCAAACGTGTTCTAAATTATACCTAAAAATGGGGAAACTACCAACAACCAAGAAAATCTAACACGAAGAAGGTCTTAATATTGCTAAACGAGTTTATGTTTAGAAGCCAGCACCTGAGATGAAGGACGTTACTTCTACCTAATTTTAGTCCATTTTCTTTGTAATTATAAGAATATGGTGAAACCGTATCACTGGATGAAGTTTCTTAAAAAGGTTCAAGTTTTTTTTTAAGAAACAGTATCCCTGGATGAAGTTTGTTTAAAACGTTCGGTTTTCTTTAAAAATTGATATACGAATTCAAATGCTCTTTTGGTGTTGACTCAATAAAGAAACTTGGTTTTTATTCTTCTTGATCATGCAATCAGCGACAGACACATAAAATGTGATAAGCGAAAAGAGAGGTAGTGTATCACACTTATTTCCATAAGAGAAAAAAAATACCTGGATAGTTGTGTCGGAGGGGTTAGAAGATTTGTTCTCTCTGCATGGAGAGCACATACGGAGATATAAAATTTTTAAGGCATAATGTGTCCCCTAAAAGATGGATCTAAGACCTTAAGGAAAGTAGTGTATCTCCAAAGGACATACTTCAATAATCAGCAGGATACCTCTCTGGAAGAGCTAGAATTTGACCTCATGGTAAGACTTCATATGGTTTTGATGTAACAAAAAGTCAAGTCAGTTATGTGTGCATAGAAAAGTGGATATGGTTTAATCGTAAAATGTCTACTTGCCAAGGAAAAGACGAGGGTTTGATTCATGCTATCTTCCCATGATCATACTTGTAATTTATAAGACATATATTTCAATTCATGATATTCCTCTCCCTCCCCTCCCCCTCCCTTCCCCCCCACCCCTCCCCCCCCTTGATGGCTCTTTAATCTTTTAAAAGGTATTCTGGACGAGTTATTTCAAGGATAAGCTTTTGATGTGCACTCATCGAGCAGTAACAAAAAGTCAGTCTTTTATGTGTGCATAAAAAAGTGGATATGGTTTAATCTTAAAATGTCTACTTGCCAAGGAAAAAACGAGGGTTTGTTTCATGCTATCCGCCCATGATCATACTTGTAATTTATAAGATATATATTTTCAATTCATGATATTCCTCTCCCTCCCCTCCCCCCACTTCCCCTGATGGCTCTTTAATCTTTTTAAAGGTATTCTGGAGGAGTTATTTCAAGGATAAGCTTTTGGAATTGTTCCTATGCTTGCTCTTTGGAGAGCATTGTATGTTCAAAGTTTTAAGCTCTATGTAGGAGGCTAAAGTACTGGATGAGCTGTTGGACAGGGAGAGTTTAAAATGCACCAAATCTGATTATTTCCTTTTGAGATCCTTTGGATTTTTCACCGCAAGAATATTGCCCTTTGTCTGTGGAAAATATTGTCAGTTTTGGAATTAGTGCCTTGTGATGTTCAGTTTTTATCTGGTATTTCAATACTATTTTTGTGCAGGATGCTGGCCAAGGTGAAACTAGAGATCAATGCTTTTAGCTTATCTGTAAAAGATCTTGAGTGCCTTGAGCAGGTTGTTATCCAGGTGGAAAAACTCTTCGATGCTGGTTTATTCTCGGTGTGTGCTGTGTATTGAATTTCATTCCTCTTTTCGGCTTTTTGAACTTGTGTGGAGAAGACTGTGGCTACAATTTATCTTAATGATTTTCAGTCTACTTGGCTCGAAGGATTGAATCTGAATGATACCCTGCAGAAGGCCAAGTACAGTAGGAAACTTATTGAGGCAATGTCATCATGGAATTTTCAAGGGTTCCTCGATATTCTTCATCGACTTGGTAAATTTCCTTATATGCAATGCACTCACATATGTGGTGTTCCAACTCAAACTGAAGTAAAGTCTGCTATTTTCCCCACTTATGATTAGATACGTGGAAGGAACGTCCAGCACAACGTCAGAGACTTCTGCATCATATTTCTATATTTATATTTCTGGCTAATGCTTTTGGTATGTGTAATCGCCAAACTAATTTCCATTTCTTTATTCTGGTTATACTCCTCTCTTATTAGATACAAATTAAGTGCAAGTGAATTCAATTTTATTGTTCTCAAAGAGTGAATGTCAGCTTTTGAGTTGGCATTTGCTGTTGTCCTTGGTGTGGCAATTGCTGTTGCTAGCTTCTCACAACAATGGATGTCAGTTTCGTACCAAGAAAACACTTGATCATTCAATAACCTCCAGATTCTTGATCTGGATTTTGAACTATGAGGAGAAATGAGAGAATGTGAGATCCAGAAAATGAAGAGAGTAGATAGGAAGGTTGGCAGAACAGAGTGCTATCAAAAAGGGGGTCGTCTGGTGATGTAGATCGGTACTCTCAGCAATCCCAGTTTTCTATCTTTTGGTCTTTAAGATGCCAAAGGGTGTAGAAAAAGATTTGGATGGATTGCTGAAAAGGTTCTTTTGGGGAGGCAATGAACATGAGGAGCACAAGGGGGTGCATCTGGTCTTGTGGAAAGTATCATGCAGACCCATGAAACAGGGGGGTTTGGGGATCCTCCACCTAGAATCCATGGATTTGTCATTATTGACCAAATGGGTGGTAAGACTTGCATCAGCAGAAGAGGACCTGGTCTTGAGTGTACTGAGGGACAGATATGGAGGGACAGATATGGCTCAGAGATTGATTGGGATAGGCATTGGGCAAAAACTCGAGGGGAGTCTCCATTTTGGCATGGTCTATGTCAAGCCATACCGTGTATTCACAAGTTTTTTTATGCCAAATTGGGAGATGGTGCTGATTTTTTTTTCTGGACAGAAAACTGGTCCAATAAAGGCATCCTGAAACTAGAATTCCCAAGAATTTTTGCACTGGTGTGGAAACCCGCACGCTACAGCCTGTGAGTGTTGGGAGGGAGCTTGGACCCCAACCATGGCAGGGGCCTTATCAGAGCCACAGTTTTTGGAGTTAATGAGGATGCAACAAGTCCTCCTACATCTTAGCCCGGCGAGGGAGTCATGTGATGGATGGGTGTGGCAAGGGACATCCTTTTCTGTAAAGGAGGCCTATATAAAGATCAGAGGGGAAGCGCTGGAGGATTTAGCAACCAGCACCACATGCTCCATGTTGATGAAACAAAAAGTCCCTCTCAAGGTGAGGCTCTTCAGTTGGTTGTTGAGGCGACTACGATTAGTTACAAGAGTCCTACGCAATAGATGGGTCCCCACGGCTTCCACAGAGTGCCCTATGTGCGCCAGAAACGATGAAGACTGCTCCCACTTATTCTTCACATGTCCCTTCCCCAGGGAATATGGGCGTCACAGCAGTTAGGGGGGGGTGAATGTGTCCTCCAATGAGGCATTTTGAGCCTCAGCTGGTGACGGTAGATACAGGAGCTAGCTGGATTGGGGTAGATTCCTACCGGTGCTCTGGGTGATATGGCTGCACCATAATGAAGTGGTATTCAAGGGGAAGAAGGCTTCCATGGAGAATGGCATTCAGGATGTTAAGGCGCTAATAATTTTTTGGTTTGGGGGGAGGTGAAGGGCAGACCATTTTGGTCATTTTGTAAATGGATTGTACACAGCTTCATATTTTAATAGCATCAGGTTGACCACCGCGCTCCGGGTGGTCTTCCTTATTTTCTTCAAAAAAAAAAAGATAGTGGATAACGGAGATGTGCTGGTGGAGATATCCCCTCTGCCTGGTGAAGATCTCCCCTCTGATCAGCTGGCCTGATCCTGCTGAGCACCCCTTTGGTTTCTCCCCACAACTGCAAATCTTCAAATGACTCAGAATTTTCCTGCTCTTTTCTCAGGGTTATTGATCTCACACGTGCTGAAGTATGTTGCATGTGTCGCCTCTTAGTTTGTCTTCCTCTTCAGTTATCATCTTTAGTTCTTGAAGAAGAATCAACGTGTATTGGGACATCAATGGCTGCCACATTCATTGCTAGTGAGCTTCGAAGCTAAACTATCAGGTCTCCAATGATAATTTAATTGCATATTTCATGACAGTAAGGGGCTTTGGAGCTTTTCTTGGCATGAACGTTGACGGCAGAACTGTTTCAGCTTCTATGAAAAGTATATGTGGATTAAAATGAATTTTCTTTTGACTAAAAGAAAAGATACTTAATCTTCATTTTGAATCCTTGAAAATTGGATATATCCTGTGAAATTCGTGTAAATTCATCTGCATATTTGAAAATTGAATAAAAATTTCATTATTTTACTCAAACAAACGCCAATTCATTATTCAATAATTGAATCATCCAAACAAAACTATTCTAAAACTCCTTAAGATAATGAATCATCATGTTTTATGAGGGCTGCAGGAAGCTCTGTCCTTGTTTTTGGTACTAACTCTGGTGATGTGGGCTCTATGTCTTTATCTGGTAAGTGTCAGACATCTGGGAGAACGAGGAAGTGACTGGTGAAAAGGTAGGGTGGCTAGCCAAGGTGTTGCCGGGGGGGACACCTGATGTTGTTGCAATTCATAATGGAGATGTCCACGGGCATTGGGAAAAGGCTAGATATTGTAAACAAGAAAAGAACAATTCTTGATAGCAAATGAAAGAGATTACAGGGTTTTATAGGAAGCCCTAATGGGCTGACTAGAGAGGGCCCTTAATGGGCTAACAAGAGAGAGAAAATAAAGACATGTAATACTCAGATCAACACTCCCCCTCAAGCTGGAGCGTGGATGTTATCCACACCCAGCTTGGAACAGAGCTCCTCAAACCTAGGGGCATGAAGCCCTTTGGTGAAGATATCTGCAAGCTGTTCAGCGGACGGAACATAAGGCGTGCAAAAATCTCCCGATTCAAGCTTCTCTTTGATGAAATGGCGATCGATCTCGATGTGCTTTGTACGGTCATGCTGAACGGGGTCATGAGCAATGCTAATCGCCGATTTGTTGTCGCAGAACAGCTGGACAGGAGAGGGAACTGGACACCGTAGCTCACGAAGAAGCTGGGTAATCCAAAGTGCTTCACACAGACCATGCGCAAGGGCACGGAACTCCGCTTCAGCACTCGATCGAGAGACCACTTTCTGCTTCTTGCTCCTCCAAGTAATCAGATTGCCGCCCAAGAAGGTGCAATACCAGATGTGGACCGACGATCAACCACAGAGCCGGCATAATCTGCATCGGTGTAGACTTCAAGACGCAGGCCGGTATGGCGACAAAACAATAATCCACGGCCAATGGTGCCCTTCAGGAAACGGAGGAGACGATGAGCAGCATGAAAATGGCTCATGCGAGGAGTCTGCATGAACTGACTCAGAACACCCACTGAATATGCAATGTCCGGGCGAGTGTGGGTGAGATAAAGCAGTTTTCCCACAAGTCTTCTATATGGGCCAGGCTCAGCAAGCTCCTCATCCGCATCGGCACCAAGTCGATGGTTCGCATCAATCGGTGTCGAAGCAGGCTTGGCGTCCTCCTTTCCAAGCTCACAGAGAAGGTCCACCGTATACTTTCTCTGACAAATAAAGATCCCGCTGGAAGAATAGGCCACCTCTATGCCAAGAAAGTACCTCAAAGGGCCAAGATGGCGAATAGCAAATTCCGACGAGAGATACATAGTCAGCTCAATAATGGTCGTCGTATCATCACCCGTAATAATGATGTCATCCACGTACACAAGAAGAATAGCAACTCCCCCTGACGTGGAATGACGGTAGAAAAGGGTGTGATCACCATTACACTGACGGTATCCACGACGCTGCATGGCCGTCGTGAAACGACCAAACCAGGCATGAGGAGATTGCTTCAAGCCATATAATGCTTTCTTCAGGCGACAGACAACAGACTGCGGAGACGATGGCACTAAGGAAGTGTAGCCAAGAGGTAATGCCGTGTAGATCTCCTCAGTCAACTCTCCATGCAGAAAAGCATTCTTCACATCATATTGTTGCAAAATCCAGCCCCGATCCGTAGTAAGGGCCAATAAGATCCGCACAGTATTCAGCTTGGCGACGGGAGCAAAGGTCTCCTGATAATCAATGCCATGTTTCTGAGTGAACCCTTGTGCCACAACCCGGGCTTTGTGGCGCTCAATAGAACCGTCAGAATTATGCTTCACAGCATACACCCAACGGCTACCCACGAGATGCTTCCCGGCCGGTAGAGGAACCAGATCCCACGTTTCATTGTGAGCAAGAGCCTGAAGTTCTTCCGCCATGGCCTGACGCCAATGCGGAAATGAAAGGGCAATGTCCACCGTCTTGGGAAGGGAAGTGGCATCAAGGGAGGTGAGAAGGGCATGATAAGAGGGTGAGAGGCGATGAGAGGAGATAGATTCTGCCAACGGATAGAGGGGAGAGGAACGGGAAGAGGGCAGCACGGCTAATGAGGAGGTGGCAGGAGGGGTGGAGGTTGAGGGAGACGGGGCAGCAGGAGACGAAGAAGGAAGCCGAGGCTTGCGACGAGCAAGGGTAATACCGTAGCGTTTTTCAGGCGGGCAGCGACGGATAGGGAGCGGAGGAATCGAAGAAGGTGCAGCAGAAGGGTCGAGCGCAGGAGCAGATATTGGAGGAGGCTCCACAGGAGGGACTGAGACGGCGGCCGGAGGCGGGTCGGGAGGCACAATTGCTGGAGGAGCAACAGGCGGAGACACGTCGGGCGGGGCCGGTGAAGAGGGACGAGGGACGAGGATGAGGAATTCGAGTGGATCAGAGGGAGATGGGGACGATGAAGGTTCAGGAGAGGAGGAGGAATAGTAGGGAAGCAATTCATCAAACGTGGCATCTTTGGTGACGACGAACCGACGAGAGGGTGGATGATAGCATAAATAGCCTTTTTGGGTGGAAGAATAGCCAACAAACACACACTTGATAGCACGGGATCCAGTTTATCACGACCAAGTTGGTGGTTGGGCGCATAGCATACACATCCAAATACGAGGAGTAAGATGAGTTCGAGAGAGAGAGTTGGAAAGGAATGCTGAAGACGGTCAATGGGAGTGGAGTAGTCAAGCACTCGAGATGGAAGGCGATTAAGAAGATGGATGGCGGTGGAGACGGCTTCCCCCAAAAATACTTGGGCACATGCATATGGAAGATAAGGCTCGAGTCATTTCAAAGATGTGACGGAATTTTCTTTCGCAACGCCATTTTGCTGTGGTGTATAGGGACAAGAAGTTTCATGGATAATGCCTTTGTCTTGGAAGAAGGTGCTTAACGTGGTGTTAGCGTGGTCTTTAGCATTGTCGGAGCGGAAGCGACGAATGGATATAGAGAATTGAGTTTGGATAAGGGAGTAAAATTGAGGAATGACACGAGATATCTCCGATTTGTTCTTCAAGAAATATGCCCACGTGAATCGAGTAGCGTCGTCAATAAAGATGCATAACCACCGAGAACCGGAAGTACTATGAATAGGGGAACGCCCCCACACATCGGTGTGAATAAGGGAGAATGGGGTCGAAGAATGAGAAGACGAGATAGGATACGTGGTACGATGATGTTTGGCAATCCGACAAGCAGTACAAACAAAGCGGTCCACAGAATGGCCTTGAAAGAGTTTAGGAAAGAGAGACGATAAAGAGTAGCAAAAGAAGGATGGCCGAGACGTCGATGAAGAAGCCACAAACGCTCGTGGGAAGCCGAAAGGGAAACTGCCGCAGCAGCAAAAGCAAGAGAACTCGAACAAGGACGAACAAGATAGAGCCCCTCATGCTCCTCAGCAATGGAAATCGTCCTCCCCGACACCTTATCACGATAAAAACATGAATTAGGAGAGAAGGTAAGGTCTTGTTTCAAGTCGCGAACAAGGCTAGATAGGAGAGAAGATGATGAGTAAGGCGAGGAACATGAAGAACTTTAGATAAATGCATAAAAGAGGAAAGGGCCACACGACCAATACCCGCCACGGTGAGAAGATCGCCGGAGGCTGTTTTAACTTTGGAGGAGCCAGAAACGGGTGCATAAGTTTGAAAGGCTCGAGGATTTGGGGTCATGTGGGTGGTGGCACCGGAATCAAGAAGCCAAGTGGAAGAGGAAAAAGAATGGCCAGGAGGGGATGTAGGTGTGGGAAGACTGGTGGACATACCTGCGTGGGCCAAGGAGCATGAGCCCACGACTGGAGGATCAAGCAAGCGGCGTAGACGCTCCATCTCTTCCGGAGTGAAGCTAGCGGGCGAGGCACTAGTCGGGCGAAGACCGTACAGCATAGGCACTTGACCCGGGGCACGACGGCGGCGGCTGCAGCAAGGTTGCTCGGTTGTGCGCGTTTCCGTTGAAGCTTGTAGCACGTCTTCTTAGAGTGACCTCGCTTGCAGTAATTGCAAAACAGCGAAGGATCACCCTTTGGAGAATCCTCCGTCCGAGCCGTCGGACCACGTGGCAAAGAGTCGGGTGGTGGAGTCGACGATGGGCGTGCAGACGAAGAGGAATGAGCTACAAGTGCCGAAGCCGAGTTCTGGGCCTGCTGAAAGCGGGATTCTTCAACCCGCACACTGTGGAGCGCATCCTTGAAGGTAGGACCAGTCTCCCGATAAATAAGCTGAGCCCGTACAACTTCATATTCCGGGTTCAGTCCCATAAGAAACTGGAAAACCCGAAGTTGAAGAGTATATTGGCGGTCCACCGAATGGGGGTCGGGCGGCATGTAGTAGTCAATTTCATTCCACAACGAAATGAGCTCCGTACTGTACTCCATGATAGACCGGTCCCCTTGACGCGAGTTAGCGGCCCGATGTACCAATTCGTGCAGTCGCAATGTTGTGCTTCTTGGAGTGGCTCTCAAGTGCTGCTTCCCAGACCGCCCGAGCCGACTCTAGAGACATGAATTCACCTTTAACACTAGGTGAAATACTGTCCAAGAGCCAACGATGAACTACCCCCTCAACGTCCAGCCAGTCATAATACTTGGGATCGGTCCGAAGGTCCGTCTTCTAGAAGATGGCGCATGAGACGCCCTTTAAAGTTATCTGGGACGTCATGGCGCCATTGTAGGAGATTGAATCAGTAAACATACCATCCGGAGGCATCCGAGGCAAAGAGGATGGTCCAGAGGAGGACGACCAATTCGGGCTTGAGAGGCACCGCAGATGCATGTGGCGTAGATACGGCGTCGAGTCTGGCGTGACAGTAGAGGTTTGGGCTTCAACCGGGTTCGTCATGATGAAAGCAGAGTAGACCACAGTCAGAAGGCGCGGAACGACGAAGCGGGACTGCAGCGCCGAGACGTCGGGCGCCGGGACGGTGAGCCGGACGGCGGTCGCTGGACGGCGGGCGCTGGACGACGGTCGCTGGACGGCCGGCGCTGGACGGCGGGCGCGGGACGACGGTCGCCGGACGCGGCGCGCCGGACGCTGGCGCCGGGCGCGCGAGCCGGAGGGCGCGAGCGGGCGCGCGAGCCGGAGGGCGCGAGCCGAGGCGGCGCGCCCGGGCGCGGAGCGGAAGACACTGACGGGCGGACGTCAGAACAGCGGCGCGCTGGGAGGCCCAGAGCGAGACGGCAGAGACCGGAGCGCGAGATCAGGCGGTCGTGAGAACCGCCAAGATCGAGCGCAAGGTCGAGCCAGAAACCCAGATTAGGGTTAGGGTTAGGGCTCTGATACCATGTAAACAAGAAAAGAACAATTCTTGATAGCAAATGAAAGAGATTACAGGGTTTTATAGGAAGCCCTAATGGGCTGACTAGAGAGGGCCCTTAATGGGCTAACAAGAGAGAGAAAATAAAGACATGTAATACTCAGATCAACAGATATCATGATGAGACTGTTGAACAATGTACCTTGAATTCCCTCTTCTCCACAATTTCTCTATGACACTGTAGGGAAGGGAAGAGAGGAGAGGAGAAACGAGATCCAAGAAAATGAACAACTAACTTGATGAATATTTTCAATGGGGTTCCTTGGCTTATATAGGTGCCAAGTTGTACCTTTACATGGGCTAATAGTTGAAGGCCAAATATAAGAAAGTACCTGAAATGGAAATGAATAAAAGAAGGGAATGACTAAAAGAAAGAAACGTTCTGGCTGACAGAGACGATTCTTATAGATAGGATCTGGCCCAGAAGAAAGCCGTGGGCTTGCGATGGCTGCCTTGGACATTGTGTGTTGACCTATCAACTTGGGAGATTGGGGGGCTTACACATGCTAAATATGAACACAGCACTCCTAACGATGTGGGACAACTATGCTGGGACCACAGCACAGCACTCCTAGTTATGAATCTCCAAGACAACCTCACCATTCTAATACGGTGGGACAACTATGGCAAGGGGTTCCACTGGGAGAGAAAAGCAGGTCCATTCCAAGGGGCTCAGACAGATCTTCCCCTGGGTACAGGACTTCATTTCTGCCAAGTTAGGTGATGGCTCAGTATTTCAATAGTGATTGGATGCATGGTTGCCACTACACACATTGCATGAAGCATTCCCTCGCTTATATGCACTCGAGCCCGAATGCAAAGGTTCAGGTCTGTTGGGATGGAGTATGGAACCTGATCTTAGTTGGTGCCATGTCGGACCAGAGGGTTGCAGACCGTAGACATGCAGCAGTCCCTAGCACAGTTAAGCCCAAGGTGCAGCAAAAAAGATGGCTGGATATGAGTCAACATCATTTTTTCAGTGTGAAAGGCTTACAGAGGATTCGAGAGGGGTAAAAGGACCCGACAATCATCCGTGCATGTAGGTTAATATGGTGGAAAAAAGTCCAGATCAAGGTTCAAATTTTTGCCTGACTTCTATTATGGAGAAGACAAATGACCTCGGCCTTTTGCGAAAGGCTATACCCAGATACATTTTTGACATGTGTTATGCTCAAGAAGAGAAGAAGAATGCCCACGTTATTCTTCAAGTGCCCTTTTTGCTCAGGCGATTTGGGCCAACCAAGAGATATCACTGAGGGACGTGAATTCGAAAGAGGTTTTTGGGGCTTAATCCGCAGGTGTGGGCAGGTACTGACGGCATTTTGGGCCATATGGCTGCATAGACCAAGGTGTTGTTCAGGGGAAGGATGGCTTCTACCGATGGGTCTGTGATACGAAGTATCAAGAAATAGAAATTCAATGAAGTTCCACTCTCCACCGAAATGGATAGTTTGACAATGTTATAACGGAAATGTATAAATCTTGGAGATGATCCAGACGACTCCTCCTCCTCTGGAGCTCCTTCTCGATCTGGCGGTCCTCCCTCCTTGAGGTAGAACTCCTCCCTCCAAGCCGATAGCAGAGCCGCGACCGCAGCTCCACCCTTCCCCTCTGAGACTGAGGATTCAAGATCAAGAAAAGCAATATTCTTTACCTGGAGACTCCTTTATTTATAGGTCTATGCGGGAAGTTCCCGCCCAATTCACTTGGTTTGGTCAAACGACCGTTGACCAGATCTGGTCTTCCTTCTTCGGTAAGTCTTGGAGTAGCGTCTATCAGTCTGTCCAGGAGTTGGAGGGACTTAAGGTGGTGTGGTTTCCTCGGGTTGCGGATGGATAGAGGAGGATTTGAACACGTTTGGATTGAATGAGATCGGCCTGTAAAGTTTTACTGGGAGGGTCACCGACTCAATAGGTGATCGTCCCTATTTTTTTTTGAAAAAGATCAGGGTGATCGTCCCTTTTAATGTTTAAACAAAAATTCCATTTTCCTTTAGTAGGAAGACAGGCGATTACAGATTGAATAAAAATACCTAAAGACTTATTGGGCACTGTCCCTTGTCATCCAAAAGTAGTGTATTTTTATTGTGTTCATGTATAGGCCCATATCTACAACTTATAGGCAGCCCTCTCATATGGACTTATCTATTGTTTCATTCATTTTTTTTGAAAATTTTATATATGAAGAAGAGAAAGATTTTAAAACGTAAGAGTCAAGTGGGAGATCCAAAAATTATAAACATCATTAACTCTTTTGTTGTAGAAAACCCTATTTCTTCGAGAGACTGCAATAGGTATAAATGAAGTAATGGCCCGATAGGACCAGCACTGACTAAAAATAGTGGGTCTCAAGAAGAAGATGGCCCACTTCAACAGTATAGTGTTTAATCAAATTCAAATTTGCCGACAGTGTGCATTCTTTTTCAGACTTTCAATTTTCATCTCTTTATCTTAATTTCTTTTGGTAGTTTCTCCTATGCATCTGCAGCTGATATCTTTTGAACTTCTATGATATTTTAATTATTCAATATGGAGGTAATCTTAACTTCCTTTTGGGTGAACGATCAGATGAAGCTCCTGAGAAGAAATGGGGGAAAGTGATAGCAGATATGTTACACAAGGCTCCGATAATCTACATTGAATGTGGAGTCAGGCTCACAATTTTAGATTTACTTGGCAAGCATTGCCCTCGGTTGCTCTCTTCATGGTCCTCTCTGAGAGGATCTACCAGGGATTCTGATATTATGTTGAGAAACTATTTATGTTACCTCAGCGAGGCACACTCACGGTATATTAAAAAGACTTGTCCATTTGTCATAGAACAATGCATTGAATTGAATTGGATCTTATGTATTTGGCATGAAATATCCAATGGATAAATTCGAGGAAATAATTGTTGATTTGTCCATAGATGTCACTATGATAGTCATATTTATTCTTCTTAATCCTAGTTTTTTATTGTTCTAGTCTATTTATTTTTCAGAAAAATTATGCAGTTGTGTGCCTGTAAATTCTTCGACGCCTTCTTTATTTTGAGATTTTATTTGGAAAGAAATATATCTATTTCAGGGAATGGCAGACAATTAAAGAATCATTATGTTATTGGTTGGTGACATTCCAAACATCTTTACACCCTGCGGTGATTACTCTGCATGCCAATTATAAAATAAATATCTTGGATTAGAAGGTTTATGATGAAATATCTTGGCAACAGGATGGCTCCTCATTATCACATTCTGACTTCCGTCTCCAGCTTAAGCAAATTATTCAGGTACGTCAATAATATCTTCACCTTTTCATTTTGCCTGGGTCTCTAGATTCTCATCTTTGAGCATTCAATATCAAATTTTACATGCTAATATAATTCAGGGGATAGTTTTGGCCAGTAGAGTGCATACGCTAGCACTGTCTCAGATTGATCTGCACTCACACCTCGAGGCAAGTCTTATGTAGTGCTAATCTCATCAATACATCTACTTCATGTTCTTGTGATGTCGTCAAATCTTACGATTTCATCTAAATTGTGGTGGGAAAGATGCATAGCCTCGATTCAGTCAGTGCCAAGAGGTTCTCAACAACGTTTTATTAGGTTTCTGTGATCTTTAACAGTGTGAAACTTTTGCTGTCTAAATTCTGGCAATATAACTTGCAGGTTCCTGTTCAGAAGGAAAAGTTCAAAGCTCTTTGCCACATGCTTGTAATCATGAAAGTAAGAAAATATTTTCCTCTTTAATTCCTCTCAAGATACCTTGCTTCCCGTTGACCTATCCTTTTCATGATCAGGTCACTGCAAATACCTTCGGCACCAAAATGCTTCAGTTGATTCAAAGTGTGCCTCATGTAATAAATCTTATTCAAGCTGACATTGAAGGAATTCTCGTAGGCGCAAAGGTTGAACATCTGTCATATCATTTTTCCTACTATAAAATTTAACGTGAAGGAGAGATCGATCGCATCCTGAAGAGGGTGCAGGAAGGAGTTTACATCGTCGACAGTATTCGGAGAAAGGTTTACGCCACGAATTATGCGAACCAGAAGGAAAAGATTGAGGCGGAGTTGAAGAAGGAGATCATGAAACTTCAGAGATACAGAGAACAGATCAAGTCATGGATCCAGTCCAGCGACCGAGGCGGCGACCAAAGCGGCAATTTCAGGCAACACGAATGCCGCGACAGCGATACGCGTCGGAGGAGCTGCGACGCCAGGTTCTACGCCAAGGGGTTGTACGACGAGGAACGATACGGTCGTGTCGGACGAGATGAACGAGTTGATGGGAAAAGACACGCCGCTGCTCAGCGCAGATGTGTCGAAAGGGGACCCCGATGCGTTCATCTGGGAGGAAATCGATCGTGGAAAACATACCATAAAGATTTTTATGGGGGGGTCGGTAGCCTCACATCCTGACGTGTTGGAGGGCATCGGGACGAATTTCAGGCCTTCAACCAAGCAGGCGGGAGATCTCCTCTGGACCAGCAAAGAAGATTACCCCGTGTCCTTGACAGGGCAAGATTCCGGCGGGATCATCCAGGCGGTAATTTCTGGTTGGAGGACCTCCGACAGGGCACCCGGGGACCACTGCGACAAAGTTCTTGGAGTTATGACTACCGATCATCACGGTTGCATCCAGACGGCGGGCTCCACCACGTCCATGGGGGAGGGTTCCACCGTGCCCAAGGTGAAAGGGCCCCACACACCTCCGCATGGAGGGAGGGGTGGGGGGAGGAATTGGGGGCCAGGGGGGAGCTAGGAGGGGATTGTCCCAAGTCTTAGCAGAGCCGGAACAGAACCTGATCCGAAGCGCAAGGGGGCAATATGAGTGCCGTCAATATGAGTGTCGTCAAGGGGGAAATCGCCAAGCGCAAGTGAGACATCCGGTCCGAAGCCCAGGTCAACAAACGGCCCAAGGAGAAGTAGACGGAGAAGACACATGTTCCAGCATCCTCCAAAAGTGCTTGGTGGGCGATGTGTTCGGGAACAATCCCAATGTCGAGAATGTTCACATCAGCTTATGGCAGAAATTCCCTCAGCTGGACCAGGCGGAGGTGTAAAGGATAGATACACATTCCTTGCTCCTTCAAGGGGCCTCACTTGCCGCATATGTCGTGGTATGCGGACGGAAGCGACAGGTCACTGATACCACGGAGGTGAGGTGGCGGCGAGTCCTCCCTTCTGATGGGGCTGAAGGAGTTAAAAAGATGGGGATACTAGTGGAGGTGCATGGGGTCCCATTGGTGCACCGTCGAGAGATGACGCTAGCAAACCTGGTCGCCTCTTTCGGCCAACTTAAAAACATCATCTCGACGAGGTTAGAATTTGGGGACCAAAATGTGGTGCTGCTAGAGGTCGAAGTGATAGAAGGGGAGGAGTTCCCTGAGTCAGTCGGGGCTCAGGGCTACACACAAGCATTCAAAGCCAGGATAAGGGCCAAGACCCCTCCAGCCACTCCAGGAGTTTTCGGAAGACCGGATGCCCATCAGGAGGCGGTTGAGAGGAAGGGTGATTCCCCCACGGGAGTACCGGAGGACGGAGCTTCCATGGAGGAAGACGTATAGGATGGGAGGAGTGCACATGGAGGGCACATCATCGGCCATCCTGCCGGCCTCGACCATGTAATGACCAAGAAGACCTCAAAGATCAAAACCCAAGGAGGAAAAGGGTGAGACAGATAACTAATGACGATCTCCGCCAGTTTAAGGGAGTGGTTTACCGGAGGGGGAAGTTGGCGCTTACGGAGGCAGATGGTAAGAAGACCTGGGTGGTGTCTGGGCGCAACAGTCAGATACGCCTAATCGCCGACGGACGATCCAAGAAGATGGCAGCTCGTCGAAAGCCACATGGATCCCCGCCAAGGGATCAGCGAAACAGTGGGGAAGAGGCTGTAGAGTCCTCTAGCCGCACAGAGGATGCTGCGACGGAGGAGGTCCATGGCGCACAGCCGACGATGGCTGAGTTGGCCGAGGAGGTTGGAATAACCCCGGAGAAGGTGCAAGGGGGGCAAGCATCGGATCATCAATGAAGTGTCTATAGTGGATATACACGGACTACGGGACGAAGGGAGGCGGGGAGTTGTGGGAAGCTATTTGCAACAATGGGGTGTGGATGTGGTGTGCCTACAAGAGAGGATGTTGGAGAGATGGGACACTAAGGTATGGAACTCGGTGGGAAGGGGTTCTCTGGAGGGTGTTGTGGCCGTTAATGCCATGGGCAGATCGGGGGGCTTACTAGTGGCATGGAACACGGTGACCTTTGCTAAGAAAGGGTCGTGGACAGGACAGTACGTGGCGGCCGTTAAAGTAAGGAGAAGAAGCGACGGATTTCAATGCATGGTGGAATCGGTATATGGTCCGGTCATTGCAGCCCGACGTCACAGATTATGGGAGGAATTGGACGTAGTCACCTCCCTCTTTTTAGGGATCCCCAATGCTGTTTAGCGGGGATTTTAACGTCACTCTGGAGTTGAGTGATAGACGGAATGGCTTGGGAGGGCAGGACCCAGGATCAGACGCGTTTTTGGCATTCAACTCGGGGGCGGGTCTGCAAGAAATGGGACCGATGAACTGTAACTACACATGGCGTAGTATGAGAGGTCCTACCATGCTCTCCCGCTTGGACCAATTCCTGTGTTCGGTTGACTATTGGAGGCACACCCATTAGCAGATGTACAAGCACTCCCCAGACCTTTATCTGATCATGCCCCAAATATATGGCAGGATAATGTTGGGCAAGCTAGGCCCACCTACTTCAAATTGGGCCGATCGTGGCTACATGAGAGGGGCTTCAAAGAGAAGGTGATAGCATGAGGCTGGCCACCAAGCTGGCGGGCATGCATCATTACCTCAACTGGGTGAAGAGACAAATTCGAGAGGGAAGACACCGAAGACAGGATGAAGCCTTATCGAGGGTTCAGCATTTGGACGCCATGGAAGATACGAGATGCCTGTTTGAAGATGAACTCAAGGAAGGGAAAACATGTCGAGAGGTGGTGGAGGAGGATTAGAAGCTCGAGATGGATTGGAGGCAAAGATCGCGGCAGATTTGGCTGAGGGAAGGAGATGTCAACACTTGGTTCTTCCATATGGCGGCGAATGGAAGGCGGAGGTCAAATCACATCTCCATAGTGAAAGTGGGGGATCAAGAGTTCGTGGGGGCACAAGCAATGGGAAAAGCACTAGCGGGTTATTTCCAAACGATAACTAAACGAGGACCCTGAAACCAGTGGCGATGGGAGGGTCGGGGGTTATCCCGGTTGTCACAAGCACAACAAGATGAGCTAGTGAGGACTTTTAGTGCGGAGGAGGTGAGGGCGGCGATTAAAGGATTGAATGGAGAGGGAGCTCCGGGCCTTGACGGCTTCCCTGTCTTTTTCTTCAGCGAATTCTGGGAAGCTGTCGGCCATGACGTGATGGATACCTTGGACGAACTCCAGAGGGGCAATTTTGGCCTGGAAAGACTTAATCGATCATACTTATTTCTGCTGCCCAAGTGCACGGGGTGGTGAATGTGGGGGATTTCAGACCCATTGCTTTGTCGAACTCCATCTACCTCATCATTGCCAATGTGATGGCTAACCGTGTGAGGGTGATAATCGGGGGTCTAATCGGTTCATTCCAATCGGCCTTCATCACGAGTAGGCAATTTCAGGAGAGCGCGGTTGTGGAAATTCCTCAATTGGAAATTCCTATGGTCCGTCATGAGAAAGAGGGGATTTCCTAAGGTGTGAGTGACCTGGGTACGACGGTGTGTTACATCCCACTCTTTCTCAGTCTTAGTCAATGGCCAGGTGGAAGGAGGGTGGATCCACCCACAGAGAGGAGTCAGGCAGGGTTGCCCTTTAGCACCACTGCTGTTTGTCCTTGCGGTAGACACATTGGCCAGTTGTACCCTTAAGGCGTGCGAGCGAGGCTTTTTACGAGGATTTCACACGGCGAGCTATCCGGGGAGCATCCCATTGCTCCAGTATGCAGATGACGCAACATTCTCTATGGAAGTTTCGGTAACAGAAGCTCACACTGTTTCGTCCATGCTGGAGTTGTTTGCGGATTTCTCGGGATTATGTCTCAACTGGGAAAAGTCAGCGTTCGTGGGGTTCGGCCTATCCTTGAAGGAGGAGACTCTATGCGCTCGCGCGCTAGGTTACACCCCGAGACTCTCTTTTGATGAGGTATTTGGAGCTCCCTCTCACGGGGAGACAGATCTTAGCTGCAGAATGGCAACCAGTGATCGATAAGGTGGAGCGGAGGTTGGAGGGATGGCAAAGCATGGTACTATCACGAGGGGGTCGCATGGTACTTTTGAGATCGGTGCTCTCCGCTATCCCTATTTTCTACCTTTCAATTTTTAAGGTGCAGGTAGGGGTGGCCAAATGACTCAAAGGATTAATGAGACAGTTTTTTAGGGGAGGGAATGGAGAAGGAGGTAGAGGGATACCCCTGGTAGCCTGGGATGTGGTCTGTAGATCCGTGAAACAGGGAGGGCTGGGTATTCTCCACTTGGAATCTATGAACCTGGCATTGCTTGCTAAATGGGTTGAATGGATGGTGTCATCGACGGAGGGGCTAGCCTTCAAGGTGTTAAGAGACTTATATGATTCGCCGTTGAATTGGGAGAGGGGTTGGGCACACAGGAGGGGGGAGTCCCCTTTTTGGAATAGTCTGTGTCAAACCATTCCTCACATCGGGGATTTATTTGACCCCAAGTCGGGGGACGGGGGAGGATTCCGATTTTGGACTGATAAATGGACAAAGCACGGCCGCCTGAAGATGCAGTTTCCAAGACTTTTTGCGCTGGCAAGGAACCCCAATGTCGCCGTCAGCGAATGTTGGGAAGGGGCTTGGGTCCCTAACCTTCCTGGGAATTTATTGGAGGATCGTTTCGTGGAATTGTTGGGGAGGCATGAGACCATCCTACCTCTCAGCCCCTCAAGAGTCTCCGGGGATGGGTGGGTATGGCGCGGGCCGCCTTTCTCAGTAAAGGACGCATACTTGAAAATCTGAGGGGAAGCGAGGGGCCACATCGCAACCGGTAATACATGCCATATCATAATGAAGCAAAAACTCCCCCTGAAGGTGAGACTTTTCGGTTGGTTGCTGAGGAGGAGAAGACTGGTCACACGGGTCTACCGCAGGCGATGGGCACCGACGGAGCCCGTCTCGTGTCCTCTGTGTGGGGGGGGGGCAATGAAGACTGCTCACACCTCTTTTTTGCATGTCCTATTGCCAGAGGAGTATGGGCATCACAACAGATCTCTGGGGTGAATATTTCCTCAGACACCGATTTTTGGGCATCACTCACGACTGGTAGATACCGGAGCAGAGCGGTATGGGGCAGAATACTAGCAACACTTTGGGCAATATGGATGCAACGAAATGACGTGGTGTTCAAGGGAAGGACGGCATTGGTTGAAAACGTCATCTCGGATGTTGCGGCTTTATTATCTTTTTGGGGGTCGAGGGGATAGAGCGAAGGCCTTAATGTGCCATATCTGTGTATGATGTGTACATATTCTTTGCATTTTTAATGGAATAGGTGGACCACCGGTTTACGGGAGGTCTGTCCTACTTTTCTTTCAAAAAAAAACAATTAACGTTCTTATGTAATGCAGCTACGTTTAGAAGCTACAAAGGGGGGGCAAAAGAATAAAATCAAGATAATGGACTTTCTTACTCTTGGTATTCTACTGGTCTCGGTCTTGATATTTTTCTCATTATTCATTTGCTCACAAATGATGAATTTGTCCATTTATTTATGCTTGATATGTCTTACAATTGGGAAATGCAGTGACACGGTAAGGTGCTATAAAATTGTAAAATTTACCTGTCTCACATTTCTGTGGACATTTATAATTTGAACTATGGTAGTAATGTCATAAGCAGGGATTCTCCAGGAAGAATGTAAGAAAAGGGAGGGAACCTCAAGGAAGAAGAAAAAGAAACTTGATACCTCAAGAACGACCTTTACAACACCCATTTGGGGTTCAAAGTTATTTATGTGTTATTGGGCCAAATAAACAGAAGGCCCAATATCAAGGTAACAGTTAGTCTAACGGCTGATGCATGAAACTGTGTGCCAATTGACCAAGCCCATTGAGGAGAACCCATTTAACAAGTAGCATGGCCTCTCTTTTTTTTCTTTTGAATTGTTTGTGAAGTATCATCCTGGATGAAGGAGCAAGATTAGGTTCCAGTGGTTGATGGGGGGATGAAGGGGAGATGAGAGAGTTTCTTTGGGAGCAAAGAGCAAACAGAAGAGGAATGTGTGGGAGATGGCGCCCATGGAGACAATCCAGTTGGAGGTTCAGGGGAGTGGTGGGAATCTGCAATGCCAAAGCGGTAAAGGGTCAAAAAGTGAGAGACAAGAGGGGCAAGCTCGAGATGAGAGGGGAGAAGGGTACTCATGGTGTCTGATTTCTTGCCTCTCTTAGGTGGAGAGAGAGCATTATATGCTCTGGAAGGGTCGGTCCTGGACCTGTCGGGCCCATTGGGCTTTCTTGAGATGCCGTTGTTCACACACTCGGCTGGGAATTGCATCATCCATAAGCCTGAAGTAATGTGATTTTTAGCTTTGATGTTCTATCCACTTTATAAATTCTAATTCTTCGTTTGAAAAGGTTTCAGTCAGCAAACTGAATTTGAATAGAAATCATGAGATGATGAAAATAATTTCTCTCCTCTTTCGATAGTGATATATGTGTACTAGAAACGAAGATATCCTTCTTGAAAACTGGTATAAACTCTAGTTTGTTCGTGTAAATTTGATATGACTCTTCCACGCACTTACGTGCGCGTGCCAGGCCCACTCATGCGGAGCCGTGCACGAGTGACTATTAGAAACAAGGGTTGACATTATAAATAAAATGAGGGGACCAACCATAGAAGACGACGGCTAACTGACTTTTCTTGGAGGGGAGCTCGCGGGCACCCCAACGCCCCTGTTTGTCTGGCTTAGGGAGACCCTCCCTTTTCCAGAGGATGACCGCCCGAACCGGTCCGTCATATTGCTGTCTTCTGCATAATATTCTTCATTCAAGAACTCTACTCCTGACTTCATTGGTTTGAGTTGTTATCATTTGGAGCAATATCTTGAATTCTTGGTTCAAGATTTGTTTGTTATCATCTTGTGTCCTTCAGGAGCGTATCAAAACTACCCTTAGAGTTTGTTCCTTTAAATTACCCAAACTTTTGATGTCCTCATCTCAGATTATGAACATACAGAATAATCTCGATCCACACGGTGGCTCGAGTATAAATTAAAGGCACATTGTGAAATGTGTTGGGATAATTCAAAATAAAAATCCCAATTGTCTCACCAGGCTTTCTCACAGGTGCCATCTTAAAGATTTGTCATAGTCATTGACAAGCGTTTTCTTCGACGGGGTAAAAAATAAAACTCGCCTATTTTGAATCCCTGCTGTTTTGTAAAATATGGTTTTACAGAGAGGTAATAGGCTTCAAGAGAGACTACGGTAAAATAAAGCTGTTAGGGATATGATTACAAAGGAAAAATTAAAGACAAGAATAAACAAAAACAAATGGGACCATTCTACGACCAATTGTTCTGGTTTCAAAGGTTTGGGCAATGCACGAGCCCTCAGTTTTTGAGTGTGTAGAGAGCCTGCAACACTGCGAATGTTTATGTAAAAATTAATCAAGTATGACGAGTAAATCCAGTCAACGGTGTTAGACGCTTTGTATGTAAAGTGTGTTTATTTTCAGACCTTTTGTCTCTTGATGCTGGTTATCGAGGAGAACTATAGCCGTGAGGATTTCTTGCTCTAATGGAGAAAATATTATTCTTTATGCATTCTCTTCCATTCTATCCTCCTATTGAAGTAGAGGGATATCCAAATAAGACTTTGTTTCAATTCTTGCTCAGTTTGACGGCTAGGTTATTTCTGTGATGTAAGTGCCTTCACTGCGGAAAAGTTTAATGTTTAATATTAGACTCACTATAACATTAAGATAGTCCATATGTTTCATATTAGACTCTTACACATTTCTTTGTTATAGGCTTATATTTTTAATTCTACTTACAGTTCAAGTTAACTCAGCTCAATAATGAATTGTTCCAGAGTTTCAGACTCCCACTTCATTCATTGGGAACATCATTTTAGTTATGTTGCTTAAACGATCGAATGATTTTGCTCAGAAATAAGATACATTTCTGGTTATCCAGATAGAAATCTGTCTCTATCTTGAGAGACCAGTAGTAAAGAAAAAAATATTCAAGATTTTGTCAGAAAATTATTTCATGGAATGTTGTGGCATAGTAACTAAATAAAAAATGTTCGAGATCGAATAACTATTTCTTTCTTTGAAATGTAACTAATCCTTGCATGTTTGGCAATCTTTTCTTTTTATTACTATAGGTGGGAAAGATGCAGACTCAAAACTAACTGATTCCCTTTCATTGGCAAGTTAATTATCTCTTTGTACACAATAGTTTCCTTTTTATTTTCTGTCATTTCCTAGAATTTACTCTTATTTTTAATTAACAGATCCAGCTATCAATACGTTTACTTCAAGGAAATGGGAACTTGAAGCGACAAAAATTATTATGTGTGGCGCTTGATGTTCTAGAAAGCATTGTAAGAGATTTTATTTTTGTATTTAATTTCCTTGTTTACGTTATTGCTTACCTCTCTTTTCTATCTCCAGGGCCATTTCTCTGCGTAATTTACTAAAGAAAAAAGTTTTTCAGATGACTTTTAAAAGAGTAAATACTTTTTATCCCTTGAATCTCTTAGATTATGACTGTCAATGGGTGACAGGGTTACGCAGAAGTGGACTTCATGAGGATTAGGAAGTCAATATCAAAACTCGCCTTGGTTGTTGATTTTCAAGCCATTGTTGAAGATGTCACGGATTGCAGCTTCCTTTACTGGAGAAAAGACATGCTCAGAGATTGGTTGAGCATGGTTTACATCGATGACAAAATTTCATGGCTGCAGTAAGAATAAGTTTTTCTCTATCATGTCATAGTTTATATTTTATCTCATAAAAATTCAAAATTTTCCTCCAGGAATCTTCTCGATGCTTTCTGTGACAGCTTGTGGCTTCTTGATGAAGGCAATGTTGGTCAGCATTCCCGAGAATCATTTGAGAAACAAATAAAGGATGATTTGACCAATGTAAGATTCATTCCTCTTTTGATTTGTCACCATAAAGGATGAATTATTACTACTTTTTATGATCGTGGGATTGGCATGATTCCTTCAAATGCAGGAAATTAATTCCAAGAATCATTGGAGAAACGAATTAGAGGGTGATTTATGTTATGTATGATTTATGTCCTTGTTAAATTTGTTACAAAATACCAGTAAACTCTGTCTAACAATGCTTCGGAATTATTTTTACTTTTATGATCGTGGATGAATTAATATTTCCTTCAAATACAGGAAAACTGATCTCAAGAATCATTTGAGAAACTAATGGCGGATGATTTGCCTAATTCATGATTCATTTCCTCATTTGGTTTGTTGAAAATTTGGCGAAATCCATCTAGCAATGCTTCAATTATTATTATTCCTACATCTTTTGATCATAGGATTAATATTATTATTCGTTCTTTCAAACACAGGAAATTATTTACCCTCTTTGTCGAGATATCGAGAATGACCTACGCCTGCATGTACATTCTGCTTATCTGAACGGTTCTGCCAATGTGAACCTGACGAAGGTAGATTTCATCACTGTCGTAATCGATTTGAGGCCAATTCTGTAAAAAAAATTTTCACAACTCATCTTTAGACGGGCGTGCGGAATCTGTCATGGTATCTGCAAATGAGACCTCTTTATCTCCCATTCAGTTGCATTGATATAAGAGCATTTGTTGTGTCCTACCTGAATTCCAACTTCTACTGCCATACTGCAATGGCTGCTAATGACTGGAAGGTACGTAGCTCAACTGGGAAAGATATATAGTTCATTTCTAAATGACAGTGAATTGGGACAAGTGAACTTACAAAGTTGGTTATTTTCCCAAAAAAATTCAGGTCTACTCAGAAATGAGGCAGGTTGCTGAACTTAAGTATGGGCTTTTATTGGACGATAACAATCTTCCTGGTCTTCTAAGAAACCCCTCTGGTCATGGCTTTGATTTTTTTGAAACCCTAAAACATTTGTCCACATTTTCGAGGAAATATTCCTATGACCTTATTAAGCAGGTAAGATGATGTGGAACACATAAAAATCTTAAGTTGTCACTGGAAAAGACGCTGTTGTTTCTTCCTTATTTAACCCTAAATATTATGTATTTGCATTTATGTCCCTTATATGATCGTTGAAACTTATCTCGGGTCCACCATCTGTTATGAAATGGATCGAAAATTGCCTTTTATGCATAGCATTCGTCTCAAGTAATCAAATGATTGGATTTTCTGGTTTCTCGGTGCCTCCTCTCTGTGCTTCAACGCTGACGTAGTGAGCTGACTGTGGATCTCGCTGTATCAGCAAAGTGTGCAATCCATGGGCTGTCCTCCCTGTTTGAGAGACTGTTTCTTTTCCCCTTTTCTTTTTGGTATGTGAGCAGGATGCCATGCATCGTTGTTCCAAAGCTGTGCACACATTTTTCCTCTTATTTTTGTTGTGATGTTATCATTCCCAGGGAAGAGCTGTGTTTTTCCTGGGGTTTTCAGAATTCCCATCCACATATACTGCAGGGAAAAGCCTAGACGGGGGTTTTGTGGCCATAGCTCTCTTTGACAGGGAGTGCTTGTTAATTTCCCTTTTGCGAGAAACGCTGATCTTGGGGTGCCTATTACCTGTTTGTCCATAGTCCCTGTCATTGGAAGTGCTAGTCCCTCTTGTGGGAAGTGCTGATATTTTCATTTGCTATCTGCTGATCATGCAGTGCCTATTACAGTCCTTTGACTGTAGTTCCTGCTGTGGGAAGTGGGGATCTTTTTGTATTTTATCTTCTGTTCATGCAATGCCTATTACTCCTTTGAAAGTAGTCTCTGTTGTCAGAAGTGGTGATTTTTTTGTCGCTATCTGCTGATCTTTTTCCAGAGCGGAAGCATATCCAAATACTTTTATATTCTAATACTGCTAATATATTTAAGTATTTGAATATACTTTTTCCCTGGAAACCATCTGTCATGAGTTGGATGTCTACCAGCCTGTCAAAAACACTGACTCTGAAGTTAGAGATTATTTGCTAAAAGATCACATTCACAAATTTATTTCTGGGCTTAACTCCCACTTACACACTTTATGCTTTATTAATCGACATAGAAAGGACTCCTATCTCTGAAGAAGCTGTCAGCTCGGCCATTCGTGAAGAGAGCTGCCTGCAGTCCCCAAATTTTTATCTCTCCCCAGAAACCTCTGCCTTAGTGATGAAGACAATTCACATGAAGAGTTCTGGTAGTCCCACCAACTCAGGGGATTCAGGAACCTCTTACTGGCGCAGATCGGAAGGGACATCTCTAGTGCGGTCACTGCAGAAAACATGGACTTGTTATAGACTTGTTGAAAATTTGATGTGAAGCCTCAATTTGGGCAGAACAGAGCTATTATTTATCACAAATGCCCTAAGGTTGGCTAATGGTGCTCTGACGGGCACCATTAGCCAAATTAGGGCTTGTTAATTGGGGAGGCTCATACCCTCTCCATTATCTCCCGTGCTGCATATACTTTGGGGGAAGGGGGGGTTCTGGGGGGGAGGGGGGGGGGGAGCTGTGGTAAGAGCTTAAAAGGATGAGACAGATGACGACAGCTTTCCTTGGACCTTCCAATGCATCCACCGGTACGCCGTCTAATGCTTATATGAGTTTGGCCCCTACGTCTATTCCTCCTGCACAGTAAAGGTGTAGTGATGATATGCGAATCTTATTAAACTCTGGTGTGACAGATCTCATGAAACAGGTTAATTTTTTATGAGACTCATACTCCTTTATCTGAAAAGCAAAATGGCCACACTGCCAAGGCCATCGTATACCCATCGCTGGGTTAAGGACTAATAAAATTCTCAGCGTTGGGTTTTTTGAAATGACCCTTAATGGCCTTACATCTTTCAACAACATTGATTTTACAAAGCAGATTTAGAAAATCTGGGTTACATGATTTGGTGATTACTAAAGGTGAGTGTATTCTTGTGAACCGGACTACTGGACAGAAGGGTAGGCTATGATATTTCTGCCAGTATGATTTGGTGAATTGACCAACCATATGATATTTCTGGGTTATAAACAAAGACATGGTGGCCAGACTTTTGTATAGGACATACATTGCAAGGCATTTCTATTTTTTTTGTCTATGTGGAAAACATGATCATTACAGGCTATCATCATAGGGAAATAGAGAAATTGAATGAAATATTTTCAGAGGACATTGATGACAAGAGACTTTCCCATACCAGGCTGCTGTTATGCTAACGCTGGCCCAGTATGGAATCCAAGCCCTCTATCAGCCCAATTAGGCCCAAACCGATGGTCCTCCTTCCTTATATGTATACGGGGACCGGAAGACTACGAAGGCAGACAAGAATTCTCATCGGGAGTTTCCCTTCTCTCTTCTGACTTTCCTTATTCCTCCCTCTTGCCCATCCTTATTCCCTTCTTGACCTTCACCGTTGCAGTCTTCCAGCAGAATAATGACTTCCTCGAGTGGGAGTGTGGAGCTGCTCCGAAGACGTTTATCGGCCCTTCCATAGCTGGATCTCTCTCTCCCTCACTCTCTCATCCTTTTCCTACACCTCGTCCTACATCTCCTTCTACTCATCCTTGTGAAGAGACTCCTGAAAATACGTTAGATTGTGGTTGCATTTTGAATCAAGAAGTGTTGCAAGAAAATTCAAGAACGATTGGTTCAAGCCTCACAGATGCGTTCAAGAACGTGTCATACTTCTGGGGAATATGTGTAGCATATTCAGAAAGAGAAGTAGTGTTATCTCACCTCAAATATACACTGCCGATAAAGTTACACCGACACCAGTTCATCCTGATCAAGGCTGACTTGGAAAAGGACAATCCACCCACAGATAAGGTCAGATACAAAAGATACAAACTGTTTTACCTATCCCACACCAGACCCCATGTGGTGAACGTTATTGGTCAAGTTATCCATTTTATGCAGAACGTTATTGTACATGAAGAGGCAGTTCTTCACATACTCAGATAATTGAAGGGGAACCCAGGATTTTTAGGATCAAGTTTAGTAAAAATTATCATATTGAACTTGAAATTTATGCCTATGCTGATTATGTCGAATATTGTAGATCGGCAGTCTACCACTGCACGTTGCTCTTACTTGGGACGGAACTGATACGTTCTTTTCAAGAACGTACCAGAGGCGTGGCCCCAAGAGGCAGCACCAAGGCAGGTCGCACATGCGACCTACTATAAATAGAGAAGGTCATGCGGTGCGGTGCGAATTTTCGCACCGAGTGTGCGAATTTTCGCACGCACAAAAGGGCCTGTGCGATGTGCAGTGCGGCTTCATGCGGAAATTCACAGCGCACGTATTCGCACGCCGTTGAAGAGGGGGGGGGGCACGGTCGTTGGCGGCGACTAGGAAGGTGAGGCCGCCGACGATGGTTGCGGGCTGCCAGGGGCGGTGGAAAAGGGGGTGGAGCCGGGCGCGGGCGGCGGCTGGGGTCTTGGCGGTCGTCAGCGAGAGAGGGCGTCGGGGCGGGCGGGAAGGGCCAGCGGGCGCGGGCGGGAGGGGTAGGGGCGCAGGCGGTCGGGGAGGGGTGCGGGCAGCGCCAAGGGGGAGAGGAAAGCGGAGTGGAAGGTGCTGCAGGCGGAAGTGGGGGTGTGTGGGTGGATGGGGGAGGAGGGCAGGAGTGGAAGGGGGTGCTGCAGGCGGAAGGGGGGGTGTGCGGGTGGACGGGGGAGGAGGGCGGGACGGGCAGGGGCAGCCGCAGGCAGAGGAGGGCTGGAGAGAGGGGATGGCGGGCGGCGGCGAGGGGGTGGGGGGAGCGGCGGGGAAGGGGGGGGGGGGGTGGCGGCGTGGCAGGGAAGGGGGTAGGAGCCGGCGACGCGGCAGGGAAGGGGGGATGGGGCGCGGCGGGGAAGGGGGGGGCGGGTGGCCGGGAGAGGAAAGCGGGAGTGGAAGGGGGGAGGGGGCGGCGGCGCGGTGGAGAGGCCCGGAGGGGGCCGCGGGCAGCACAGTGGGGGGGGGGGGAGTTGTGCGCACCGCACCGACCCTTGAGCGATGTGCGGTGCGGTGTGCGAAATTCGCACCGTACCGCACAAACACACGAATCGGAATCGCTCGCACATTTTGGACCTTCCCTAACTATAAGTAAGCCTGGTCCCTGGAAAGAAAGGCAGTTACCATTTTGTGCAATTAGGCTGCGTGAGCTGAGGCTGGGGGGGGAGATTAAATGCAGATGCAGAATTCAGAGAAATGGCTCATGGAATATGTGATGCAATATGGCTCAAATCCATCTTGGAAGATGATATACGCCCGATAATAGTCGTCCAATAATAGTTGCACAGATATACTAAAGAGAAATTGGGGCTTTAGACGATCCAAAATGATAAAGAGAAGTATCTCATCCGTAAGCAAACAATGCCAATACGACGAACTGAAGTTCCCGAACAGAAGAAATAATAAGATATCCGAAGCTTAGTCAGAAGCTAGCTCGAATGAAGAAGTAGAGAAGAGAGGTAGAGATATGGGGAGTGAGAGACGGCTGGATCGGGCGTCTCGGCAATGCTCAAGCTGGAGGATCTCCAATACTCGATGATACCAGTTCTTCCGTACCACGTCGATCCTCCTACGCCTGCTTTATAGTAAACCCTACCGGCTTGTTAGGTTGACGCCATTCGTGCGTCATCCGTCGCGCCTGCGTCGTCCCCGTCATGAGTTGTCTTTTGGTACACGGCTCCTCTTCGTCCTATGATATGTCCTCATAGGGACTCTATCAGAAGATGATAAGCTCCTCGTCTGCTCACACGATATTCAATAGAATCCCAAATTTGCAACAAGTATTCTCCATGAACAATAGGGAAGGAAACTGAAGTTCGAGAGAAAGGAAAGATAGGATATGGCATGTCTAGGGAGTGAGACGCCCAAGAGAGAGGGAGCGGAAGCCTCCTTGCCGATACGTCCGCCTGGAGCTCCTGGGAAAGGCAAGGAAGGGGAAGGGTTAGGGAGGCGAGAGAGAGAAAAGGGAGTGTAGGGAAGGGAGAGGCTTACTAGGGTTATTCTCCTTTCTCTTCTTCCTCGGGCCCCCCTTCCCTTATGACTCACGGGGCTCCGTGAGTCATAACCCTTCTTGGGTTTGGGCCTGTTCGGCCCCCCTTTCGTGGGCCGAAAAGACAGGGGGTCATCTGGGCCCCTGCTGACGTTGGTATTTCTGGATCGGGGTCTTAACAGAAGACCTTAAAATTCTATTTAAAACTCCCATCCAACTGCTTTGTGATTGAAAATCAGTCAACACAACAGGACCAATCACATGAAGGTAGATTGGCACTTAATCAAGGACGAGCGAGAGAGGTCTAATCAGCACATCCTACATAAATCTAAAGATCAATGTGCTTATATACTAACAAAAGGTTTCCATAGCCCTACACTTCGGTCTCATCTGTGAGCAGGGAATGAAGAATAATAGATTCTCGAGCTTGGGGGGGCAGTGTCAGCAGAACAGGCTGTTTTTTTTCTATTTTTATCATAAATCTTGTGTATTTGTTTTTATGTCCTCCCAACATTTGAAGATTGGCATTTGACTCTCGGATCCACCATCCTCCGGGTAGTGGATCCAAAACAACCATGTTTAAGAGTAGGTCTTCATCTTGGGCATTAATTATTTTCGAGCACTAATTATTTTCCGTCTTCCTTCATAAGCATTGTCTCTCTCTAATCTGGGTTTTTGGAATTTGTGAATATTCTATCTCTCACTTTGTCCTTTTTTAGTGTTTCATCAAGAAAGTGGCCATAGGTCCACAAAACAAATCAGCTGTTATTGGTGTTGATCATGTTGTATCGGCCATATCCGCTTATGGAAGTACGACAATCCTTTCTATTTCCGAGGACATTGTACAATTTTTGGTGCAAAAGCTGCGAGAGGTTTCTGATCATCTAGAAGATGACATCTTGAAGTCACTTTTATTGAAGGAAAAGCTGTGGAAGGTTAAATATCTCATACTAGATTAGCAATTATTCATTAATGGAATAGAAATTTAATTTCAACCATTATGATGCCACTTTCTATGGTTTTAAAAGCTGTTATCTATTGTTTCCTTCAGGGGGAGAAACAAATGTGTGGTAAGTATCCTTTTGTGCGTGCCGAGCAACTAAGCGCAACCATGGAAAAGATTTCATCAAACGATGGAAGCACCAACATTATAAGCCAGTTATACTCAATGATAATGGATATCGGAAATGGGCTAGGATTGGCAAGGCTTCTTTACACTGGAGAAACCCGCCATGCCTACGAAACATCTGGGTGAGAAAGTTCATTTGATAAAAAGTTGGATACACTTAGAAGTCCATGATTTCTCTGCAGTTGTTTTCTTCCTTTGTTGATTATCATATTCTATTCAAGCCTTTCATTTATTATTTTGAGTTGCCTAATCGCTTTCCTTGATCTCATACCCGGAATGTAAGAGTAATGTATTAATACTAACTATCATGATTGATTTTCTCAATATTTTCCTAATAACTGTAGTTGTTTGATATTCTCTATTTCATTTAATATTTAGTACTCACTTAACTCCTTTTGATCTGGATGTATTCTTACCGTTTTTCTTTTATTTTAAAATTATTCTCTGAGTTATTCTTTAATTTTTTTCCTGCAGGGCCTCATTCATGCCTGTAGATGGCAAAATGAATGACAGGAATGCTACTTTTAATGATTTCAGCCCTATAAACTGGATCTTATCCTCCATATCAAGGGTAAAGCTGCTTTAGTTATACCTTCTGTTATTCATGTATTGCTTGGGACTCTAGTCTAGGGTTCAGTTTCTCAGGACAATGGCCAATCATCATCATCATCATCATCCCATTACTGTCATGGTCATACAAATGAATCATCTCTTCATCGTCTAGGCATAGTTGTGTGCCAAAATGGATGACAAAATTTGGGAGTGATGATGTCTAGTGTTTGCCATTTTTTCCGAACTTTGGTAATACTGGACCAAACTGATTTCGTCGGTTGGTCATTAAAAGTTTAACCAAAAGGTTGGTATCAATGTGGTTACAAACCGCTAACCAGAATGGAAACTGAACTGCTGTGCAGAGAGGGGAAAGTACAATAGATTTATTGCACCTGCCGGTTTTGTAACCTGGTAATGTCCCAGTGGTAGGTAAGGCCCTATGACCTGCTGGCCCACTCCATGTCTTTAAAATATAAATATCAAACATAAATATAAACATGAAAAACTTTTCTACCCTGAGATTCTGCAACTGCACTGGTTGCTCATTGTCGGTGCCTTCCATAGTGTTGCCACCACCTACAACCAAAATTTTGATATGTTTAAGGCCACTTGAACCAACCTTATTCTGGTTTTTTTTTTCTCATGAAGCTTTGATATGGACAGGTCATGCCAAAACTTTCTTTCATTGTGTATTGTATTGTTAGGACCCCATTACGGGTCTACCAGAGGAAACGACGTGGGCCACAAGAGGGCCCACGACCTTCAACGGAGCCCATCAGGGCAGAGATTGCGGAGGCGCACTCGATGGAAAAAGGGGGAAGCGACGGGGAAGAGGGCAGTCAGCAGAGTGGTGCGCTCTTCTCTTTCCCCCTCCCCTTGAACCTTTCCGGAACCCTAACCTACCTCTCTCTCTCTCTCCTGCCTTTCTCCTCCAGGCAATGGAACGCTCGAAGGGTTAACTGCGCGGCGCGACTCCACCTGAAACGCCGGCACCCTCTTGTCCCTCCTTTCCCCTCTCCAAATCTCTCCCTGTGTTTCACTCCCCGATATTTTGACAAGACGGAAGGACACATTAGTTTGGGGTTTCATTCTGAAGTATCTTTTTACATTAGCGGGAGCGAGGACTCTACCAATTTGGTATCAGAGCGCCAGCGACGACCCTGCTAACTATTTGGCCATGACGAAGGGACTTACGGTAGCAAGGATGGAAGAAGTGGAGGAACAGGTCCAGAATTTGACTGTTTCCATCCGCGACACCACCAATGCCATTGAGGCGTTATCGACGCAGATGGCCGAATCTAGAAGGGCGACCGACGACGCTCTGGCAAGCATCTGTGCCATGCTCACCGGAAAGCGGGCAGCGGACAACGGGGATGCAAGCACAGGTCCAAGGTCCCCGGTGGAAGGATCTGTCCCAGTTGATGCAGCCCTGTTGGTCCAATCAGCGCCCAGTGATCCTGCTGTGATCGGGGCGACCAGTGGGTGCCTCGTACCTTCTCCGGCCAACCCGCGTAGCGGAACCACACCTGGGGGGGGATCGGAGCCACTATGGGCGTCTCGTCCTACCCGATGGGACAAAGCGACCGCATTCCCCCGCTGGCGCCGTTACCCCCCCATCCTCGTCTTCGCTCACTGGCGCTGGTTCAAGGAGGTTGAGAAGAATGTCCAATGGGACCAGCACGGAGAGAGCCGGACCCCGACCCACTGGTGGGGGATCGCCAACCAGGAGACTGGAACTCTGAGGGGCTCCGAATGGCAAATCGACACCCTTTCTTCCCGGAGAATGGTCGGGGTAGGGGACCTCGAGGCCGGGTCAACCCTGGGGGAGAGGACTGGGGTGACCCTCGGGGACGGCCACCTCGCGTCTTGCCGCACTACGGAGGGACGTGGGAGGCCCAAGGGGGAGCTGAGGAGGAGGCACATGGCGACGAACCCCCAATTGAGTGGGAGGCGGAGGGGCGGGGTCACCAGTTCCGCCACGACCACAAAGACCGTCAGCGCCTTTACCGCAAAGGGGACATCCCCTTTTTTTGATGGGGAGAACCCGGAAGGGTGGCTAAGGCAGGTGGAGCAGTACTTTCGCCATCACCAGACTCGTCCGCACGAAAGGCTACAGCTAGTGTCGATGCACCTGGAAGGTAAGGCACTCGATTGGTTTTGTTATCGCGATGACCAGTTTGGATTTCGCAATTGGGCCGACTTTCGCCACCGCCTTGCCAAGCATTTCGGTTACTCATCAGACGAGGCTTACCATCGCCTGTTCAAACTTCAGCAAACAGGGTCAGTGGACAAGCTCATTGCTGAATTTGAGCAACTCGCCGGCTATGCACATGATGTACCCCAACATATCCTTGCAAAAGCCTTTGTGTCGGCCCTACTCCCAGAGATCCGCTCCGAGGTCCAACGTGCCAAATCACAGAACTTGGATGAATTGCAGGATTTGGCCCTAGAAGCGGAACAACAATTGGCTGCAGTAATGAAGAGCATCCACAAGAAGCTGCCAATGGTCCCGAAGAGCGGAGGCCGGGAACGACCCCCATTGTCCACCCAGGGGAACCGCCCCTTTTCCACCGCGACAACAGGGGGGCACACGGAAAGAATTCGCAAGTCATATGTGGGACTTCCGGAAGAGGAATGGAAGAGTCGCAATGAGAAGGGTCTCTGTTTCCATTGTGATGATAAATTTACGCCGGGACACCGCTGTAAGCGAGAGCTGAGGCTTTACTTAGTCCAAGGAGAGGAGGATTTCCACCCTTCCTCGGATGAGGATGAGACGCCCCAGGGCCAAGCACCCGAGGAGCTGGCAGTAATGGCGAAGGCGGGGCTAAATGCTTTATTGGGAGTAGCCTCTCAGGGCACCTTGAGAGTGAAGGGGACAATCCAAAAGCGGCAGGTGGCGATTTTGATTGACAGTGGGGCGACCCACAACTTCATTTGCAGGCAATTGCTGCGGGACCTGGGCGCTCCATTGACGGACGTCCCTCCATATGACATTATCTTGGGGGACGCACATCGACTACAAGGGCATCAGATGTGCAAGGGTCTGCAGATCTTAGTGCAAGACCTGACTGTCGTTCAAGACTTCTTACCGTTGGAAAGAAACGGGGTCGAGGTCATTTTGGGTATTCAATGGTTGCGGACACTAGGATGGATGGACGCAAATTTTGATTTATTGATGCTGCGTTTTAGTGCTGATGGCATACTCCACACGCTGTGTGGGGATCATGCAGAATCATCTGAACTGGCAGCTAGCAAGAGAAGTCGTCGGCGGGGGGCACAGCCTGCAGGATTCCATCTAACAGCCCGTGTTTCTTTTGCTCTTTTGCAGGACAGCATAGATTCTATTGAGGGTGCAATAAGAAACGCCTTTCCTGGCGTGTTTCGAGAGATGATGGGGCTGCCACCGGCACGTGAAGTGGCTCATCGCATCGTATTACAGCCAGGGGTGGCTCCAGTCAATGTCCGGCCTTACTGATATTCCCACGCTCAGAAAAATGAGTTGGAGCAAGTCACCCAAGAGCAGCTCGCTCAGGGGATAATCCGCCATTCTTCCAGCTCTTATTCGAGCCCCGCGCTGCTGGTTCCGAAGGAGGGTCAGTGGCGTTGCTGCCTGGATTATCGGGCCCTGAACAAATTCACCATTCCTGATAAATTTACAATTCCAGTGGTAGAAGAGCTGTTGGAGGAACTACATGGTATGTCTGTTTTCTCCAAATTGGACTTAAAATCAGGCTATCATCAGATACGCATGCATGAGGAGGACATCCCCAAGACAGCCTTCCGCACGCACCATGGGCATTTTGAGTTCCTCGTGATGCCCTTTGGCCTCACTAATGCACCGGCCACTTTCCAAGCCCTCATGAACCGGATACTCCAGCCCTTCCTGCGCAGGTTTGTACTGGTTTTTTTTTATGACATTTTGGTGTACAACAAGGAAATCGCGTCGCACCAGCACCACCTCCACACCGTCTTTAGGGTCCTATCGGACCACCAACTCCATGTGAACGCCAAGAAATGTCACTTTGCCCAAGGCCAGCTGGAGTATTTGGGTCACGTGGTATCTGCTTAAGGGGTCGCTACTGACCCCAACAAGGTGGCGGCCATTTTGGAGTGGCCAATTCCTCGGAATGTGCGCCAGTTACGGGGCTTTTTGGGCTTAACGGGCTATTATCGGCGGTTTGTGGCTAATTATGCCTCGTTGGCATGGCCTCTTTCTCAATTGCTAAAGAGAGACTCCTTCAAGTGGGATGCGGAAGTCAACATGCCTTCGTCACCCTTCAAGGAGCACTCTCGGCAGCGCCGGTTTTGACCTTGCCGGACTTCTCCCAGCACTTCTGCATTGAAACTGATGCTTCCGGGCTAGGCGTGGGTGCAGTCCTCATGCAGCAAGGACGCCCGATTGCCTACTTCAGCAAGGCCTTTCCCATCACCGTCCGAGCACGCTCCACCTATGAGAGAGAACTCATGGCCATTGTGTGGCCAGTCCAGAAGTGGCGGCATTATCTTTTATTTCGGCGTTTTATAATCCGCACAGATCAGTACAGCTTGAAGTACTTATTTGAAAAACGAGAAGTACCGGGTCCATTTCATAAGTGGGTTCTAAAGTTGATGGGATTTTTGTTTGATATATGTTACAAGGAAGGCCGATTGAACAAAGTGGCGGACGAGTTGTCCCGATCCCCCGCCATGGAAGAAGCTACCTTGTGTTCCATTTCAGCACCGATTTGGCAGGATGTTGACATTATTCGCAGTGAAATAGAGAGCGACACGGCTCTCCAGAAACTCATGGCAGATATCAAGGACGGGAGTACTACCATTGAAGACTACACTATCAGAGAAGGATTATTATTATTCAAGGGACGTATTTTTTTATCCTCTTCCTCGACACTCATCCCTGCACTTTTGGAGGCATTCCATTCTCAGGCGGACGGGGGAGATGGAGGATTCCCGCGCACCTATCAACGAATAAAGCAGCAATTCTACTGGCGGGGCATGAAGCGACATATCAAAGAACTGTTTAACCAGTGCCACACGTGTCTCCAGAACAAATCATCTCACCTGGCGCCGGCGGGCTTGCTGCAACCGCTATCCATTCCCAATCAAGTTTGGGAGGATCTTTCCATGGATTTCATAGAGGGCCAACCTCGCTCGGGGGGATTCAATTGCATCATGGTAGTATTGGATCGGTTGAGTAAGTATAGTCACTACACCCCGGTTCGGCATCCCTTTACAGCAAAAGACATTGCCGTATTATTTATTTGCGAGGTGGTCCGCCTGCATGGCATACCTCGCTCATTGGTGTCTGACCGAGGGCAAGTTTTTATCAGCACATTTTGGAAAGGGCTACACCGCCACCAAGGGACTCAACTCCGCATGAGCTCCGCGTATCATCCAGAGACGGATGGCCAGACTAAAGTGGTCAACCGCGGCCTCGAGACATACTTCGTTGCTTCGCGGTGAGCAACCGAGGGAATGGCACAAGTGGTTACCCTGGGCTGAGTATAGTTACAATACAGCTTATCATTCGTCTCTCAAGACGTCTCCGTTCCAACTGGTTTATGGCCGAGAACCCCCCACCCTTGTCCGTTATGGTTCCCCAACATCACCAGTAGCAGATGGGGATAAATTATTAGCCAATCGTGATCAAATGCTGGATCTACTGAAGGCAAACCTCCTCCGCGCTCAGAACCGAATGAAGCTCGCTGCGGATAGACATCGGCGGGATGTGACCTACGAGGTGGAGGACTGGGTATACCTCAAATTGAGACCCTACCGCATGCGTTCCTTGGCTTGCAGGCCGAATGAGAAGCTCAGGCCGAAGTATTTTGGGCCTTACCGCATCTTGCAGCGGGTGGGACCGATGGCTTACAAACTGGACTTACCAGCCCATACCACCATTCATCCGGTGTTTCATGTCTCTCAACACCGCTAGGCGGTGGGGCCAGAAATCACACCACAACAAGTCCCCCCCACACTTTCCGAAGACTTGGAATGGCAGCTCACCCCGGAACGGGTGATTCGTTTCAAACACTCAGTAACAGGGACCCAGGTACTTATCAAGTGGCATCACCTTCCAGACTTTGAGTCGACATGGGAGGACGCAATCACGATCGAGGACTGTTTCCCGGATTTCCAACTTGCAGACAAGCTGGCTCTGCAAGGGGGGAGTATTGTTAGGACCCCATTACGGGTCTACCAGAGGAAACGACGTGGGCCACAAGAGGGCCCACGACCTTCAACGGAGCCCATCAGGGCAGAGATTGCGGAGGCGCACTCGATGGAAAAAGGGGGAAGCGACGGGGAAGAGGGCAGTCAGCAGAGTGGTGCGCTCTTCTCTTTCCCCCTCCCCTTGAACCTTTCCGGAACCCTAACCTACCTCTCTCTCTCTCTCCTGCCTTTCTCCTCCAGGCAATGGAACGCTCGAAGGGTTAACTGCGCGGCGCGACTCCACCTGAAACGCCGGCACCCTCTTGTCCCTCCTTTCCCCTCTCCAAATCTCTCCCTGTGTTTCACTCCCCGATATTTTGACAAGACGGAAGGACACATTAGTTTGGGGTTTCATTCTGAAGTATCTTTTTACATTAGCGGGAGCGAGGAATCTACTATGTATCCACGACAGAAAGGGTATCTTTAACTACCAAAGTTGACTGTTCAAGTCTTTTAATTAATCTTTTGTCCTAAGCTTGGAGTTTGATTTTTCAAATTTGAACTTGATTTTTTCCAATTCTAGTGATGGAACTTGTAGGTTTTACCAAACCAAAAATGATCTTGGGCAGAACAGATACTGTACGAGATCTAAATCTTCCACAAAACCCATACCGAGATCTAAAGCGTCATTCCCTAATGATGACGATGGTGAACTATCATAGTGATCACCTGGTTATCGTCATGGTCATACATCTTCATCATCTTTCATCATCTCATCATAAAAAGCAGGTGACAAAATCTGGGGATGATGATGATGAATTTCTCATTTCCTGACAAGCCTAGAGTCTAGTTTCTGTCTTCATCATCTCTGTCATTACTGTTTATGGAACCACAATACTGCACTATTAAGCAGCATGAGAACAATAAATTCCAATCATGTTCTCTTTTGGGTGAAGGAGCTGGAGAAGGGTGAGGCCCTCCATCTTGAGGATTTTTGCTTCTTAGTCCCCGCTCTCACTGTTTACCTGATGGAGATGAGGCCAGTTCAAAAGGACAAGTCATTAAGGGAGCGCGAGTCAGGAAACCACCATCTTCCAAACGATGGGTTTTCAATGGGCTTCTGCCTCATCCTCAAGGTATTAACATTTTTATCTTATGATGTTTGATTTTTCATCTCATTTATGTTTTCTTCTTGGTTTTATCGTATCATGTGGTATTCCTGTGGGGTTTTAAAAATTGAAAGCAGATTAGACAGGTTGATAAATTTCCTAGGAAAGCTAAACCAACTTGGTTTAATAATGGGAATAAAGTATAAATGTCTTGTATACGGTAACATAAGTTTAAGGTCATAACTTTACTGTTTTTTTCATATGAATATAGAAATTATAAACCTAATGGATTAATATGCTATTTCTATAGCCGATAGAGAACTGGATTAGATTATGAATTAAGTTATATTTTTTAATAAAGAGAGAACTTCAATCGTTTGTCCTCATAATGCAAGTGGGGTACCTTTGAAAAATTTCCACTAGAAAGCCTTCAAATTCATTGCAATGGAAATCTCTAACACCTTTTCTATTTGTCTCATCTCAAATCTGTTTGCCTGTAGGCTAATAAGGTGTCTTGTGATATAACATCGTTCTGTAAAAAATCATTTATCCTCTCTTTTTGATCCTTTCAAACCTCATTTATTGAATTACAGTATAACTTGAATTTTATGCTATACATGACATGTAAACCTTCACTGTACCATTATCAAGTGTTGAATTTCATAGGGAAGAAGACATGGTGCAGAAGCGATAAAAACAAGGAAGAGAGGGCAGAGCAAGGGGGCTAGAGGAACTCTCTTGCTTCTGGGTTCGGGTAGATGGAGAGACGGTGAAAAGAACCAACTCAATTAAGCTAGAGGGTTCCTCTTACGGTCCTCAGTATTATATGGAATGTAGGCACAAATGAGATATATTCTTTCCTTTTTTGAGTATCAGCAGGATTTCACATCAAGAACACTAATCAGTTAATGAGTTGGCACGCAATAGAAGAGTACAGAGCAAAAGAGATAAGAGGTAACAATAGTAGTGGAGGATCTTGCTGGGTCGTCTTCTTCCCCCCTCCAGAATTGAAAGGATCTCTCTTCTAATCGGAACCACAACTCTGACTCCTTCAAAATGAACCTCCTCCATATTAGCCCGTCATTGATTTTATTTGTAGCCCTTGTCTTTCCCACCTCTTTCACGCAATTGAATTCCCATGTGTTTGATTTATCGAACACGTCAAGTTTCCTTTTCTTATCTTAGTACCATTTAAAGTCCTAGGAAGGATCTTATATTTTTTTATGGAAAGGAAGGATATTATATTATTTCCCCCAAAATAGGGATGTGAATCCTAAAAATGGATATTACATGAATACCCCAGCTTCTAACAGAAAGATCCGTGTTTTCGAATAAAAATTTCAGGTCGCAGGTGGAGAGAGGCTATTTGAAGAGCTCAACTGGTTTGCCTCTGCCAGTAAGCACTTGTTAGAAGCGTTGAGATCCCTTGATCAGAGAACAGAGCAGGACTCTAAGGGCACCAAAGTTCTCGGCTTGAAGCTCTGGACTAATCAAGCTCCTCCACCTGTCTCTTCTGAATCTCAAAAGGTTGATATACTCCTTACCCCCCCTTCTCTTTGAAACTCCCTTCCTTTAATTTTTCATTTATTTAACTTATCTTTGTTTTACCCTTATAATTCCTGGCACTTTTTGTAGGCAAAAGAAAGACTTAAGCGGCATCAAAAGGAAATGATGCTCATCGAGTACGGTTTTAATATTTCAGAAGCCATCATTGACTCTTTTGATCATGATATTCAACAACTGTAGTATCTGAAAATAGTATTGTGGTGTAAATCCCATGATAGTTATGTAATAACAGCCATTTTTATTCAGAAGGCCACTCTCAGAAGTGGATATGATATCTAATTTGCAAATTTTTTTTCTTCAAAAAGGAAAATGATATCTAATTTGCAATTTCTTCTAGTTTAGGGATTATTATTCATCCACACGAATCAGCCCTCATAATCAACTGGATTATTATTTGAAACTAACATATTCTGGTATCACAAGAACTATCATTATCCAGTTGCAACAATTCTTCTACTCAAGAGCTATTGCTTTGTGATTTTCAATAATCAAAACTGCTCTTTGCTCTAAGTATGTGAGGGTGTATAGCATGAATAACAGATATAAATTATAAATAGAAGCAATACTGCTGAATTAAATCGTCGATATACGAATCAGTGATTCCTTGTCATAAGCTATTTGTGTAATTTCTTCTATTGAATTGTTGGGGTTCATAGATTCTCATTAACACAATGGCCAAGTCAATAGACGCTGAGACAGAGAAGAGGAAAATGTGTGCATCGTTGTGAATCTTGTGCCCAAAAAAGGAATAAAAACACCTGCACTGCTAGGATCATGTGATGAACTGAGAAAATAAAAAGGAAATTTGCAGGGAGAAAGAGGGGGAGGGTAGCACGAGAACAAAGTTCAAGGAGGAAGGAAATTGGATGAACTATCTTGATCACAAGTTATTTCACAGTTGACGGTGATCTTCTGGTTCTATCTCAAAAGACAATACCAGAAAAAGACTCAATTCTTGATAATTGATCTTGAAATTATATTTCATCCAAGTTATTACTTGTTCTAAAGGAGAGTTGAGTAAATTCTTTAAGATAAAGTAAATAAGTAAACATAAAGTGAAACCTGAGTCCATAACAAATGTCAATTCTCAATCTCAAAGTTACTAGGATACCAAAGAAATATCCAATGTGTTCCAAGGACTTGACCATTATTTAAGCCACTTGATCCAATTTTAATTGAATGAACTTATAGAAATATCCAATGTGTTCTTATAGAATATTCTATAAGAACTTTTGACTGTATATTTTATCATTTTACATGAAATGAATCTTCTTGTCAGCAGATAAACATAACCCAAACTAGATTTCATAATATCAGAGCATAAAAAAAAGGGTATCTGATGGAGAGCGCTAGCTCGAGATTGCCACCACGTCTTCAAAGCCATATTCATCGTCTTCATGGACCCTGCCAGCTCGCGTTCCGCCCACCTGCACGCCAAGGCGCAAGCGAAGGCGCCCGGGTTCAAATACCCCGGGTGAAAAGCACGTTGTTATCTGTCTCGCGTTTTGATTTCGTTTCGCTTTCTTCGTTTTCGTTTTCGTCTTCGTCACCATCTACGTCATTTTCGTCTTCGTCGTCGCCGTCTATCTATTGTTTGAGTCCTTTCCTTTAATTGTTGTTCTAAGGAGGGTCTTTGTGTTAATGGACCCTCCATGTTGGACCCTCTTGTAAGGGCCCATCATGGCCCTATATAAGGCCATGATGGGTACCAGTTAATGCAGATCAGGAATTCTCTTTGTTGCAGATACACGCAGTTTCAGATCTCACCGTGAAAGAACAAAAGAGGGAAGAAGAAGGAGAAAGGAAGGAGGAGAGGAAGAAGAAGAAGAGAAGTGAGAAAGAGGAGAGTGTGTTGTCGCCAGAAGCCGCCGCCCCTGCTTCTGCTCACTTCCCAAGCCACGCCGGTGCCCTAACTGTGCCACGGTCAACAGTCGCCACTTGGGTTTGTGCGTGTTGCCGCGCCCGATGTTGGGTTTTCGGTTGAGTCGCGGCACTCACTAGGTTGCTGCGTCGCTCGGTCAAACCGTCAATACTCATCGCACGCACTACTGAAGTGCGTACCATCCACATTGATTGGTTGCACCATCCTGCTTGTCTCGCGCTGACCAACGGCTCGCTCTATCTCCCTGTAACGACGGCTGCACTCGACGCTCCGGACGCGCTCATCACCGGACCTGCCTGGGACAGCCACCACCGTCCTACACTGATGAGATGTTGACCCACTTCTGACAGTGCTAACGGGTCGTGTGTGTTGCCCTTACCACACTGGGTCAATACTGCACGCTCCTATGACAGTGTGTGACGACTTCACGCGCCGTGTGAGTCCACACTGTCCAGGGGATAGTTGCACCATTGCCCAGATGCCAGGATGCCCGCAAACAACTGTTAATTGCTCGATCTACCCGTGGGGCTGCACCACAACGACCAAAGTGCCACGTCTGCACAATCCCACCATCAGCACTACGCCCACACCATCACTACAATGGCCATGCCCCTCCGGACCGTGCTCTGCCTTCGCACTGTCGACCGTTGTTCGCATCTGCCGCTCGACCCCGCTAGCATTGACCCACTCTAGGGTTGTGCCCGCACCTCCCGAGCTCGGTTGACCCCTCGAGCCATGGGAACGGCACACGCCTCTTGCTTCAGTGCCTCCCTCGACTCCTTCAACCCGCTCCTGGCTGTCGCCAACAACAAGGACTCTACACGACATGCCGCTCACCGACGAGGTACGTCATCTCTACGCCGCTTGTTATATTATCCTTTGCAGTTTACTTTTGTACTGGCTCCTCCGCGCTCGGGCTAGAAAGGTGAGCGAGGAAAATTGAGAGAAAACTACGAACACAATTGAACGTCTTTACCGGTTTGGAGGAGTCCGTTCGTTACATGCAAGCCCTGCGGATTGATTCTGTTCCGCCCGTAGACGTCGTCGTCCCCTCTGAAGAGGTCCGAGAGGCCACTGTCACCATCACCCGACGACCCCTTCGAAGCATGGAGCTCGGCATCTCCCTTGAGTCGGGGCTTGCAAGAACGACACATAGGACACATTCACATTGCATCGTAGTTACATATACCCGTTTAGGGTTGTTTATCCGTCATACGATGACACCGTCGACGTCTGACATCACTATCTAGGTACCGAGCAATCGACTCGGTACTGACCGAACGACATCCTAGACAACGTCCGGCATCAGTATCAGAGTATTCAATGATCTCTAAATGGTACATTTTCATGTGTGTGCATGTATCCCTTTGTCATGAAGTTATCTCACGAATCTCAGGGCTGCTCCCAAGTGATCCGTAGCTATATTACTGCATTATCACCTGAGCATGCCCACTGCGTAACTGATATATGGGAATGTAGATCTCTCAAGTAAATTGCTGATCATGCACTATTTGAAATTAAACCTGTCTCTTTCATAAACATAGGATTCTTGTGGTTTACATTATTCCATGCCATATTTCATGAATAATTCTGATATAGACATTCAATCACAAGTCAAAACTATTTCGAGAAAGATACTGATATATGTGAATGTTTAATTCATAAGAGTTTTCACCAAGATCATCGCACACTTAGTAAAATAAAACTTATGAGTGTCAAAAAGTGTGGTCATATCATTGATGGCACACACTATGTCATCCACATGAAACCTAATGAAATGGTGCTCACAACCAATAAAATTGTGGTATTCCCATTTATCAGCAATATTAATATTAAAACAAAACAAAGTGATGATTTGATCAAACTCCATAAATTATTTAATAAAAAAATTTGGTCCATGGAAGTATTGTTACTTGACATACAATTTGTCTTGGGCAAAGTGTGAAAGTTTTCACCATACATATAGTCTCATCAATGTCCATTGAAAAAAAATACATCCATTTGATGTAACACTTGATGTACAGAGATATTATTGTATCAATAATATTATGGAGTTTTTTTATGAAACCAGAGAGAAAATCTTGATATAATTAATGATTTATAATAGAGTAGACTCTTCAATAAAATGATGATGTTGTTATCATTTACAAGAAATGGTCTTATATATCAGGCATTTAATATCTTCATCCATGCCATACATACACATAATAGATAAAACTCTGGATGGGTATTATAAACTGGCAGGATCATCCTAATTATTGAAATATCATAATTTTATTCTTGGATAAATACAATAAAGTTATATGTAATTGTAGTTCTCTTAACTCCAATGGATCTTCTTAATGACACTTTTCTTTGAGGTTAATGTTTTACTTCGAGAATGCAGGCCACAATATCATAATATAGTATTAGATTTACTTTAGGAAAAATAAAATCATCTTTATTGGTTTTAAGAAAAAATAGGGGGTTCCAAATTGGTAGACTAAAAAACTCATTCAATAGTATATCCAACCCCTTCCAAACTCAATACCCTCAAAATAAATAACTCTATTGGGATAATAAAACGCGAAACCATTTCAGGTTTCAAAGCATAAAAATAGGAAATATCCATCCCAGAGTCAAGTTTTCCACTGTAACAAATGTAAGGTCTTCTCCCTTCTTACTAAATGGAAATCTGAAAATGACTCATGCTGGGATTCCTGAATGTACAAATTTTTAAGGGTAATTTGATTTTTATCTTTTGTAATGATTTTGAAAATGTAAGCTTGCATTAAGTGTGTTTCACGGAGGTTCATCGGAGGAGGTGATTCAGGAATCGTACTTGTCACTAGGTCTTGAAGTGCTCTACTGAATTATATAATTATACAATCAAAAAGTTTTGTGAACCTGGGATAGTGCACTAAGGACTGATGATGCATCCTGTAGACACCAAGCAAAAGGCCCAACACATTGTTCACCTAATCCATTATAACTCCCACATACTGCTCCATTGTGGTCTGATTTAATGGCTTTGATATACTTATTAAGCTAATCTTAACCCCTAAATTTGAGATTATCAGTGCAATTTGGATAGGCTATCCTATGTGGCCCCTCTGACAACCCTAGCAGCAATTTTCTTGATGTCATGGACATTGAAGCTTTCAGGTTAGCCCCTCTCTGTCTTGCCTTCTTTTTTGATTTCCTGCTCAACAAGTAATTAATTGACCCCTTATTATCATAGAAAATGATAACAAATGTAACATGTTGACATATCACATGGAATAGACTTTTTAGCAACCCATAATTTTATATTTTGTCGCAGATTTTCCTTCAAAAAATGATTTGACTTTTTTTTGTTCTTTAGCTGTATGCTTGATCTTGATGTCCTTGATTTGTTATTTTGGTGGAGTTGATCTCAAGAAAGCCACATCACTATTACAATTGTGTTGAATCTGTAGACTGCAATTTGTTAAGCCATATCTGCTATTACAATTTGTTATATTGATCGCCTTTTTCCTATGGAACTGATCATAATCTTGATGATGAATTTTCTATTTCATTGATATATTTTTATATGGAATTTGATCTTTTTTAAGCTAGGTTTTTTTCTTGTTTGATATGTTCTTGAGCTTGACCCTTGACCTTGTATTTCCTTTAGATGTTATATTTTAGAACTTTAATCTTATCAAGCCATGTAATTTACTCTTTGGATCTGTTGTTAAGCTCAAACATTGATCGCCTATTGCTTTGATCAGCTATTGTGATGGAGTTGAAACTTTAAAATCCATGATCTTTCTCTTTCCTTAGATTTTCTCTTAAGCTCGATTATTGATATTGCATTCCCTTTAATCTTTACAAAGCTGCAGGAGTCTTTTTTGATTGGACCTATTCTGAAACTAGATCATTGATCTTTGTTTTCTTCATCTGTTGTTTAAGTGGAATTAAATTTGTAACAAGGAAAAATTAGTGGGTTATGGGTGAGGTGGGTAAAGCGCATCGAGTTCTGTTTTCATGATCAACAATCCAAGGATGACTTAGAAACTGTAAGAAATAAAATAAATCATAATGGCATTTAAAAATAGAAAAGATAAAATGGTCATATCACTTTCTGTGAAATCAAATTTGTTTTTTTTATGGTCTCTTAAATGAGCCCTCATGAGACACATGTGTCTGTCCTCTAGACGCATCTTCTCAGTCCTTTCCATGTCGAATCTCCTTGCTCTACTCAATAAGCATAACCACCTCTTTGGGATGATCTTCTCGATGCTCAGGTTGCATTGGTAAGGGATGGAAAAGGAGGGGCAAGAACCTAGAGAAAGAATGGTATGAGATATATATTTTAATAAAACCAATATGACTTAATAATTATGAGATAATATTTTATCAGAGTGACATTAACATCCCACGCACGGGCCTAGAAGTCATGAGTTGACCTTACTCATCATATCAGTGGGACAAGATAGTGACATTCTATCTAATTACTTTAATGTCTATTAAACATATTTAAAGATAAGTAATTGCCATAAAATTGTTGTGTTATGTTCCTTGGTTCAATCATGGAAAACATGGTTTTCATGGATACGGAAGTGTGTTATTGATTCTCAATCAATCTTTAAAATAATACATCACATGTAACTTATGGGGAACTTGTTCCACCCTTGACCTGCTCACTTTCAGATCATTCTAAAGTCATTCATGTGTCCAACCTCTTAAAGTATCTACATGATCACGTTGCTCTTGGATATCCACCTCTTCTTCAATTCTCCTTGAAAATCTTGAAGATCTTCTTACCTTGAAGACACTCTCCTTGTTTAAGTAGAGAAGAGAGTAGAGTGGAGAAAGGGGGGTTCAATTTTGGATGGCTTAGGTCCTTAAAATGAGTGCCCCTTCCCTATTTATATTTTACTTAAGTTTTTCTCAAAAACCCTACAAAGTAAAATATATCCACCAATGCCCTTATGACCTTATGCATGTGACCCTAAAGGCCAACGTATCATTCTTGTTAATAACTTTAGTGGCCCATTAACAATTATTGACCAAATTTATAAATTAACTATATCAATCTATATATTAATTAACTAAGGATCAATTTTAACCCAATCGATAGGTTAAGTTTCCGGTCTATGGGTCGCCAAGCTATACCTCATGGTCTAGACAGATGAGAGAACACGGAGAAGAGAGAACACAGCTGTGGGAGGATCTGATATGGTCAAAGGTATAGTAATATAAAGCCTAACTCACTTTACATTAGGAGGTTCCAATCTTATATAGGTGAGAAAATCCCTAGTGCAGATCACATATAAACCCCTATCGTGCTCACATATCACGATTAGAACTATAGACCCCACACATATCAAGATGAGAGAATTATGTTGAATTTATAGTGCGTCTAGTGCAGATCACACAAAGCTATACCTTTGTGTGTGGGTTCAGCTTTGGCAGCTGCAACTCGTCGACTGGCTGCTTCTCGCGGTCAGTTCCCACGGTATAGAGATGTGGCGGTCTGGCCAGAAATCCTTCCTGATAAGCTCTAAATGTGCGTGTTTTTATGTCGTCATTAAGGGTTTTCGAACTTAAGCAATAATATTTTTTTTATCCCTTAGTGTTTAAAGGGTCGAATCCTATGGAGGCGATGGTGATAGTCAATTTTCTCTCTAGTTAGGGTTTAGAATTCAAAGGTAGATGAGATGATGAAATAGCTACTATGAAATGCAAATCCTTGAAAGTTGCGACTAAACTTCTTATCTTTTTGAACTCAAATGATTTCAATAACTCTTTGTTATTTAACAAAAGAGATAAAATCACCTGAATTTATATTTTTATTTTATTTAAATCTTAAATTGTTTTGAATTATATTTTTAAGTTCTTTTTAGTAAATTTGAAATTTATGTAGAAAATCGATTTAATTCTAAGTGTTTTGTAAGTGTTTTAGTTATTTTATTTGTCAGAAGATGTTTTACTGTTCTTAAAGAATCAGAATATATTTTTAAAATTTTTTAAATCCAGACATAGTCAAAAGTAATTTTGGAAAATACCTTAAATTAGAAATTCTTGATTAAGAAATGCTAATTAAGGAAACTATGATTTCAATTTGATTTTAATATAATCCAAATTCGCTTCAAGGTTCTTTGAACTGAATTCTTGAAGTTGAGAATTGGTAATTGAGGGATATCGCTAATTAAGACATTTATCATGAGGTTGAGGAAATACCTTAAATTAGCAAATCGTGGCCATGATTTGCTAATTAAGGGATATTGAGAGCTAATGTGATTGATTAACGGCTTTAATTTGATCCAAAATGATTCAATCATAAGCCAATGAGCATTAATCAATTCAAACAAATAAGGAAATTTGAGAATTCAAACAGATAAAATCGAAATTTAGGAAAGCAGCGAAAGTGAACGGAATTACTAAATTGGGTAAAATTGAATGTAAAATTAAGGGAAAAATCAAAGCAATATGGGCCTAGAGATGCCAAAGATAATCAGAGAATCAATATGGGCAAATTCCGCGCAACGAACACCCCGATTTCCACAATTTTTTGCTTGAATTTAGGGGGAAAATGCGGCGACAGATCTGCAAAATTGCGGTCCAAATCGAGCTTCAATTCGCTCCCGATCAATTCTTGAGTCTAGGGCTTCCTTCCCTGAGCTTTAAAATCAAGAACCAGCTTAAATTTTAATTTTCCCCTTTTTATCGCCGCGGAATCGGAAGAACAGTTTCTTCTGATTCTGTTATTTTCTTTTCTTCGCGTTGTACGCTGGACATACAATGCAACGGGAAAGGCTCTTTGAGCCTTTGCGTGTCTCTATTCCGTGCGTGACATGCACGGAGTTGCATACATGTGTATCGTGCACCAAAGGCAAGAACAGGCGTTCTAACCGATTAATGCGGTGCTGCGTGCGATGAGTGACGTTTCTTCTGCCTTGCGCTGCTTACAAATTGGTGAGCGCTAAAACTGGCCCAATAAGGGCCAGTTTAAATAAAAAAACATTTTTGATTAAAAAAAGCTGAAATAAATCGTAGAAAATGTTTATTAATGCGAAAAAAGTTCTATTAATTTCTAAAAACCATTTTATTGTTTAATTTATTTTTATTTATAGAAATGATGACTTAAACATTTAACTTCTTTTAAAATTCCTTATAAAATTTAAATATTGACCTAATTATTTATCAAATGTATCATTTGACTTGAAATTTAAGGAAATTCTTCTTTTAAACTGAAATCATGATAATATGCATTAAAAACTGATGTTTTTAAGCATTAAAAGCCCAAAAATATGATGAAATTAGCACTAATTTAGCTCTTATTTGCATGTTATCACTTCGTACAAGTGCCCCGTTTGCTGGGGAGGTTGCTCTAGTCCCGCGTTGTAGTTGCGCAGGGTCGGTGATGACGCCAAGCTACTAGCTGTCACGCTGGAACTTCGACCCAAACCCTTGGAACATGCCGACCGTCTGGAGGCAGAATCTTGGGTTCCCAGCATGGTGTGGAGTTTTGCCAGAATGAGTGTCTGGTCCGCTCGTAGAGCTTGGACGTCAGTCGCCTTGGCACTCTCAGCCACCCGCGTCTGTAGCTCAGATACACTCGCCTCTAGCTCTTGGAGCACCACCTAGGGGGCGCTCTGGGCCTATGTCGTCACTTTCTTCTTGGCCATGGTTTGGTCTGAGGACCGTTGAAGCTCTGATACCAATTGATAAGACTCCGCTACTGATTTCAATAGTAAGGAAATCCTTCGACTGGAGTTGCTTCATTCACACAAAAAAGAAACCAACAATGGTCCAACGAGAGGGAAAAGGAGAGAGAAAAAAGGGGGGAAAACGGAGGATAGGCAAGGGGGACAAGGTCAGGGGTCGCCGTCGGCCGACGCCTTCCTCAATGGCCGCCCCTTTTGTCGCAGGGAAGATCGTCTGCAGAGTAGAGGAAGGTGAGAGCAGTTTAGAGGGGAAGGCGTAGGGTGGAGAAGGAAGGAGGAGAGTACTCAGTTGGCTGTTCGCTTCTCTTTCCCCTTTCGTCTAGCCCTTAAGTTAGGGCTTCTTAGAGCTTTGTGGGCCGTTTGGGCTTCGTGGACCTCCGGCGCTCATAGACACCACCCGGGATCATATCAGTACCTCTTGGAGGATTCTCAAAACCCAGTGGTAGGATTAGGATTCCACACAGTACTTATCAATAATAAAAAAGTCACAGTTCTGCTCAATTATGGGGGTCATTCACAATTTTAGACAATTTTTTACCCCTCAATGGAATATAATTGTTTAATGGACTTGGTAAAATAAAGGTAAATTGGAAATTACTCATCATGAAGGCAGTGGTTGAAGGTCAAACAATCGCCATTCCAAGTCACTCAGATCAAATAAGATATCACTCCAATCCCAATCCACAGCTGAATAAGAAGATCCAACAGCATAATAAAATTAATGGTATTGATCCAAACACATTTGCATCATTGTATTGATAATGAAGACTTGATTTATGGGATGTCTGTAATATTTTTAACAGTTTTTAAATCATCACAATTCCCACTTTTACTTGGAACCAAGATCCTGAACTGTTTCAATAAGGTCTGTCACTATGCAATAAAAACAAGAAAAAAAATGATGGTTAAATGTGTCCAACATAAATCATCCAAATCTTACCATGGTATTATAATTTATTGGAGTAGAAACTACCATCGAAGTATTTAGTTACTGGGCTCAAAAAGGGATATTTTGGCATCAACAACAGGAGTACTGGGGATATTCAAATTTTCAAGTAGCAACAGCCCCCAAAGACAAGAATAATATTATAATCTACTCACTGAAAGCATAACCTGTTGAGCATTATTTGGCCCTCTCTATATTTGGCCCCTTCTATCTTTGGCCCATTAGGGCCCCCTATATAAACCCTTGTAATCACTATTCTCAGATTAAGAGAATCATTTTCTTGTTTACATGGTATCAGAGCCCTAACCCTAACCCTAATCTGGGTTCTTGGGACTCTCCTCCTCCTGCGCTCAGATCTCAGGCAGCTCTCCGGCCAGCCTGATCTCGCGCACCGCCGTTGCCCTCTGCACTCAGCCGTCGCCCTCACACAACCGCAGCTGCCGCACACCGCGCGCAGCATTCTTCGGCCGCGCGCAGAGCTTTTACGGCCGCGCACAGCCGCGACAGCCCCGCACGCAGCCGCGCACAGCCGCGCGCAGCCGCACACGGCCGCGCACAACCGCAACAGCCGCGCACGACGGCGCTCCGCCACGCACGGCTGCACACAGCGCGCACGCGCCGCCACCGCCGCGCACGGTTGTCTTTGCTTGTCTTTGGCTGTCCTTAGCCTCCTGCAAGCTTGTCCGCCTGCCGCCCGTGAGCTTTGCTTCGATCGTGGGCGTTGCTTTGACTGGGCCTTCATCTGCCGTTTGTGCTGTCCAAGCCATCTCAGCACCTCTCCTTTGGCCAAATCTCAGCAATGACGAATCCTATTGCTGCTGCTGAGTCACCTGAAGCTCCGACCTCCTCGGTTACGCCAAACTCGACGCCCGGCCGACGCCACATGCACCGCGCGCCTATTGAGTCGGGAAACTGGTCTTCCTCCCAGGACCTTTCTCTTTGCCTCGGATGCCGCCAGATGGCATGTTCACTGGCTATAATCTGTTGCAATGGCGCCCAGTACGCCCAAATTACCCTAAAGGGGCGCCTCATGCGCCACCTTCTGAAGACGGACCTCCTCGGACCGATCCGGTACTACGATTGGCTGGATGTCGGCGATTGTTCATCGCTGGCTCTTGGACAGCATTTCACCCAGCATTAAGGGTGAATTTCTGTCCCTGAGTCGGCTAAGGCAGTCTGGGAAGCGCGCTGAGAGTCACTCCAAGAAGCATAATATCGCCACTTTGTATGAGTTGGTGCATCGGGCCTCCAATCTGCGGCAAGGGGACCGTAACATTATGGAGTACAGTACGGAGCTCATCTCCTTGTGGAATGAGATCGACCACTACATGCCACCGGATCCTCACTCGGTGGATCGCAAGTACAGTCTTCAACGTCGGGTGTTCCACTTCCTCATGGGACTGAACCCGGAGTATGAGTCGCCTACGGGCTCAGCTAATCCATCGGAGAAAGAGCTTACCTTCAAGGATGCTCTTCGCAGTGCCAGAATTGAAGAATCTCGCCAGCAGGTGCAGACCCCGGTCACGCACTTGTAGCTCAGTCCTCTCCGCGCGCCCATCGACGCATTTACACCACCCGGTTCTTTGCCGCGTGGTCCGACTACTCGGTCTGAGGAGTCTCCAAAGGGTGATCCCTCTCTCTTTTGCAATTATTGCAAGAAGCGGGGCCACTCGAAGGAGACGTGCTACAAGCTTCAACGGAAGCGTGTGCAACAGAGCAACCTTGCTACCGTCGCACCTTCCGTCAGCCAAGTGCCTCCTCCAGGTCAAGTGCCTATGCCATACGGACTTCTTCCCACTGGTGCCTCGCCCGCCGGCTTTACTACGGAAGAGATGGAACGCCTCCGCCGCTTGCTTGATCCTCCAGTCGTGGGCTCATGTTCCTTGGCCCACGCAGGTATGTCCACCGTTCTTCCTCCACCCCCATCTCCTTCCGACAATCCCTCTTCATCTTCCACTTGGCATCTTGATTCCGGTGCCACCGCTCATATGACCCCTAATCCAAGAGCTTTTGTAACGTATGAACCCGTTTCTGGATCCTCTAAAGTCAAAACGGCCTCCGGCGATCTTCTCACCGTGGCGGGTATTGGTCGTGTGGCCGTCTCTTCCTCTATGCAATTACCTAAAGTTCTCCATGTTCCACGCCTAACTCATCATCTCCTTTCCTTGTCGAATCTTGTTCACGATTTGAATCACGATCTTACATTCTCACCTCATTCATGTTTTTATCGTGATAAGGTGTCGGGGAGGAAGATTTCCATTGCTGAGGAGCATGAGGGCTCTATCTTGTTCGACCTTCTTCGCCTTCTTTTGCTGTTGCTGCTACGGCAGTCTCTCTTTCGGCTTCTCACGAGCGTTTGTGGCTTCTTCATCGACGTCTCGGCCATCCTTCCTTTGCTACCCTTTATCGTCTCTTTCCAAAACTTTTCCAAGGCCATTCTGTGGACCGATTTGTTTGTAATGCTTGTCGAATTGCGAAACATCATCGCACTTCTTATCCTATCTCGTCTTCTCATTCTTCCACTCCTTTTTCTCTTATTCACACCGACGTGTGGGGACCTTCCCCTATTCACAGCACTTCCGGATCTCGATGGTTATGCATCTTCATTGACGACGCAACTCGTTTCACGTGGGCCTATTTCTTAAAGAATAAATCGGAGATATCCCGTGTTATTCCCTAATTCTACTCACTTGTTCAAACTCAATTCTCTACGTCCATCCGTCGCTTCCGCTCCGACAATGCTAAAGACTATGTTAATACCTCGCTAAGCACCTTCTTTCAAGACAAAGGCATTATCCATGAAACCTCTTGCCCATGTACACCTCAACAAAATGGCGTTGCCGAACGCAAATTCCGTCACATCTTTGAAATGACTCGGAGCCTTCTCTTCCATATGCATGTGCCCAAGTATCTTTTGGGGGGAAGCCGTCTCCACCGCCATCCATCTCCTTAACCGCCTTCCGTCTAGAGTGCTTGATTTTTCCACACCTATTGACCGTCTTCAGCATGCCTTTCCCTCCCTCTCTCTCCGAACTAATCTTACCCCTCGTGTATTTGGATGTGTTTGTTATGCGCCTAACCATCGCCTTGGTCGTGATAAACTTGACCCTCGTGCTGTGAAATGCGTGTTTGTTGGCTATTCCTCCACGCAAAAAGGTTATGTATGCTATCATCCACCCTCTCATCGGTTCGTCGTCACTAAAGATGCCACTTTCGATGAATTTCTCCCTTACTATTCTTCCACTTCTCCAGAGCCACCTTCATCAACACCCTCATCCGATCCACTTGAATTCCTAATTATCCTCAACCATCTCCTCCGTTATCCGTCTCGTCCATCCTCTCCGGCCCCGCCAGTCGTGTCTCCTCCAGAAGTTGTGCCTCCGACTCGCCTCCAGAAATTGTGCCTCCCGACATCTCTCCGGCCCCCATCTCCGTCCCTCATGTGGAGCTTCCTCCTGTCCCGGCTGCTGAATTCTCCTCTTCGGCAGCACCTTCTTTGCCTCCACCACTTCCTATCCGCCGATGCCCGCCTGAAAACCGCTATGGTATTACTCTCGCCGTCGAAGACCTCGGGTTGTTACGTCCCCTTCCGATGCCCCGCCTCAGTCGTCCTCCCCACCTCTAGAATCCACATTAGCCGTGCTGCCCTCTTCACGTTCTTCTCCTCTCTATCCCTTAGAGGCATCCATTTCGTCTCACCGTCTCTCACCATCCTATCATGCACTTCTTACCTCACTTGATGCCACTTCCCTTCCGAAGACGGTGGACATTGCACTTTCATTTTCGCATTGGCGTCAGGCTATGGAGGAGGAGCTTCGTGCTCTTGCTCAAAATGAGACGTGGGATTTGGTTCCTCTACCGGCCGGGAAGCATCTAGTGGGTAGCCGTTGGGTTTATGCTGTGAAGCATAATTCCGACGGTTCTATTGAGAGGCACAAAGCTCGGGTTGTGGCGCAGGGGTTTACTCAGAAGCATGGCATTGATTATCAGGCGACATTTGCCCCCGTTGCCAAGCTGAATACGGTGCGGATCCTCTTGGCTCTTGCTGCGGATCGTGGCTGGACTTTGCAGCAATATGATGTGAAGAATGCTTTTCTGCATGGCGATTTGACTGAGGAGATCTACATGGCATTACCTCCAGGCTATACTTCTTTAGTGCCGTCGTCTCCGAATTCTGTTGTCTGTCGCCTGAAGAAAGCACTATATGGCTTGAAGCAATCTCCTCGAGCGTGGTTTGGTCGTTTCACGACGGCCATGAAGCGCTGTGGCTATCGTCGTGTAATGGAGATCACACCTCTTCTACCGCCATTCCACGTCAAGGAGTCGCTATTCTGCTTGTGTACGTGGATGACATCATTATTACGGGTGATGATACGCTACCATTACTGAGCTGGCCATGTATCTCGTCGGAGTTTGCTATTCGCCATCTTGGCCCGTTGAGGTATTTTCTTGGCATAGAGGTGGCATATTCTTCGAGCGGGATTTTTATTTGTCAGAGAAAGTATACGGTGGATCTTCTCTGCGAGCTTGGAAAGGAGGATTCCAAGCCTATTTCGACACCGATTGATGCGAACCATCGACTCGGTGCCGACGAGAATGAGGAGCTTGCTGAGCCCGGACAATATAGAAGACTTGTGGGCAAACTGATTTATCTCACCCACACTCGCCCAGACATTGCTTACTCAGTGGGTGTTCTGAGTCAGTTTATGCAGACTCTCGCAAGAGTCATCTTCATGCTGCTCATCGTCTCCTCCGGTTTCTGAAGGGCACCATTGGTCGTGGACTACTGTTTCGCTGCCATACAGGCATGCATCTAGAAGTCTACACCGATGCTGATTATGCAGGCTCTGCTGCCGACCGACGGTCCACATCGGGCTATTGCACCTTCTTGGCGGCAACTTGATTACGTGGAGGAGTAAGAAGCAGAAGGTGGTCTCCCGCTCGAGTGCTGAAGCGGAGTTCCGTGCTCTGGCGCATGGTCTTTGCGAAGCACTTTGGATAACCAAGCTCCTCCGGGAACTACGGTGTCTAGTTAGCTCTCCTGTCCAGCTGTTCTGCGACAACAAATCGGCGATTAGCATTGCTCATGATCCCGTTCAGCATGACGGTACAAAGCACATCAAGATTGATCGTCATTTCATCAAAGAGAAGCTTGAATCGGGAAATTTTTGCACGCCATATGTTCCGTCCGCTGAACAGCTAGCAGATATCTTCACCAAAGGGCTTCATGCTCCTCGGTTTGAAGAGCTCTGTTCCAAGCTGGGTGTGGAAAACATCCACGCTCCAGCTTGAGGGGGAGTGTTGAGCATTATTTGGCCCTCTCTATGTTTGCCCCTCTCTATCTTTGGCCCCTTCTATCTTTGGCCCCTTCTATCTTTGGCCCATTAGGGCCCCCTATATAAACCCTTGTAATCACTATTCTCAGATTAAGAGAATCATTTTCTTGTTTACATAACCGCAATAGCTAAAGTCATTCATTGGCCTAATCATATATTACTTTTGCATTGTGGCTGGTTATGGGTTCATCACTGGACCAGTCACCAAAGTCCTTGAAAGGCACATTCTGTTGGAATGAGATAGACATCAAAACTCCCTAAACATTTCTACATTAAAAGAACGATGATGCTACATAGGTGACTTACTGCATATTTCATCGAAGCCCCCTTCGATTGCAAATATCTTGAAGGTGCATACATAAATAATTGATAGTATCACTTGAAAATATATTGTCATGGTGGCAATATTTGATTGGTATAAAATTTACAGTCAGAGCAGAGACAATAATGCATTAAGTATTTAGGGAAACAGAAACATATCATACCTCCATATACTGGATCATCATGAAGCTTTTCAGGTACACTTTTGATTTTACCAAAAACAGAAGGAAAAAAGCAAGTGGTGAATTATTTATCTCTAGTAATTATGTCCTCAAATTTGATGTGACACTGTTTTTGTATTCCTTCACGACCAATCCGCTTGCAATTTGGGGGTCCACACAAGGAGGAGACGCAAGTGGTCAAACACTTGGAGCTCTCATAGGCAGAGGTATCTCCCCGCGCACCATCACTCAAACGCACCCCCATATTCTCAGCAGACCGGGAGAATTCAGCACTCACCAGCAACCCTCCTCCACCCATCGCAGTTTGGAGCCAAACAAACAGGGGAACGGATTTTTCCTCCTAGGGAGCCGAACCGGATCTGTGGAAATTTCCATGATCAGAACGACGAGGATGAGGACGGTTGCTGTGTCCCGGACCGACCACATCATCACAATTGCTCAGCTATGCACCAAGAATGGGGGCCGCGAGCTGCTGGCCGTGAGAGAGAAAACGGCCGAGGCTACCCACGGGAGGGTTACAATAATGCAGAGCGCCTTCTGCCTGTCATGCCCCGGCATGATCGAGCCCCAACAGCCAGGCGCTACCACACTCGAAATCGAGATGAACCCTCAGACATCAAACATCATTATCAAGATCACCACCCCGCTCCAGGGCCTCCCGATGGGCGACACTCTCATCGCACAGCCGACATTTCATTCTTCTCGTGATGTGACCCCGAAAACTGGCTACGGAAGGTTGAGCCCTACTTCGGTCCTACCCGGCTGAAGACCAAGAACGACTTAGGGTGGCATCTTCATTGGCGAAAAGAGATTCATTGGCGGGACCCACAATCCCCGGATGAGTTATTTGACCAGGCCCTGGAAGTGGAAGAAGTCCTCAAGGATGACAAGGATGCGGTTTCGGGAAGTCGTGGGTTTTGCTCTTTCAAAACCTGAGAGGCACGGGATCCCCATGGCATTCCTCCGGAGCAATTGGCGAACCGAGCGGCACAAGGTCAGAAGCAACGGGTACGTCTTACGGTGGAGGAAGTGACACAGCGCAAAGCTCAAGGCCTATGCTTTAGGTGTGATGATGAAAAATTTGCTCCAGACCATAGGTGCCGCAAGGACCTACAGATCCACCTCCTCCAAGAGAGGAGCGAGGACAGAGCCGACTGGGATTCTGAGGACCACAACCCCATTATTGATGGTGACAGCGACACAGGTGGTGACGTAACGTTGACTGCCCTCTCCTTGAAGATGGCATTGCGTGTGCCCACTAGGCGCTCCAAGAATTCTCTTCGCCTTCGGGGTACTATCAGTGGGCGCGAGGTAGAAGTGCTCATTGACACAGGGGCAACTGATAACTTCATCCGTCATCAACTGGCAGTCGAGCTAGATCTACCGCGACAACCAACCACACCCTACGATATCCGTCTGGGCAATGGACGCATCCTACGGGGGCATACCTGCTGTGGGCGAGTACCTCTTCTGTTACAGGGTTACACCACCGTGACCGACCTCCTGCCCGTCCGAGGCCTGTGTGTGGACATCATCTTGGGACTTGCATGGTTGAGCACCTTGGGGTGGACACACTCCCACTGGGGGTTACTACTTCTCAAACTTCAAGAGGATGGAGTGTGGCATATTCTTGAGGGCGAACCGAGCACTAGCCACCTTACGGGGGGTGATAACATGCAAATAGGAGCTAAATAAGTGCTAATTTCATCATATTTTTGGGCTTTTAATGCTTAAAAACATATACTTTTAATCCATGTTATCATGATTTTAGGTTAAAAGAAGAAATTCCTTAAATTTCAAGTTAAACAATACGTTTGATAAATAATTAGGTCAGTATATACATTTTAAATGGTTTTAATATGATGTTTATAAGAATTTAAATGCTCTTAATTGACCTATTTCTATAAATAAAAAGACAGTAAACAATAAATTGGATTTTATAAATTAAAAAAACTTTTTTCGCGTTAATAAACATTTTTTAATGATTTATTCCATTCAATTTTGAATTAAAATTTTTTTTTAATTCCCAGGTCGTGTCTACGAGCGCCGGAGGTCCACGAAGCCCAAACAGCCTACAAAGCTCTAAGAAGCCCTTAAGGGCTAGACGAAAGGGGAAAGAGCAGCGAACAACCAAGTGAGTACTCTCCTCCTTCCTTCTCCACCCTTCGCCTTCCCCTCTAAACTGCTCTCACCTTCCTCTACTGCCCAGACGATCTTCCCTGCGACAAAAGGGGTGGCCATTGAGGAAGGCGTCGGCCGACGGCGACCCCTGAACCTGTCCCCCTTGCCTATCCTCCCTTTTCCCCCCTTTTTTCTCTCTCCTTTTCCCTCTCGTTGGACCATTGTTGGTTTCTTTTGTGTGAACGGAGCAACTCCAGTCGAAGGATTTCCTTACTACTGAATACAGTGGCGGAGTCTTATCAGGTACATAATTTTTTTTATTTGTTTCTGTCTTTCTTAACCCAATGCATAGAGTTCCACCCAAAATAATCTAATTTTATTTTCCTGTAAAGAAGATACAAGAACCGAAGTAGAGCCACAAGATTTCACAAACTCTGCAAAATCTGGTCTAAATAGATGACATTTTTTTGTATCAGATGGCCACACTCTCTGCTGGTCCCAAGAAGGGCCCGATGATAGAGCCGACAATTGGGCCTCCTACGTCAGGAAATTCTTTACAGTCAGGGAGGGCGCTGACTTTTCCTGTCTTGTCCACCATTACGGGGTACTTGAGAAGGTGGCCCCTCATTTCTGTCACCTGGTCAGATGCAAATTGCGCCCAGTTCATCTCCCCAACTGTCCTTAAGCGCACTGTGCACTCAAGAGACTCGGGCTGGCTAAAGATTTCTTCGACAAATCCAAGGTGCTCAGCCCACAGCGACATCCTGTACCCGTAGACCTGTTCAAAAGAGATGAAGAGGGTCAACGCAGATATTAAGTATTTTATTTTGAAAGGAAAACTAATGCTCTGTGTAGAGGAAACCATGAGGGAAATTCTTGTAGATAAATCTTTTATGTAGTGATTAGCAATGAGAAACGTTTCCTCCAAAAGAAAAGAGGTCAACAGTGACACTCATGAAGTGAGCAAGAATAAGGAAAGTTTCAAGGCTGATCTCAAATATTTGGGGCACATTTTTTCTCAGGAAATGAAATTATTAGCAATGAGAAACCATTCGTTTTGTTGGAGAAGAGGGTCAACACTGATGCTCAAGTAGAAGAAAGTACAGGGATTATCTCAAAAAGATTGATGCCAAATGTCATAAGCATAATTTTGTTTAGGGATCAGGAGTCAGATCTGTCAAACTGTTCCCAGCAAGTGGATCTGAGTCGAGTATAGCACAGAGATGTGTCTGAGAGGGCAGAAGAGGCCAAAGCAAAGGAAGAAGGAGGCTGCAGGAGCTCCAGCCCAGGGGCGGCGCCTTTAGGGAACAGAAAGAATGAACAGGAGAAGCTCTCATTAGCGGCTAGGGTTTTGGGCACTTAAAAGGCCCCCCCGATTACATTTGTCCCACGTGGGGAGGTCCTTAAGTGGCCTCCCACGTGGGACCACTTACTCGACTAGAGTCCCACGTGTGACTCCTTAAACAGTGGGCCACACGTGGGAAAAAGGAGAGTAAGTTCGAGAAGGAAAGAGAAGGAAAAAGGAGAAGAAAAGGGGAGAAAAGAGGGGGGAAAAAGGGTGGGCCACTTATAGATCTGTGGCCCACTTACAACAGACTTAGAGAAGGGGGAGAAGGGGAAAATAGGGATCTGAGGAGTCCCAGTCCAACACCCCCCCGCAAGCTAGGTGTGGGCGTTGACCATGCCGAGCTTGGACGCCAGCTGTTGAAACCTGGGACCCGGAAGAGCCTTAGTGAAGATGTCCGCTTTCTGATCTACAGAAGGAATGTACTTCGGCTTGATAACGCCACGATCAATATTTTCGGCTAAGTAGTGTCGATTTAAGGCCATATGTTTAGTCCTGTCGTGCTGAACCGGGTTCTTTGCTATTGCCAGGGCCGACTGATTATCACAATATAGGCAAATGCCATTATTGTCATAGACGCCAATGTCTTCTAGGAGGTGTTTCAGCCACCGACACTCGGAGACACCCTCTTTAATGCACGCAGCTCCGCTTCAGCACTTGATAGCGATACTTCTTTCTGTTTTTTACTCCTCCATGTGACCAAACTTCCCCCAAGGAATGTGCAGTACCCTGATGTGGATCGACTATCGGTCACGGACCCTGCCCAGTCAGAATCTGTGTAAGCCTCCAGCGCGAGCCCCCCTTCACGTGAGAAGAGAAGTCCCTGGCCCACAGTGAATTTCAGGTAAGCAAGGATGCGATGGGCTGCCCGAAGGTGAACTTCCCGTGGCTCACTCATAAACTGACTAAGCAAACTGACGGCAAATGATATGTCTGGCCTTGTATGGTTAAGGTAGATTAGCTTTCCGATCAACCTCTGATAAGCCGTCTTGTCCACTGCTGCACCTCCATCGTCTCTGCCGATTCTAACATTCACATCGAGGGGAGTGGAGACTGGTTTGCATCCCAACTGTCCCGCCTTTTGGAGGAGGTCGAGGATATACTTGTGTTGGCTCAGCAGTAGACCACCACTGGAATATGCTACTTCAATTCCCAAAAAATATTGCAACTTACCAAGTTCTTTCATCTCAAATTGCTTTGATAGTGAACTAATCAGTCGGCTTATTTCCTCTCTGTCTGCCCCAGTGATCAAGATATCATCCACGTACACTAGTAAGATAGTAACCTTTCCCGTTAGTCCCTGCTTGATGAATAATGCGTGATCCTCTAGCTTGGTGGTAGTTCAACTCAACCATCGCCTTGGTAAACCTCCCAAACCAGGCTCGAGGGGACTGTTTAAGCCCATACAATGCTCGCTTCAGTCTGCATACTTGATTTGGCTGGTCTGTGAGTGTGTATCCCGGAGGGAGCTGCATATAAACTTCCTCTTCTAGCTCTCCATGAAGGAAAGCATTCTTCACATCAAGCTGAAGAATATCCCAGTCACACTTAGCAGCAAGCGCAATCAGCACTCGCACTGTGTTAAACTTGGCCACCGGAGCAAAGGTCTCCCCATAATCAATGCCTTCCGTCTGGGTGTATCCTTGGCAACTAACCGGCCTTGAGACGTTCTAGTGTACGGTCTGCTGAGAACTTTGGGGTGTAAACCCAGCGGCACCCCACAACTTTCTTTCCCTTGGGCAAGGTGACAATTTCCCATGTATTGTTCTTCAAGAGGGCGTTCATCTCCTCATCCATGGCAGACTTCCATCCAGGGTCCTGAAGGGCTTCCTCGACCTTGACTGGAATCTGAATTTCTCCCAACCGTGTGAGAAAACTTCTGTAGTGATCGCTGAACTTCTCATACTTGACATATTGGCTAATAGGGTACTTAGCTCTGGCCCGGCAGCTACGTACCCCCTTTCTGAGTGCTATGGGCCAACTAAGGTCATCCTCCACAGCACTGATAGGTGGTCTGTCTTCTAACTCCTCTGGCTCATTCCGGCTTTCCTCAATTTCCGTATCAGCTTGGTGTTCAATTTCTGATTGCCCATTATCTTCCACCTGAGGTCGATTCACAGGACTTTCATCACCGGTGTCTTCTTTCGAGATTTGCTTTTCAGGAAGCTGTACTAAATGGACATTGTAGGGGAAGTTCCTGGAGTGTTCCCATGTGTTGAAGGAATCCCAGGTTTGTCTCCTCTACGGCTTCACAACGCCTTTCAACTGAACTTTCCTTCTGAAAGTAGAATTCAGACTCCTGAAATGTGATATCGGCAGAGACAATAAACTTTCGTGAGGGAGGATGATAGCATCTATACCCTTTCTGGGTGCCTGAATAACCCACAAAGACACAGCGTACTCCCCTCGGTTCTAACTTGCCGCTGTTTTGATGGGTGTACGCCACACACCCAAATGTTCTAGCCGGGAGTCCGGAGAAAAGGCGAACTTCCGGGAATGATTGCTTCAGACAGCTCAGAGGACTTTCGTATCCAATTACTTTCATCGGAATTCTATTAATAAGATGAGCGGCTGTTAACACGGCTTCTCCCCAATAGTTCTTTGGCAAATTCCCTTGGAATAGCAAAGTTCGGTCAGTTGCGAGTATAGCCAAGACGCCTCTCTGCTAGGCCGTTTTGCTGTGGAGTGTTGACACATGAGGTCTCGTGAATAATCCCCTTGGCCAAGAAATGCGATCTGACTTCAAAGTTGAGGAATTCCGTTCCGTTGTCGGATCTGAATCGCTTGATCCTCTTCCCAAATTGATTTTCAATCATCTCGCAGAATTCAATTATTATCTTCGGTACCTCGGCCTTTGATTTCATCAAATGTAACCACATAGTACGGCTATAATCGTCCACAAAGACAACAAAGTATCTGCATCCAGTCAAGCTTTCAACGGGGGATGGCCCCCACACATCACTATGTATGCAATCAAATGGAGAATAAAAGCGTTCATCCATAGATTTAAAAGAAATCCTTCGAAGTTTTGCCATCTGGCAGGCTTCACAAAAAAATTCTTTAACCGAAATACCCCTAAACAATGAGGGGTAACAAGTTCTGAGTAAATCAAAAGGTGGATGACCCATCCGTTGATGAAGACGGATCACCCTCTCCTCCTTGGGGCTCATTCTTCGCGACACCATGCATCTTTCCACATTGCCCTCCAGGAGGAGTAGGCCCCCTTCCCTCCTAAAGGATGAAGTCCTCGTCCCGGATACCTTATCACAGAAAAAACAGTCATCACTGTCCAATATAAACCTCCATCCAAAGTCATCAACAGCCCTTTGAATAGAGAGAAGGTTAGTCATCAAATTTTCCACATGCAGAACATTCTTAAGGAGGCCAACTGAGTCCAGGTGGACACTTCCAACTCCTTTTACGGGCAAGGTTCCCCCTCCAGCTGTCTGAACTTTGTGATTAATCTTGGAAGAGGAGTAATGACTGAAAACAGACCCGCTTGGGGACATATGGTCCGTAGCTCCGGTGTCCGCAACCCAAATATTGGATAGGGAATTACCTGATTTCGCCAGGAGGTAGAGCTAATCTTTCCCTGCAACTCTTCGACTTCGGGACTCACCCCAGCGGATTCTGAATTCTGTGATTGTGAGGCCGCCACCATGGCCTTCTTCCCGGAGTTCTGATTCTTCCAGGCCAGCTTCCAACAAGTCTCCTTTGTGTGGCGCCTCTTCTTGCAATAATTGCAGAAAAGAGCGTCACGATTATCCTCTCCGTCGCCTCCCCCGGATTGACTCGGCTGAGATGGGCGTGGCGTCCAATTTCCAGTGGAATCAGGTTTGCTCTCAGGTTTCTTCGATAGCAGCGCCGCGGAGTTTCAGTTTTGAGCCTGGGAGTCACCAGTAATGCCAAGTCTGCTCTCAGCCTGCATAACGGCACTAATGGCTTCTTCCAGAGAAGGCAACTTCTCACGATGTAGCAGTTGGCTCCTCACAGACTCATAGACCGGATTGAGTCCCATGAGGAATGTAAAAATTCTCTGCTTGAGGATGAGTTGTCGCTCCATGGACTGTGGATATTGTACCGCCAAAGATGGTCAATTTCTCTCCAGATGGCTTTAAGTCGGGATGAGTACTGACGAATGTTCTCTCCTCCTTGGCGTGCCGATGCCTCCAGCACCTTAAGTTCGTAGAGACGCCAGTCGTGAGACTGTTCTGAAGCGTACCTCTGGATCTCATCCCAGAGATCTCTGACCTTCTCGCAATAGAGGAAGTCTCTCCTCATTTCCGGGGTCATGGATCTGAGCATCCAGCCCAAGATCAGAGATTCTTCCGCTTTCCACTTCTTGAAATCGGCATCAGCTGTGGTTTTGGGAGGATCCGTCAGATGATCTCCCAGAAAAAGACCGTAGACAATGAGTGTCACCATCTTTGTCCATTCGAACATATTCCCCCCATCAAATTTTACCTCTGCTGGGGGGAATACCACAGCAGGCCTTCCAACTTCTGGATTTAATGAGCTTGTCTCCACTCCTCTGGCCCCAGAGGCTTCCTGGACAACTCCAGGGTTACCCTGGGTCGAGCTCTCATCCCCTAAGCTTGACATCCTTGTTAAAAGTTGATGAAGAGTCCTGAAGTTGTTGTAGGGGACTAAAGAAACCCCTTCTAGGGTTCGATCTGGGCCAAAAAACGGTCAGGAGCTACTCCAACTGCTGCTGCGGCCCTGAAGGAACCCTTCTAGAGTTCGATCTGAACCAAAACTTCCTTCAAACTGTTCAATGAACAAACCTGCTGCTGAATCTTCCTTCGAACCTTGCTCTGATACCATGTCAAACTGTTCCCAGCAAGTGGATCTGAGTCGAGTATAGCACAGAGATGTGTCTGAGAGGGCAGAAGAGGCCAAAGCAAAGGAAGAAGGAGGCTGCAGGAGCTCCAGCCCAGGGGCGGCGCCTTTAGGGAACAGAAAGAATGAACAGGAGAAGCTCTCATTAGCGGCTAGGGTTTTGGGCACTTAAAAGGCCCCCCCGATTACATTTGTCCCACGTGGGGAGGTCCTTAAGTGGCCTCCCACGTGGGACCACTTACTCGACTAGAGTCCCACGTGTGACTCCTTAAACAGTGGGCCACACGTGGGAAAAAGGAGAGTAAGTTCGAGAAGGAAAGAGAAGGAAAAAGGAGAAGAAAAGGGGAGAAAAGAGGGGGGAAAAAGGGTGGGCCACTTATAGATCTGTGGCCCACTTACAACAGACTTAGAGAAGGGGGAGAAGGGGAAAATAGGGATCTGAGGAGTCCCAGTCCAACAAGATCTGATCGGATCGCCGTAATAAAAAAAATTCACCGATTGGACAGTCCAGATCATGATCCGATCGGTCAGATCTGATTAATCATATCAACCAGATAATGACTGGTCCATAAATCAGATACGATCAACAGGTCTGATGTATGATTTTCTATCTATCCAGAAGTGGAATTGGCTGATCAGTCCAATCGGCCAATGCCGCGTACCATGTTCTAAAGAAAGCCACATCGTCAAGTGGAGGAACAGGGACAAAGTGAGAGAGAGAGAGCAAACAAAAGGTAGAGAGACAGAAAAAGAGAACAAGCCATAGAATAAGTGGGAGAGAGAGAGAGAGAACAAGAAGCAGAAAGAGGGTTCTGTCAATTTCATTTTTTTAATTTTCCAATGATGTCTGATCATGACTGATCCAACTGATCAATCTTGATTTGTCCTTCATTGATCAATCATAAATTTTGGTTGATCATGATCTGATTGAAATCTTCAACCATCTTGTATCCTGAGATAGTGCACTGGATATTACGGCGATCAAATTGATTTGGTTGAAAGTGTGAATCCATCTGTGTCCCCATAACTTTTTTTATGTTATGAAAATATTAGTAATGGAAAACCTTTCCTCTTTCTGGAGAAGTACCCATTAGTAAACGATGAAACTCAACATATAATAAACCAATGCGATAACTTCACAACTGATGTCAAATATATTGGGCATAATGTTCTTTATAAAATTAAATTAAAATCAATGAGAAAGCTTTATTTTTTTCCGCAGAAGAGGGTGAGGGGAGATTCTCACCTGGCCCCGAGGCCCATGTGGCTTCTCTGACCAAGAATGATAAGGTTGAAAAGCACCCATTGCAATCTCTGTGTCCCTGGCCCCTTCCATAGACCTTTGGTTGATGTTAGCTGAGCCCACTATGACATACTCATCGTCTACGATCATCCCCTTAGAATGAACGTAGATCATGAACCGCCGATTCTGGAAAGAGAGGGCCTGAAGGAAAAATAATAAATCAAAAAACAATGAAAGAAACCATAGATTTGAAGAGGGTGTCTAAAAAAAAAGGGTCAAACTCATATCATAATCAAGCAAAGCAGGTTATGTAATAAAGAAAGCAGAGGACTCGTTACATTAGGAGCATTCTGGGATGATAGATTGCAGGTATTGTTCCCATCGACTGCTTCACGATTTCCAAGACAAAAGAAGTTCAGATAATCTTGGGGCCCGTACTTATGGTCGAGGCCCTCTTCGACCAGGGCATTGTAGACCGTCTCGTACATCATTTGCATTGTCTTCTTCTGCATACAGAAGCATGAGGTTCAAAATAAAGAAGAAATATTTTATAAAAATAAATAATGCATCCTCAGTGCATCTAGAGTTTAAGCTTGAATGGGGAAAATAAGTGAATAGTGAAAGACAAAAAGAGATAGTACTTAAGGAGTTTCCTCTTAAAAAAGTACTTCAGGAGTTTGTTTCGATATTTCAATTGTTTCAGTAGTAACTGTTAGTGATAGACTATCCCTCATGGGCTAATGGGCCCTATTCTATAAGCCCATTAGCCCTATTATCCTCTCTCCCTCTTAGGGTACATATACCCTTACATGTACTCAGTTCATGTTATGTCATTACCTTCTTCTCTTCCCCAACAGTAACTGTGCTTCATAAAAAAATATTCATGAATCGGGAGAAAATCCAGAATCAAAACAAGACGATTGATAACCTCATATGGTCACTTTTTCCCTCTCCGAAAATTTATTCAGAATGACTTCTTCGAGAATTAAACTTATTTTTCCTTGTAAAGAAACATCTCCCTCCTTGTAAAAAGAAGCAAACCTGCCAGAAAAGGATCCTTTGCATTGGTTGGCTCTTGGGGTCGCCTTCAGGCCACATGGGAAGAACAATATAAGCGGAAAATCTTTCATTTGCCTTGATTTTCTTCACAATCTTGAGCGCAATTTCCATGGGTATCAAATTGTTTGCCCCTACAGATAAATATAAGCAACTACTGATCATTAGTTTTAGAAGATCCATTCAAATGAATTATAATCAGAAGATGCATCTTTCAAAAAAAAAAATCAGAAGATGCAATGTCTCTTATTGGATTGTCCAAATCTCATCATCTATCTTCCCCAAATAAAAAAACTCAACTTTCTCCTCCCAGACTGTCCAAATTGCTTCTATTTTCTTCATTATATATATCTCATCTTTTACCTTCTGGGATTGTCAAAATCGTAACTTTATTACCCTTGATGGTAAAAATATATTTTTGGTCCCGGATTATATAAATCGTATCACACCAAAACAAAATAATCGTGAGATTTTTGCACCCGATATCTGAGTAGATTTGTAAGAAAGAAGAACAAACATGCGAGTGACAGGAAGAATACAGGCCTTTAGTAATGAATCAGTCAGCATGTGGGACTCACATACTGACTAGGCATCTAACTGTCTATTCTTGGGCGGTTAAAACCACCATCCTAAAGGGAGGCTTATAGAATACAATCGAAGGAAGGGGGCATTCTCTTGGCTGGTGAATTCAGTTGCTAACAAAGGGAATGTCAGGGAACAGAGACCATCGCGCTGAACAGAGTATTCTAAGAAGGCTGGTACGACTTGGAATTGGAAGCTGTATTTGTATGTCCTACTTGCATCAGCTATCACCTGAAGAGAGATCTTATCATAAAAGCCAGGAATTCCTAATCTGGACTGATTCGAGGCTAGATTTGAGAGATGGCTCGGAACTAGGTATAGTGTTATCTTCATTGTGTTCCTGACTGATTGTGTTCTACACTGAAAATACATCACGCGAGAGTTCCGAAAGAGAGCTGATTTCTGAATAGGGCCAGTATAGTGGAATTAACGACTGAAGTACAGAATAAAAAATAGAAATTTGAGCATGTGTTTTGTATTAATGAAAGAACATGTGCGTCTATCAAGACATCAATAATAGATGAAAACTTTTTTATACCACTAAGTTATCCATGGACGAAAGAATGACACATACCTAGGTCTTTGTACGAGTCCCAGTTATAGGATGACCCGATGAAATACTGATTCTCAATGTATATGAAGTGCTGTGCTGCTCGGATAGCAGTGACATATGCCGTATGTATACTCATATCAATCAGCACGTTCTTTCCGCAAACTAGACTCTGTTGCATACAACATTATGATATTGGAATCACGCTCCAATATGAGGATGAAAGCTTTCTATCGTCAGCATTAAAGACAGATAATGAAAGTGGTTTCAGTACCTTGCTAGTGGCTTCCTTGGGATCTTTTGGAAAACCTTTTACAGAATTTGAATCAATCGAACGGAATATCTGCAAAAAGAACGGGCAGCCAAATTACTGAAAAGCAAACCCAATTTTGTTTTATTAAAAAACTCATTCTCTGAACATGCTTCCCATAGCCCTCTTTTTTTCTCGTTAAATTTGGATAAATTCAAATAGTTCAATTAGAAATGGACGACAAATATGGAAATGGTTACCTGCACATGCCAAGTCTCTGGATCCCCGTCCCTATGAGACACAGAACCCTCTAGGCCGATGATGTCAGGGATCCTATCAACCATGAGCAGAGAATCATCAAACTTCTTTAGCTTTTTGATTCCATGCCGTTTAGAGGACTTCACCCATCGCTCTTCAAAATTTCTCAGAACATCATATGCAGCAGATCCTTCGATCTTGCAATGCAGATCGTGCCATGGTTCTCTTGGGCCTTCGCTTGTGGTAACCTGATTGAGAAATCAAATTTAGATTAAGGTAAATCCAAAATCAAAATACTACATAACAATCAAAATATCCATGGAATTTTCGGATATTTTTGGTTCCTCGTAACAGATGCAAAGCCAAAAGATTATCCAATGACTCAACAGTATGGTGCTGACAACAATGATTAACAATATGGAGTTGAATCAACAATATGTATTTTGGCTTATTTGAAAACCCTATCCGCCACATGATAGCTGATACGTATAATTGTTATCAAGAATGTAATGAAAGTGTGATCTTGAGGACGATCACCAAAAGATTATCATATCTCGAATAGAATTCCACAGTATGTCGTATGGATCACGAACATGGATGAAGAAACGCAAGATAAAAAGAGATCTCCCTCAAAAGATCTCCCTCAAAGCTGTGACTGCTCTCCCTATTCCAGTCTCTCAGTTGGGCAGATCAACTCAAACGAGCATCAAGAGAAGACATGACTACATTTTATCTAACAGGAGACAATTGAAAATGAGCCCGTTTCTGCATGTCTCGCTCTGCCCTTTTTTAGTTCCCAGGGCAGCAGGCTTCTCCTGTGCCCTGTCGTCTATCTCTCCTGTTAATGACATTTTCCAACAAAAATACATTGTCCTATGTTTTCTAAACTCTGATTGACGCTTATTCCCGGAGTTTTTCAAAACCTTGATGTCACTAATGGTATGATTGACTAAATCACTCTACAACTCACAGAATAACAACTATTTGCAGTTCCCAGCAGTGGTTTTTTATCCATAGCTCCAGTATTGAATTTCTAAACCTTGGTCATCAGTTATACTAAAGCTTTATATCCCTGATTTCGTGAAAAATTTATTACTCTGTAGGCACCTCTTATATGAATCTTAACAAAGAAATATTTGTCAACGGACTGGCCTAAGAGAAGATTCAGCTTTTGGTATACAGGAAAATAATTAAATAAAAAAATAGTCCCCAATTACCGCGAATGTTGGATTATGATAGTCATCCTTGTGAATTGTCTTTAATGTTCGGAATACAGGGTGTTCTGGCGTATCATAACGGCCATCACACAGATCCAAGCCTCCAACAAATGCGACAATTCTTCTGTAATTATTCCCAGCATCAGCATCCACAATCACTGTCTTCTGGTGATGAGTGTAGATAGCTCCAACTTCCTGATAAGCAAGATTTATGTCAGCAAGAAGGGTTACAGAATTTCAACCTGATTAATAAAGAGTTGCATCATGTATACAATTATTCCAATGTACTAAAAGAGTCAGGAACAGACAATATACCATTTGATGCACCTGTAAGCATATATATCATACACATTGAATAAAAATCGTGGAACTGAAAAAAAATTGAACTAGGGATGGAAAATTCTGCTGAAAACAGCATACGCCCAAACATGCAACTATTTGTATCCAACCAAACTCATTAAAATAGTCCGAAAGGCAGATATGAAGACATATATTCCTACTTTCATTGAATCTCACATATAGACTAAGAGATACTGTGAGCAAAGAAACCCAATTTATCATCCAAATGACCGGGTAAGACAAATCCACGGAGGAATCGTAACAAGAAATTGAGAAAACAATTAAGGGAAGTCAGCATAATAAGATTCAACAAAAAATATACAAAATTAACAAAGTACCAGGTTTCAGATGAAATAACAAAGAAACTAACCTGCTGTTTGGCCCAGCTATGCCTTTTTCCAGCAGACCGAGGACAAAGCAGGACTTTCACAGAGGAATGCTTGAAAAATCGTGCCGTCTCTTCATCATGAGTTTGCATTAGCCCGTTCTATTGAATCATGAAGTAAAACTTGCAGTGATTTTTCATGAAGATGAACGAAAGATTTACATCGAGTAAAATATTGAGAATGTGTATGGTTTTATGCAATATATTAAGTCTTGGAATATAAAACTTTTGAAGCCCTTTCACCGTAAAAATTTTGAAGCCCTTTTTCCGGGAATGAGCAGATGAGACTAGGCGACATTAAAAGATCCATAAGATGTAGAAATGATAGGAAACAGAGGAGCCTATGGACATCCTTTCAACATCCTTCTGCAGCACAACTTTTTTTTGGCTTCTAAATCTAAAATATTTCATATCTAGAACCTTTTGGTAATTCGTCTAATAATTGTACTTTGTCCAGTTCAATGATAGAGATTCTAAAATTCAAATGTAATAAAAAATGACTGGCACCAAAAAGAACGTTTCTAATGTGATTTTCAGAGACAATGATAAGATCAATTCATTCTGCAGAAGCCTGTAAAACCCAGCAAGTGTCTCTGTGAAATCAATCTTCATGGCAAAATATTCTAAAATGTTTCTCCAGAGGAAAAAATGAAACTCTTCTCATGCGGCAAACAAGAAAGAACTACAAACGCAAAATAAAAATGGACCCATTACTTTCCTTGGAAGCAGTCACTGCTGCCACCAATGACAACGACGAGGATGACGATGAAAATGATGAAATTAGTTGTCATCGTCGCCTTTCGTCCTCAAGCGGACGCGAGGACAACGATGATGTTTTGAGCTTTCCATAGTCTTCCATCAATCTCCCTCTGATACCCTCACTCAGATGACAAGAGACAACCATCAGATTGTCACCCTGCATGAGCTGCAGAAGATAATGAACGACAATGTCGGTTTTTTTTCATCCTCTGCAAACACTACCAGGGACTCACCAGTTCAATGCACAAAAATAAAGCAATAAATCGAACTTGCTGTCTTACCGTTCTCATGCCCAAAATATTTCTAGACGTCGGATCATCCCATACAAGGAGCAACACTCTGACCCCTTCCTGTGACTTCAACTTCAAAAGATCCCCCAGTGTGGTGGCTGATCCACTAAGACCATCTCTGACCAACCGTACAAGATGATAAACCGACCACCCAGTGATATAAACCAGCCGCCGAGCCTGCTTTATAGCACTAGAAATATCTTCCCAGCACCTCCCATGTTCATAACTCAGACCATTTCCCAGTCTTATATCAGGGAGACAACCCTCGGGAACATGAGCATCTTGATAAAGCTTGATCTTCCCTCCTTTTCTAAGAGGGAAGTATGTACCGGGCACACCCGCATATCCGGGTCCTACTCCATTATGATACATGCTCAGTCTTTCAGCTGGTATATACTGAATGGAGAGGTGTAGACTCGCATCACGCCTGCAAGGCTTACCATTGGACAGAAGAACAGGATAAACACCCTCAATTTTTAACCCATCACAGAGTCTCTCAGCAGGAATTGTCACAGACCCAATAAGCTGTGAACCCACAACATCACTGTCCTTAACCGTGAACAAAACCTCTGAGCAACAATGAGCCACAGGCACGTAGAAGTGCTGATTCCAGACAGGGTTCTCACAGTTGCTGATGACGTAAGTCCTCCCAAGAACAGCATTACAGATAGAGAGAGTGACATAAGGGTCACTAGTTATTGAAGGAATGTTGTGCTGTTCTAGCTTCCCACTGATGTTTCTCAAGAAATTCGGCCCCACGAAATCAGTCATGGTTTTGGAGAACATGTCCTTGTTGGGCAAGTTCCTGGCAGCAAACACATTCACATCTAAACTCCCATGAAGCAACAAGACCTTCAAAGATAGTTTACCGGGCTTGTATGCAACGATCTGCCCTTGTTGTGATCCACCGTGAGGAGCTGAAGGGCTCTGAAAAGAGCCAGAAGAAGATAGTCTACTGGGCTGGTGTTGCACAATTTGGGTGTTTTGCTCGTATGGAGATGGTGGGTTTTGAGGAGAGGCGGGGTAGGAGAAGCTTTGAGAAGGAGAAGCCATGGCGTAGGGGGATGGCTGATAGTGGAAGCTTGGAGAAGGAGAAGCCATGGCGTAGGGGGCTGGCTGATGGTGGAAGCTTGGAGAAGGAGAAGCCATGGCGGAGGAGGTCTGATCTGACAGGCGTAGATCTTCCAAAGGAGGGTAGACATTGGATTGGGTTGAAGAAGATCCTTCAGGAGGGTGCTGGCCGTAGGCGGGGTAAGGGTAGGGTTCATACTGTGGCTGATTGGGAGGAGGGTATGAAGGAAATCCGTGAGAAGGGTAAGGAGGAGTGGCGTAGGGGTAGGATTGAGGGAAAGGAGTGGGGTTGTAGGGATTTTGATGAGGGTAAGGCGGCCGAGAAGCTGGATCTGGCGGAGGGTAGCCGTAAGGATAGGGATAGGGGTAGGGATAGTTACCATTCTCCATGGGAATTTCGCCAAATTGCAAGATCTGGGGACGATTCAAGGGTGATCAAATTCTTCTCTTGATTGCAATTTCCCAAGGAGGCCGATATTCTTCCCCAGTTTTTTTCAGATCTTCTTCCCTAGTGAAGAATTGCAATTTCCCAACGACGATAGAAGGCTGAACTTCTTCCCCAGATTTTCTCCTAGGTAAAGAAATGAAATTTCCCAACGACGATAGAAGGCCGATCTTCTTCCCTAGATTATCTCCTTGGTGAAGAAATGAAATTTCCCAAAGAGGATAAAAGGCCGATCTTCTTCCCTTGATTCTACCCGGTGAAGAACTGAAATTCCCCAAGAAGGGTAGGAGATCGATCTTCGTCAAACCCTAAGACCCTTGATTAAAAATTGCAGTTATTGACGGGAGATTGCTTCCTGCACGCAGTGAAGACTCGGTAGGCGATGAACGATCATTCCAGGAACGAGGTGAGAACAGTAGTCAACGGTGTCGCATTCATCGCCAATACCATTTCCCACTACATCAGGAGAGAAGATTCACGCGCAGAGTGCAATTTATATATAGTTTGGAGGACTGTCCTCATCTGAATCTCTCATGGGGAATCTCATGCAGATGTAAAAAATAATTTTAAAAAATGTATTTTTTTTTATTATTGTACACAGTAAACTTGTACTTGTGGCGACACGATTTGAAATGGCTTAGGGCATGGTCAACTATCAATTTGACTCAGTCGTGAACGTGTCGACAAACAGACGGCTAAAATATGTGGTTTGTGTTTGTGTTCGGTTCAGTTGCGAAGAAACTGATGTTTGGTAAGTTTGACTCTTGCTTTGATAATATATATGCAAGACAAGCTTTATGAATTGGCAGGTGGTTGTCCCTCCACATTACTATAATATGCAAAGGTAAATAAAGAAGTTCCTATCCAATTTTACATTTAAACAAATTTGGTATGTATTGTTCATTTGTCCTGAAAAAGGGTCCGATATCAGGCTGAATTGATTTTTTGTACAAGTTATAACTTTATCCAACCTTATATTGAATGATTTGAGATTTTTTAAAGTGAAAATTTAAACAATTTTACATTTAAACAAATTTGGCATGTATTGTTCATTTGTCCTGAAAAAGGGTCCGATATCAGGCTGTATTGATTTTTTGTACAAGTTATAACTTTATCCAACCTTATATTGAATGATTTGAGATTTTTTAAAGTGAAAATTTTCATCTTCTTGGCATCACAGATTTTATCTTCTTCCGGAAATTATAACTCTTTGACTCTGTGTACCATGGTGCTCAACCTGACCCAGACTTCGTATTATCTCATTCATAACAAGGGGCTCTTCTTTTGCCTTTACACTTAGATATATCTACTTTATTTGCAAATTAATGTTTCTGTGCAATTAGTTTAAATCGGGGAGTATTTCCTTCTAAACATTCCATTGATTTTCTGAAGCCAATTATTCTTATAGTTGAATCAGCTCATGACGTAGTAAAATTCGAAGCGAAAAATCTAATTCTCAGGGTTAATATGCCATTATATTACATAGAATAATCAAATGCTGTTTGCAAACCTTAATAATTTAAAATTGAAGGTGCCCCTATATCTTCAGATCTCATGTACAAATTCTAAAAACATCACGAGAAAAAATCCAGGTAGAAAAGAAACAGTTCAATATCATGTTTTCCTATCTATGTCTGGCATCAACGATGATGATGAAAGATCATCATCATTGTCATCATCCATTTGTAGATGAGAAATCATCATTGCCATCTAAGAGCTGTCATTACCATCATCCATTCCTAAATGACAATTCATTTCATCGTCCTTTGGTTTGTAAGCTAAGATATATCATTTTAATCATGTTGTCATCATCACAGTCTGACATAAGATGAATGGGAATCAAAATCTGAGATATTAAAAAATTAATTATGTAATGATATATCCAATAAGTTGTGATCATTAACAAAATAGATATTCTTGAAATGTACTTTTTCATAAAAATGTAAATATTAATAAGAGGGAGAATGATGGGGACCATCTAGCACCGAGTACTGGTGCCAACTTGCCCATGGCGCGTAGGCTGAAGGAGAGACCCAGCCTTTGCCTATTTGATCTAGTCAACGAACCCCCAAATGCTCTCGTTATCCTCATTCATGTCCTTATGGTTTTTTTTCATTGTAGGCCTCGTCTGCGGGCCAAATTACTCGTTTGTGTGTTGGATCTATGTAATAGGGCCCATGTGTTTGCGTATTCGGGCCGACGCATTTAGGCCCAGGTGTGAGGCTCTCCGTCTAAGGGGGGGGGGCCCTAGGACCCTCTCATGTGGGACTTATCCCTTTTTCCTAAGGGGGAACGCCCATATTCACCCTTATGTAAAGGGGGGACCCCTCTTTGAGTTAGAAAGAGAAAGTAGAAAAAAGAGAATTTTATTTTATTTTTATTGAAATTCTTAGTTTCCCCCTTATTTATGAAAATGCCCTTCCAAATTTGAGGGTTCCTTAGGAAACCCTAGCCTCCGTTGTCGCCGCCACCATTGTCGCTGTCGTCGCTCATCCAAGCGCCCACCGCTACCGCTCACCCAGTCGCTGCCCACATGGGCTGACCGCTCGGTCAGCTGCCAGGCTTTTAGGACGACCGTCAGGCTGCCTGCTCAGCTGCATGTCTGGCCACTAGGGCCCTTGTCCATGCGTCACAGCTCTGCACTCGTTTGTGCCCCTATAGATCCGCCACACTACCCCCCTCCCCCCCTGATGCGCCACCTCCACGCCAATGCGCTACCTCCACACCGTTGTGCTTCCTCCGCGTTGGTGTGTTGTCTCTGTGCCACCGTGCTGCCTCCGCGCCACTATGTAGCCCTCCCCCCACCTCTGCACCATAGCACCGATTTCATGTCGCCACGCCATATCCGCACTGTTGTGCCTGATAACACCCCAAATTCGGTCTTTATTTCATGCTATTAGCACAATTTTATGCATTTAAAGAGTTTAAAATTGGATTGTTATCATATTTTTTATGTAATTAATGTTTCCAAGTGATTTCTGATTTTCTGTTAATTTTATGTATTTTCTGGGATCTATTTAAGATTGAAATCATTATTTTTAAATGAAAATGGCAGGGCTACAATTTAATTTTGACGTTAATTAGTGTGGGGAAGAATTACTGAATTTTCTAGAAATTTCTGGAATTTTCTACGATTTTTTAGGATTTATTGGATTTTTCTGGGTTTTATTGAGGAATAAATGAATTTTACAAGAGGAAAAGGATATATTTATAAGGCGAAAATGAGTGTTAAAGCCATTGTAAAACTTTGAGGGGCTTTTTGTTAAGTCACGTGGCAATTATATCCCTAAAACAGCTCTCGGTAGTGGCATAGACATAATTATGTAAATTTGACAAGGACTTAATTGAAAATATGCATGGTATTTTTGTGATTTCAGGAAAATCAGAGGAGAGAGAATGCGCAAGGGGCATGTACACAATTACTTTTGGGTGGCGTCAGGCGACAATTGCATATTTTACAAAGGGCTTTTGCGCAAAACGTCCAGTTGATTTTTCGCGACTCGACATGGCCTCATCTCAGCCGTCGGATGAGAATCCGACGGCGCTTGTGATGGAAATAAATGTGGCCGGCAAGCTAATCACACATTCCACATCTCGTTTCATGTTCGTTAATAGAACATATTCATTATATAGTGCACGTGTGATGCGTATAATGAAGTCCATGAATACATGATCGGACTTAGTGAATTATGATGAAATCGTAATACGGAGATCACTAGTCTTTAAGCATGTGTTCTAAACATTCCTATTCGAAGGATACGCGAGAAGGACATCGAAGTATCCGGATAGAATAGCACTATCTAGCCTCACTCATATGATGAGTATGGCCGGTCCCGTAGCCATTAGTGTGGCGACACTAAGGATAGATAGTGGGTGCCCCTTAGTGGAAAGAGTTCACTGAATTGATTCGTACGAATCCCTGAATGGTATTATACCGAACTGTCAATCAGTTTGATTCACGTCACAGTTGTGTAAGTGGTCCTTAGACCTGAGACACCAAAGACGTCAAGTGGACGGACGGTTGTACTTTGGGTATGGCCAACGAGTATCTAATCATGGGATTCTAAACGGTCTTAGTTCGGGTGCATCAAGAAGTACACGAAGGCAATTGAGTGGTCAAGATGGGATCGTCTACCCTCGGTATAAGAGGTGACAGCTCAAGGAAGATGATGCGATAAAGTCCTTTGCCAAAGCAGTGAAATATCGGAGAAGAGTTCTCCGATGATTTCCAAATGCATCAGAACTAACTCGGATGATCGATAAGGGTTTGACAGTTGAGCATACCCTAAGTCATCCAAGGAGCGTAAAGTGGATGAGGGATTATACATACACGGTAACCAATGATGAACAGGTTCCATGAGTGAGTCGATACACATCCTTTGTATCTTCTAGGACACGAGGTGTAGCTTGGCACCCCACGTGTCTGAGTCTCGACCTATCGGTTGGGTTAAATCGATCCGACATTAATTAATCTATATGATGATATAGTTGATTAATTTGGAAGGCCAATAAAGGTTATTGGGCCGCTGGAGTCGTTAACTAGACTGAAACATGGGCCTAGAGGGTCACACGCAAATGGTCTTTTGGACGTTGGAAGATATACTTAAGTTTTGGGGGTTATTTATGAAAAATACCCACTTAGTATAAATAGGGGAAGGCCCTGAACGAAATTCACCCAGGCCAGAATTGTTTAGGGGGCTTTCCCCTTCTTCTCCACTCTTCCCACACCCCCTCTCCATCCCTGATGTGATCGGGACGACGTACCGACGCCGTTGGAGAAAGAACGGGGTTCGTCAATGAGAAGGAGGAGATCCAACGTGCCGAGGACCGCATGGATACGTCTAGAGGCTGCACACTTGAGCAGCTCGACTCGTCTCGCTCCGGGATTTAAGAAATCACGAATGAGATTCGTGCAAAGGTACTTCGTTTAATGTTTTTGTCGATGCCGTTAGATTCCGTTCAAGGATTCCGGTGCACATCGTTTTGATTTGTTCATCTAGATTGAGGCCTCTAGAACCTAACACAACCACCATAGGATAATCACATTATGATCTAGTTATTATTGTGCTTATCTTTCTTCAAATATTAACATCACACATGAATAATAAAGGAATATGTATTTTATTAATTATATTGAATGAGAAATGGATTGTGTGATTGGCTTGCATTCCAATTAATGACATTAATCTTATAGTTGGACAAAAATTAATCATTACTAGCAAAAATATCATGGATTTCTAATCAGGTGATAATTGAAAATATGTTGAATTGGCAGTAGATGGAACTCCTTTCATCATGATACATGCTTTAGTAATGTTCTCCTAAATCAGGTTGAAATATTCTCAAAATGTGATTCAACTTATGATGATATTGTGGATCTTTTTTACTGAAAAATGGATTAATATTTGTGACCACAGAAGTAATGACAAGGTTGGTTACAAACTCCCTAGCGACATTAGATTAAGGTATGTTTTCAGCTTCCTTCATCAATTATGTAGAAAATAGCATAATTTCACGTTCTTCTGAGAATTTGGAATCTTCCAAAGGGCTTCAACTCCATTTGAAACTCTTCAAAAATATTTGATGCAAACAAGAAACCAGATGTTAATTTGGCATCAGCTTAATCCAATTTTAAATACAACCATGTAGCTCTGAAATTTCAGAAGTATATACTTGTTCATTATAATTTACTTATTCAGCAGTAAATTAAATTTTAACTTTAATTTAATTATTTCATATTTTCTCGTAATATGGTCCAAAATCACATCAGGCCTTGTATACTTGATATCATACAGATGAGCTATATTGCAGCGGTATAGTGAATTCATATATGCACTTTTTTATAAATCCTCCTTGGAGATGTGAATTCCATGTCTAATTTGGATGATAACTCTCATTAAGTTCTCCATTCAAATCTTTCAGCAATGGTGAATTTGTCAAAAGTTTGGTAAAATCTTAGAAACTTCATTGATCTATCTCCATTGATTCAGACTTTTATTACATAAATTGCTTTGCCCAAATTGTTCATGGATAAATATAAATAAAATGATAAGAGGCTTACTTCATCACAGATAAGCAGAAGGCCCTCCATCTAAAGAATCATGAATTTGACCGCGCTCCCACCTATAATTTTGTATTAATAAAATCATAAAATTTGATGGATTCATGAAATACAAAGTTACAACTCTGCGAAAATCACATCAGTCCATAAATAGACCTTTGAAGATTGTACAAATCATGTGGATAAATTCCTTTAATCTGCTCGTATCAGATACACATTGCAAAATATTTTTGGAATGAAGATGGTAGTACTAACAATAACTTTCTAGATATCATAATCATAGTTTGGATATAAGGGAAAGGTGGAATCTATTTGACTCTATCATGGAAATTAGTCATAAGCTTTCATCATTATCAACTCCATTTATTTCACAATAAGCTTTTAACACCAACCATGCCCTGTAATTTTCATCTTTTTTACCAACAAAAACCATTTTTTAAGATCTAATTATACCTGATGGTTATTCTCTATCAAGGTTCGATAAAGTTGTAAACTTGGTCGGTTTACATGGACTAAATTGCATAGTACGTAGACTCTTACTGATTTATCGAGGATAGATCTAAAACAATCACCTTCCTTGTTTTTAACATAAAGATAGTATATTTATTTAACATATCTATCAGATTTTTTTAATAGAGTTATTTTTTGTGCACCAGGATTTGTCAGCAGCTGATTCCTCATTCAACTAGGTTGTGTTACTAAGAACTAAAAGTTTCTTACTAGGCTACAACACTCCTTTCTTCTTGTTCAAGATGATCATTATCCAAACTTCAACTATGGATATCTGATGAACCTACACTTGTCATTCCTAGAAAGCTTGATAGTTTGATATGTATAAAATCAGGTTTCTTTCCATCAGATATCGCATATAGAGTGGAAACCAAATATTTTCCAGGTAACATGCTCATTATATATGCAGTTATATGAATCCTATATCCTAAAGATACATTGGCAAACTTTAGAAGACCTTGAGGGGTCGTAATATTTCCATAAATATGAAATTCAACATTTATGATAAAGGATTTATCTGCGTTTATGGAGGGGTTACCTTAGATAGGAAGTTTTTATTATTCATGAAGCGTGTGAATTGTGTACTCAAGTATTCTCATCCTTGATTTGACTGATGAACTTAAATACTCATTATATTCTTTCTCTAGCTCATTCTATTATTTGAATTTTTCAAAGTCCTCAACAGCAAAGGAATCTGAGAGAAATATGAGGTGGCGTTAAGGTCAGGAAATATGGCAAATGTTTCCGCCATCAGTGTGGGAAAGTGAATCTCAAGCTTATCCTGAGAGATTTATATATCATGTTTTGATAAACATTGATTTAGTGACCATCCATAACAATTTTTTTCTATTTATTCTCATAGTACACTAAGTTTTTTGACATCATTTGTCAATGGATTGTATCAGTTGGATATTTATAACTAAGAACTCCAAGTTGATGTTGCTCTTAACGGGAGCATTAATTATGTGAATACCTTTAGTATTTAGGCTTAGGCTTGTTGTCACGTGGTCAAATCCCGAGCTATGTCGATCGCTCGTATTTGAAGCGTGTTGGCCTCAGTGCTTTGAGCAAACACAAAGCAGCTTTGATCTCTTACAGCGGAAGTCTTTGCAATTGCTTAAGATCACATAGAAGGGTTAGAGGAGAGTGTGGGGATGCAGCCCCGTCGAGGAAAAGGGTCATTGCATTAATATCATCAGAGGTTACATCGTATTCATGATTGTTACATGGGGGAAGACCAGGGATATTATAGTAATGAGACGAGGCGCATCACGCCAGGGTAATGTCACCTCACCACCTCGAGGCCCATCGCTCCACGTGTGCGCCCGCCAGCCCTGCCGCTACACATGTGCCCCTATGCTGTGCGCCGTGTGCCCGCGGGCATGGCGATCACACACGCCACCCCTACTTTGACAATCACACATGCCATCAGCACCCGCGCTGACACCTATCGCGCGTAAACTGCGCGACACCGCCGCATTTGGCGCCTCAAGCTGGGCGCTGCGCGCCCAGCACTACCCGCAAGAATGCCATGCGCCCCCATGCCACCTCGACGCTCACAGTGCGCCACTACCTTAGTCTCTTGGCCGTATCTCTCCCGCCCCGCGCCCCGCACAAGCGATGCGCGCGCTGCCCGCGTGGCCGCTGCGCAGCATCCCGCACAACTCCGCGCGCTGCACCAACGGCTTGCCGCCCGGCCTGTGCATTCTGCACCCGCGCGCGGTGTTTGGCGCCCGCACGTGGCGCTTGGCACCCGCGCGCTCCCGCCTATCGGCTTGCACGCCCAGCACGCGCGGACTTCACTTGATCCATTCCACCTAGGCGTGAACGGGCACTCGCACCCTCCATAGTGTATCACCACAGACGAGGGCGATGGCCTAAAAAAATCAGGTTGGGCATCACCACCCTTAGTGTATCATAACACACTAATTGGACTCAGTCATTACAGATTGTGAGTCTCATGCGAACACGTCCTTTCAATAAGCACGCAGGCTTATGGGCATGGAATGCCGCTTAGTTAGGAGCCTAACATGCCCCCACCGCCTGAACTTGTTGACGCCCTCATCGATGCCAACTGCTCCGCTTCATATCCTCGTAGCAGGTCCTCGAATTACCATAAATCTGAGTCGCGCTCCCATGTTGCTTATTTGGCAAGTCTGTTGTTCCACTTAATGAGGTACTCAATCTTGTGGTAGCAACCATGACTTCCTCCCCAGTCAATTTCCCTCTTTGCCAAATATCAATCTTCTCAATTATTTTGACATTAAGTGATCCAGGTTCAGGGCAACTCTCAAAGAACCACATAATTATTTATACAGAGATCTGGGACGGAAAGTGATGTCTCTAAAAGATTATGCTCCATTGCAACTACTCTTGTCCCTATCAAAGGCTTTCAGAGTGCTTTATTTTTCAGTATTAAAATCATTTAACTACCCAAAGTGAAAGAAAATTTGAGAAAATGTATTCTGCAAATTGGATTCAAAAAGACTTCTGCTTACAACAGTTTTTCTATTGAATTGTAGAAAGCAGATGACGGATGATGGGATTTTATGATTAAATCACTTTTCTGTCTTCGTTGTTCTCTTGGAAGATGACGATTTATGATGAGTTTCCTTCTTGGGAAAAGGAATATTGAGTTTCCTTTTTGGAAGTTCACACATTTTAAGGTGTATTCATGGCATCATATCTTCTATTTGATTACTATAATATCACAACTCAACTGAGTGTTTCTCTCCTCACAGTAACCACATCAGTCGCAGCACTCAATTACTGAAAATTTCAATAACTAATTGCGAACTTGAACCATTGAAACTTAATTGTTTATGTTCACAAGAAACTTTGAGCACAATTAAACAAAATTTAAATATCTATTTTCCAGAGTAATAAAAGAATATGGGTAGGATGAAAAAAGGGATATTGCAGACTGACAATTTATACGAATCTCAGAAACAATCAATGAAAAAATATTATACATACCATGGCACATTCATTACATCATCCCATCCACAACTTCAACACCTTGTCCTTGCCGCCGGACGCCACCTTCTCACCATCCGGGCTCCAGTCTACGGCAAAAACCTATCAAATTGATGAATTAAATTAGTTTAACACATTAATTTAACCAAATGGATGGGTTAAAAATTTTCTAATGAAAGAAACCTCGTCTGCATGTCCCGGAAGATCTTGTTTCAGCTTTCTCGTTCGAACATCCCACACCTAATAAAAAAATTCTTACTCATTTTACGAACTTTGTGGCAGTCAAAAGGCAGTAATGCAAAGGACGAAGACAGTACCTTGAGAGTAGAGTCTTTACTACCACTGAGGAGAAGCCTGCTATCCGCAGACCAGCTGGAAGAGGAAATGGACGATATGGTTAGAATGAGGGTTGGCAGTCGGTGACGAAGACTAAGATAAATTCAGAAGATGAATGACGATAATGATGCCTGCCTAAGAAAAGGGGATAAAACAACTTAATGCTCTCTAATTGCTTGAAAACCGATGAACCAATGTATGATGATGAAGATGGCGATGACAATTCAATGCTTTAAAATCAAGTCCGACACTGTCTCAATCCTGAGCAATGGTCTATTCGTCGGCAATCCTTTGCCACACCCTCCCCATTCCTGTTCTTCCCTTCTATCCAGGGAACTTCTCTCACTTTCTTCTCTTCCCTTCCCCATTGTGAACATTGAATGATAGTGATTCACTAATGAAAGTGAAAGGTATACAAGGAAAAAGGGATACATGTCTACACAGGACAGTATCAAACGGCGATTATTATTCAACGTTGAGAACCAGAGGATGACAAGGATGATGATCAGAAACTGGATGGACTATGATGATAACTATTTGTTATCAATCAATGGATGGCGGTGACGGCAACGATGATGATAACGCTAATAATTCAATGCTCCATCTTGGTTCTGAATAGATGGATGACGATGACAACAATTATTCGCCGTTAATCGATGGATGACGATGACAACAATTATTCGCCCTTAATCGATGGATAACAGTGATAACGATTATGATTTGTTGCCGTCATACTCTGCCATTCATCATTATCGTTAGCGAACCCTAGAGGATAGCCGCCTCTAAAAGTCAATTGCAATGTTGGGAAAGCAAAGTACACTAACCTTATCTGATAAACTGGACCAACATGGCCTCGAAAAGATGTGATGAACTTCCCAGTAACGCCATTCCACAGTTTCACAGATTTGTCAAAAGAAGCACTCGCAAGCCATTGGCCATCAGGCGAGAAGTAGACATGATTTACCAGCTGAAAGAAAATTGTTCTTTTCAGGATGAAAAACCACCGCACGACACAAAAAGATGACGACAGTATGAAGTGACAAGAAAGACAGGTTAGAAATTTGACTTCAAAACCGAACTTCACAGGAAGTGGATGAAGAAACTTGAATCTTATGGCGTTTTACCTACCTGCTGATGTCCAGTCAACCGCGCTTTGGGTTGTTTGTTGACTGAAGGCTCCCAAAGAATCATCGTAAAATCGTCAGAACCTGAAACGAGCCTTTCTGGGGCATTTCCCTTCATTTTATGGTATCTGATAAGAGCAGCCTGTTTCAAAAAAAATAAGAAAGATGGATGAGTAATTTGCCGTTCAGATAGGATGGTTCAGCTTGGCTCGGAATGAATATGGATCCCATTCATCCTGTCCGTTGGAGAAACAATTTTGCAGCAAGAATGGAAATATCTTAGTTGTCTAGTAAGCATCCCACTGGAGATTCTGGAAACTACTGTTTGGCGTACTCAAGAGTAATGACAAAAGGACAATGATGAGTCATCATCATCCTTATCATTCCTTTGTTAGAGGATTAAGATGACAAGAACGAGGTAGCCACCATCATCGTCACTCATTTACGACGAGAATGACAGTAACCAAAACATCATCATCTTAGCCGTGGATAGAAACTATAGTTCGATTTGTTATCTAAGATTGTTTGGCAGATTTACAACTTGGTATGAAGAAACCAGTATCACAACAAGAATCCATATTTCATGCTGATCAAAATCAAACTCACAATGAATGGTCGTTTCAGCAAAAGTAAATTTGATTTGAAATTGACTTGGTTAAAAACAAAAACATGAAGGAAATTAACCGAGCGACAACCAGAAAGCAACAAAATTACCTCTTTCATTTCCTCCGCCGATGAATACTGTTTGCCAGTATGATTGAAGGCGCCAGTACGGAGCACGTATTCTGTGCTTAGCGCAAGAGAATTGACCCAGTGTCCATGTCCCTGGAAACAAACATTACGCTAAGATCACTGGATTATCTTGGGCTGTTCGAAAAAAGTAATCTCAGTCCAAAAAGTATGAGAAGTTTCATTAAGTCTACAGCGTTGAATTTACAAAATGGCCAACTTTAGACCTCCAAAAAACAGGAGAGATAATCACTGAGAAAGAGGAAAAAATGGGATCAACTGAAATCTTGTTAAAATATCATTAAAAAGGAAGCATTCATACCTTCAATTCACGAATTAGCTTTCCTTGAGATGTCTCCCAAACTTTGATGGTGCAATCCTGCGAACTGATCGATGAAAGCTAATGTCAAAAGGGTCCGAGCTATACAACTCAAAAGGTTAAAAATAAACAAAATAATGTTGCCGAGCGATGTATGAAAACAAATATTTGAAATCATTTAAGTTAATGAAACTACAAAATGCATCATCAAAAGAAAACATAGGCAGCATCCGTCTGTATAACTATATTGTTATTGTTAAATTCAAGAAACAATCCAGCTCTAATTCTTTTGATTTTACGTCCACACAGTCAGGGATGGATTCTAAGAAAATAAAACAATAATGGCTCTAATTAACGTCTGTGGTAGACAGAAAAAAACCAGCAACGAGAGACTGAAACTCTGATGGCGGCCTTTACCCTGTGTAAATCAAGCCATCACCACCCCATTTAACACAAGTCACTGCCAGTGTATGACTAGTCAGAATGATTAAACATTTTTTCGAAGCAATGTCCCATATCCTTGCATCCCCATCTTTGCAAGAACTTACAAATCTGCGACATGGAGCTTGCAAATGTACGGGTTCCCAAGATAATCCAGTGATCCACTTTTTATGACCCTGAAAACATTTAAGATAAATCCATCTGAGTGAAAAAAGGGAGAAACGAGAGCATTCTAATTTCTATGAAGCCCTACGGAATATTACACCGAATATTCAGAAAGAAGATCAAAATAATAAATATTTTGGGACGAGACTTTTAGATAACCATCTCAATTTAGATAGGAATGTTGAGATAAATGATTCAAACATAATATTTTACAGACTTACGGGAACTTTGCTAAGGGAGAAGAAAAAATACATTGACTTACAGAAAATGGGTTTCCAGATGCTTTCCCAGTCTGTGGGTCCCACAGTATAATCTCTCCTGCTTTGCTACCACTCACGATATGCTTGCCGTCAGGTGACCAGGCAACACAAAGCACCCAATTTTTATGGCCTAGAGAAAAAGAATGCATCTATGCAAGTTATTCTCACGAGGCATTTTTTTTAGAAATATGCTCAAGAAGCATTAATAACATGACGAGAAAAAATATCCAATCCATGAAATATTCACCACGAACTGAAAAAGGAAGAATCTGAAAAGTTAAGCAGAAAAACTGATTAACTCATTTTAAAAAATATCAGGGGACTTTTTTCAAGCCCAAGAAGAATCCCTGAAAATAAAGCAAACAACCTCGTCCTGTAATTTGGTGTTATGGCACGACTTCCCGCGACTAAACATAGAAGAGGTTGTAGAATCTCTATTTTACTTCAATTCTAAGGTTGTGGAATCTCTTCAAAACTCGTGAATGTTTGATGTCTTGAAGCCCACCAATCCGAAAGCAACGAAAAGATGGATTTGAGAAGAGTCCAATCAAACTAAGGAATTATATCAGAAGAGAGCATATTATTTTCCTCGTTAAGTTATCTCTATCGAGCAATACGACTTGCCCCCCAGAGCCGATTATTTTCCTCGTTAAGTTATCTCTATCGAGTAATACACCTTGCCCCCCAGAGTAATCGTGGGAGGGGTCAACTATAGCTATACGACTAATTTGGTAAATAAGAAACATGTCTGGCGTAACCTGGACAGCTAAAACTACGGTAACAAGAGAAAAAGATTGCACGATTGAAATGTGCTTATGACTGGAACAGAAAAGGCACCGAGGATATAGCTGTAACAACTTTTTTACATGGGCATACGTATTCTCTTAAGTTACCTGTACAAGTAAACAATGGTGTCTGAGTATTAAGATCCCATAGCCGAACAGTAGTATCACCAGAGCCACTAGCCAAACTTCTTCCATCAGGGCTGAAGACGACAGAGAGTACAGCTTCTGAATGACCTGGAATATATTAAATAGCAAGCAATATAAAGATGTGAAAACTCATAATGCAGTGACAGAGGTGATGGCTGATGATGATGATCTCGTCATAGTATCCACAATTTCACAATTGTCATCATCACTGACATCGTCACCATCATCATCCATGACTAGAGTTACGCGGATGAGTTCATCATCATCATCTACCGGGGGCCTAATGAAGTGGGAAATGACAACTCATCATCTGGAAGAGAGATAACGCAAAGAGTGATGAGAGGGCAATCATCAGTACTGGTCACCATCATCACTTATTGTCACATACAAACGACAACGACAGTGATAATTTAGACATCGCCATCCCATCAAATGTGATGAAGATTATGTCATCATCGTTTGGAAAGCAAACACCAAGTTGCAGTTGGTAAAGGCCCCAGTAGAGGTCTGTACCAGAAAACGCATATTCAGATATCATGAAGAACCTGCAGAAATTTTAAATACCTTAACCAGTTCAAAGTTTATCCAAGTTTGATTACGATCTGGTAGAATTGCGTAAGACATATAACCACGAAAAGACGGAAAGAACTAAGTTATTCCGGTGATGAGCGAAATCTTCATTCGTACCTCGACAACAGAATCTTAAGTCAACTTTTTGAATACATGGATTTTGAGTAAGAGAGATTATAAAACAACACCGTGCAACAAATTCATCACCGGGTTAATATAAGCTTAAAAATTGATCTAACAGATTCGAAGATAAAAAATTATTAACCAACCAGCAATGGTAGCCGAACAGCGGTTGACCGAACGAATCCGAAACAGCGCCTGAGGTTGATAAATAATTGGCAAAGTTCTCTCAACCGACACTGTTCAGAGCCAAAACACAGTCAGGAGACGAAAATGATTAATCCGTAGACTCTAAATAAGCAATTCCAAACCAAAAACATACATTTCTTCTTCTGCAAATAAACTCCAAGCTGTTCCACTAGTTCCTCATCCAATATGTAAAATGCGTATGGCAACTTATCCTCCTGCACAACCCAGAAGCGGGAAATCGAAAATTATGAAATATAGAAACAACCCGAGTGGCGATTCCGGTAAAGAAATCAATTTTGAGTAGAGGGTCCGCGCCATACATTTTTAAGCCGGGCATTGACGATCTCCTGAAGCTGGAGGGGTCCGACGTTGAGGGGAAGAGCGATTTGGGGGCCAAGGCGCTCGCCTTCCGGATCTGTCAGTTGGCATATCACAACGCTGCCCTCCCCAGAGGTAATGCCCATAGCTTCGACTCCTTCCACGGCCATCTTCCTTGCTTCCAGAATTGTAGCGACGAGGAACGATAAACCTTAGGGTTTTGCAAGTGAAATATTCCAATTTGTAGGAATGAACTAAAGATTAGGGAAAGGTTCAGGTCAAAATAAGAAAGGTCAAGTCATAGTCAATGTCACTGAAGTCAATGAGGTTTAAAGGGTAAGGCAAGATAGAGATCAAATGGGAAGATTCTATAGACTCTACATTTGTGGATATGATTGGATGCTCCATATGAGCAAATTTCTGACCACAATAAATTTGTGGCGACATCGTGGGCAGTTTGAATGTGGGGCGGGAATTTGGACCGTCTAACTCCCAATTTCGCGCCCCCTGACCACAGGACTGTAGTGGGCTGAACCCTAATTCCCTGGCACAGTGGGTGGTTAATATTTAATCGGATTTGAATCGGCAACCTCATTTAAAAAAATACATGTTCATCACGAACGCTCTTGTTAATTTTGAAAGTAACTCATCACATTTATTACTATTTTGTTAGGAAATGTTAAATTGAATGTTTAAATCTGACCAAGTTAAAAATTTTGCTTTGGCCTTAGCTCTGTGTGGTGGCTGGGTTGAATGCTCACTAGGCTGGTGTAAGGCCCCAAAGTAGGCGGCATTCATGTGGAGAGGCAAGCGCGCTAACTGCGTAGGGTGCACTGGCACACTTGCCCGTGGGGAAACCTCTCAAACTGGGAATTGGGATAGGAAGTCGAGTTTGTTGCGTGGACACCACATACATCATGAGTGGTGACTCATGTCCCTGATCTTTGAAGCCAATGCCCACATGGTGCTCATGCTTGTAGGCGCGCATGCGCGGCGGATCAAGGTAGGGCACATGCATAGGCTGCTGAGTCCGCGCTTGTTGGTCGTTGAGGCCGTGCACGTTGGCCATTGAGGCTGTGCACAAGCCGTCTGCCAAGACCGCACGCACACGCCTCACCGAGGCCACTTGCATGGGCCGCAGAGACTTAGCGCGTAAGCTGCCAATGCATGGACCACAAAGCCCGGGGGTACTACCGCATGGGGGCGAGATTGTATCCCCTGAAGAGGCTAAGGCATATTGTGCAGAGTGCCGAGATGGTTGTAGGGCACTTGGCGTGTCTCTGTAGGTATTGTTGCGGCACGCAAGCACCAAGGCTCGGGGCATCAAGCACGACGGGACCAATGTGGACTAGAGAAATAGAGATGTTAGCTCAGGAGCTGGAAACATGTTGTGCGTCAAGGCTGGGCCCCAAGCACGGTGATGCTCAGGGTGACATCGGGTGTGTGGTATGATCAACCGCTGTGTGCACTGAGGGCCATGGCCTATGAGGGTACATCGCCAACCATGGGGCACACTTGTAGCGACGGTGTCTACAGAGGAGGGCGCCAAGATATCAGCCTTGATATTGCATATATGTCAATTTTCTACCATCCAATCAGGCGCACACCATCAATCATGCATGCATTGATACACCTCCACAATCCCCCCACCCATAATGGTCACACGCATAAAAGTTAAAAATAATATTTAACTCATTACTATTTTGGATTATATTTTACAATATCAAAAGCAAGCAAAATATTTAATGTTTGAGTTAATCCCCATCGGAATCCAATATGTCCTTAAAACCACCAAAATTTTCCCAACTCATGAAGATTGCATTTTGTTTTGGAAATATTTTTATTGGGCTTGATTGATCATTTAAACTGAAAAATGCAACAAACTCAACGTAAATCAAATTGGATTGAAATACAATATCATGTACCTTAGCCATCATCTGACATTCTATCCCCCACCTCACTGCACCATCACCTCATGATGTGATTTATCCTTCACACCGCTTGGATAATCCCATGCCACATTGTTGCCCTTTTACCATGCCATCACCCTCCTACCATGCACCTCAACCTGCTTCGTATTGTGCATCCCACCTTGAGCTGTGAAATCACACATTTCCCATAAAACATTTCTTCATTCTACCCTACGTTGTATTTCTTAAGCATATCCAACCACATTTACAAATTTAGTGATTTGTATTACTCCTAGTGGTCTTCCACCGGTATCAGATTCAATATAATAGGTTAGTTCAATAAGTGTGAGTCTTCAAGTAGTAAACTTTTGGGATTTTATATTTGGAGCTTTCATCTAACTTGGTGGTTTTAAGGTAGTACTCCTGCCCCTGACTGGGGAATGGGGATACACCAATATTATTTTGACCAAATTTAAAGGTTGGGAACGATTGACTTGGAATTTTATTATTCCTGGTCATTCTGTATTGATGGAGGACCATCGAGAAGCTCCTATTCAAGGCCGCCATCAACCGCGACGTGACAGCCGAGTCGACGTGAAGAACCCCACCTTCAAGTACATGGCTTGACGATCGAACTTGTAAATTATGCAGTTTATTTTACGCATTTCTTTAAGTGTATGGACTTTCAAAGGGGCCACCTGTTTAGGCCTTGTTTTATATCTGATGTAATTATTTTATTTGGCCCATTAGGGGAAGGTCTCTCACATGAACCATTCCCCTAATGACCCACTACACTGCCTACCTATATAAAGGGGGGTATGCCTTGATGTAGGGACAGATTGCATTTTGGAAAAGTCAAGAATTGAGTTTCTTTGTTTGTTTTCCCTTTTCTATTTGGTGGGACCCCCACCTAGATCTGCCAGAAGAGAGGTTACAAGCGAGGAGGAATTCTCCATCAACCAAAATCTCCTCCGAATTGCATTTGTGTGAACAAAGAGTCCTGTTGTGTGAACAAAAGAAGTCCCATTGAGTGGATGCTTCGCATGATGCGATCAGGGACGCGGACGGGACGATTTTTCATCCTGGGACGAAAAAAATTGTACCATCCGAGGATAAGGACGAATTTTGGGACAACGGGGACCACCAGACGTGACGGTTTTCGTCCCGTGGGACGAAAAAATCGTCCGTCTGGAGGTCTCCAGACGATGGACAGACGAATATGGACGAAAAATTGCCTGATTCACATCCGACGGTTAAGATGTTGCCACGTGGCCTTGTTAGTACAATTTACATTATATTATAACCTATTATAATATATCAAAATTATAAAATGTGTTTTTTCATCCCTGGACAAATTTTGGGACGAAAATTCATCCTGGGAGGACTGGACGGGACGAAAATTCGTCCAGAGATTATTGGACGGGACGGATTTGTTGTCGGTGGACGAAAAACCATCCCGTCCTTCGTCCCTGACCTTATGTCGGACGTAGGACGGGACGAAATTCATCCCGTCACGTCCTTCGTCCACGTTCGGGACGATCCGGATCTATACTCGCATCCTTGTGAAAGCAACCAATCAAAGACACATTGATACGTGCTTTTTTTATTATTATTTTTTAATTTTTATTGTATTGATACTTGCTGAAAACCACAATGGGGTCTCCAGCCCCGCTGATTGAATTCATTCATGCCGTAAACTTAGCCAAGGCTGCCCTCGTCATCGTGAATCATCGCAGGAGGCCTTACTGTTGTTCCCGTCATGTTCTTCAACCTCCCTGATCGGTTGAACAGTTCGTCGACGGTGGACCTCCACCACCAAACTTGAATTACCCTTGACTTGATATTTTGATCGATGGGGCATTGGATACCTGATGTCTTTGGGGATATCATTTTAGCCGTCGGTCGATTCTGCCAAGATTCTTCATCGCCTATTGAATTTCTGAGCGGGTTCGATTGGTTGCCCTTTAATGTATTGACCTAACAAGGCTTCCTCTCCACTGTTAGGGTTTTTAGAACTCCTTCATCAAGACCTATTTCTCATTGTGATCGGGCCTTTTGGACTCCTTCTGCGGGATCCATTAGCCAACATCTAATGTTCCTTCCGAATTGGAGATTGCACCAGATTGAGGGCAGCTGAATTGGAAGATATATATATATATATATATGTTGTGCCACTTTTTGCACCGATCACAGTTAAATTGGGTGATTCCCGGACAAAGCATTGTGCTGAATCAGGTCTTCTTCTTTAAACTCCCCCTTTTAACTTTTAGCATGATTACTTTCTTCAATGCTGACGACATCGTTCCTCTGCCTGAGAGAATTAATATATATATATGATTAGCCACTGCTATTTGTGCGATTGGAATCTTCTTTTCGAGGTGTCGATTTAGATTCGTCAACAACGGAGGTCGAGACGCCTCAGGGCAGTGAATGTTCATCTCACCTCGTTTGTGTTTGATTCGGACCGTGGGTCATTGGGAGCCTACCGACCTAGACCTTCTCTTCATGTCATCTCCTGATCTCCTCACTAAATCGGCAAAATCCAAACTACTTTCTCGTTGTTTTAAAATTACATCGTTCAATTCACATCTTCATTTTTATTCATTTATGGCGGTGTAAACCAATTTGACGACACCGTCGTATTGTTTTACATCATGTATCACATTCCATGTATCCATGGGCTTCAATTATAAGCATCACGCGTGCATTATAATGAATATAATGCATTATATTCACTATAATGAATATTATATGATACATGGAATGTGTGATTGGCTTGCAGACCACTTATATTTCTAGCACATCACACACAGGGTATGAAACTAGACAACAAGTATATTATATCGAGATCAACAAATAGTAATCAGTTGCGGAAGGGACAAAACCTCTCACTCACACTTCAATGTGGAAAATGAGAAAAATTGCATTACTAAAAATTTAATTTCGTAAATTAAACTTTTTACGAAAAGATATAAATTTTTGGATTAGTGATGAAATCTTCTACATACAAATAAGTGCTTATGGATAATATTTTCACTTCATAAAGAAACTTGCACTATGAATACTTGAAACAATTTGTCAATTATTAAAAAATTGAGCATCCACATGAGCCTTTTACTCGAGAATAAAATATGGCTGGTTATCATTGCTAATGATTTCCTTTCATAAATAAAATTATGTCCACACTTTATAGATCTATCATGAATTTATCCTTTTGGTTTATTCTATCTTTAGCATGAGCAGTGAAACTCTTTATGTCAATTTCTCTTCTTGTAAAAGGTCCGTGGATATAAGATGTTGTAGAGGAGCATAATTTTTTTTAAGGAATCATTAACCATCCTGAGTTGCTTGAGTGCATGTTATACGTAAGAGGGAAGACCTGGGAGTTGGGCCCTTGGATGACATAAAAACCTCCTAACAAATTATTATGATATATTTTGACCAAATTTTCAAAAATCTACTAAATATCATATTTGTATAACAGTTTCATGTGCATGTTATAGAATAGTGTTTGGTTGTTCATATACCGATATCAATGATGGTATCGAGATGGATGCTACACCGGGTATCATAAATGGGACATCCAATACTTCCCTTTAACAGTATCCACATACCAGATGATAGTACCGATATCCTATACCATTTTCCATTTTGATATCATTATATGTCTCAATATCAGCATCCGCTTTCATTTTAAGGGTTGGATGAAAATTTTGATTAGTGGTCCGTGAAATGTATATTTTGACATTCCCTATAATTTGAAATAAATGATAAATAACATTCTTATTTTTAGGAATAATATTTTTACGTATTTTTGGACAAAATAGCCCACTCTAGAACAGAGGTGAGACAATCGATGGTCAAGGTCTATAAGAGTAGACTGGTTACATGTGGGATTTATCATGTGTTTGTAAGATTCTAATTCAACAATGTGCTGAAACAAATACCACAAGTTAAAACCTATTGAAGTATGACATCTTTGTAGCATCTCACCATAAAAATAAAGTTGAACCATTTTAGGTCGGCACATGCTTTGATTTTTTATGGATTCATATCTTATTTTATAATAAAATTTTAAATATTATATGTATAAATTATGCTCAAATTCAATATGTCAACAAATAATTGGGATGTGCTCTTTCCCCTATATTTACAATAATAGAGGCTAAATGGAAAAAGTCATTTTCTAGTCCCCTCAATAAAAAAAAAATCACCCTTTGTCAAAGTGATTTGAGACTACCAACAGAACATATGCCAGGATATGTAAATTATTTTCTATTATATCCCTTACTACTCATTCAAACTAATGATACACAAAAGACTATAAAATGCCCCTCTGTTGACAAAGGGTGATTTTTTTATTAGAAAATAGAATTGTTTTCTTTGGAATCATCTCTGGAACATAGCTTCCACTAAATCGAGCATCCCACCCACACATGGCAAGCCTATAGGAAATACACTTATTAAATCACCATGCATGGGTATTAGCTAGTATATATTGCATTGTCTGCCATCCAATATAAAATTAATTATTACACTTATCTCATGAATTTTATATATTTATTGTCAGTGAAATCATTTTATATATTTAGATTATTTATAATCCATTTTATCCTCAGTCCCACAAAAAAGCCATTTTTTAAGGAAAGTATGATTGATTATAACCATGTACTGACATGAAGCAAGAGAATGGGAAAGCTTTCTATGAGATGAAAAGTTCACACGTAATAATTTTTTAGCTTTAGAGTGCTCATAAAAAAACTGATGGATAATTTTGTTTCTTTGAGGTAATTTATGATGAAATAGATAAAATACTCCATGGTTTTATATGAATAAATCACTGGAATTATTTTAATGAGGATAGATAGATTAAAATTCTTTGTGTTTTCAAATTTACTAGACTGCTAGTCAGAATGTAAGGTGAGAGAGATAAGGAGCAAGGAGTTTGATATGATCATGTACTCCCTAAGGTATCTTTGAGCGTAAGTCAATTAAAATGTTAATGTCTTCTTGCATTTATGGCAGAGTTCCATTTCCTCATTGAACTTTTTAGGCCACCATTTTGGTGAATATCCAAGGCTAAATTATTTAAGTGAATTTTTTGCCTAAATCCTCTCATGTCCTCCATAACTTGGCCCATTTCCCTTTTCAACAATTCAATGTCATCTGTTGTCTCTAAGATTACCTCACAAGTTATTCATACAAATTTCCGTCTAATGAAATACTTTGATTTTGCTTGATCAGTCTCTCACTCCTCCACATTTAATGATTGTCTTCCCCATGTGGTAGTCCATCCCTCACTGAATGTCCAGTTGATTGTCCCCAGTCGATACGTACCTCATGCCACCAAAATCATCTGTCCCATTCGTAAATAGAAACATAAACATAGGTTCATATTATTGCAGATTTTTCTTAGAAGTATGCATGACCCAGGTCAAAACAAAGATTTAAAGACAATGTAGTAGTGCACAAAGGAGGAACCGATGATTTCATGTACCAGATTCCTCTCGATGTCATCATGTTAGTATTTAAGTGTTCAGCAATACAAAAATTAGGTAACGACGTATTGGATAGAATGGCCTTGTGCAAACTATTTTGAATGCAGCAAGAACTTCACAAAGATTATTCAGATCAAGATGGGATCATCTTCCCTTGGTATAAGATGAGACAACACAAGGAAGATGATGAGATGAAGTCTTTGTCCAAGGCAGTGGAATATTGGAGAAGAGTTCTCCAATGATTTACAAGTGCATCAATTCTAACTCATATGACCAATTAGGGTTCAAAAATCACCATACCCAAGTCATCCAAGGAGAAACAAGCAGAAGTGGGATTATACATATACAGTAATCATTGACAGAAAGATCCATGAGTGAGTAAATATAGTGATGTAGCTGGGGACCCCATGGTCTGGAAATTCAAACTATCAATTGGGTAAAATAAATCTTTGATTAAATTATCTATTGATCATATATATATATTTAGTTTGAAAGACCAATTAAGATAATCGATCAATTACATGGGCCTAGAGGGTCACACTCAAATAGCCTTCAGAATGTCACAATATATACTTAAAACTATAGGGGTTCATGAAAACTTATCCTTTAGTATAAATAGGGGAAGATGCCCACACTTCTTCTCGCTTCTCGCCTTGTCTCCTCTCCACTTCTGATGTGATCAGAATAGGATAATGACAACGATGGAGCATTAACGGGGATTTTCAAGATGAAGGATAATGTCTGACGTCATGGATCGCGTGGATATGTCTAGCGGCTGGACTCATGAACATCTCAACACGTCTCACTCAAGGAAATTAGAAATTGTGGATCCAATATGCACAAAGTGGTTCCATCATTTGTTTTAGAATGACATTATGATTTTGTTTTCAATCTTCATATGTGCCCAACATTTAAATTTTCTCAAACATGGCCCTAGAACCCAATTCTTTTTTCAATTACTCAATGATATATTATTGAGTTTTTTCGATGATAAATTCTATGTTTTTTCCTGATTGCAAGTTTTTTTCCGTTGGAAATCTATGATCCAAGAATTTATTTCAAGTGCAATACAGTAAAAATTAAAGAACAGAGGAGAGAAAGAAACTTATGCCTGCATCAAAAACTTTGCTGTTTGGCATTATGTGGAAAAACTTAGTGGCAAACTAGATAAGAAAATTATATATAATTCTATTTCATCCAATTTAAGGTTTTCATAATTTAGCATAAAAACCTTACATTGGTAGACCAATTCCAAAATTCGCAAATCTCTTACATTGGTAAAAAGGAAATAAAAACATCAACTAAAATTTAGGGTAGAAATTTAGCATAAAAACCTTACATTGGTTGACCGATCTCAAAAAAATCTCAAATCTCTGTTATTTTTACTTTTCTCACTTAACATCAATTTTAGTTGACGTTTTTTATTTTATTTACTTTGTAATCCATATATGCATATTAATCCTTAAAATATCACATCGAAGCATTGATTTCAACCAAAAATATGTGCGGAGAACCTTGTACACGCAATTGTATAAAGTTTCTGATTTTTCTACAGTGATTTCAAGATTAAAATTTGTAATGAACGGTAGAATCTGAACTATAATGACATATTAAGATGATAAACCATCACTTTGTCTTGTAAGTTTTTGCAAACAAATTAATTCATGCAGAAAAAATCCAAAAATACTACTTTAAGTGGTTTTTGACAACCAACAGTATCACCAACATTTTTGAAGTCAGACATGTAGACTGATAATCTTATAAGCTAATATTTCATACCATGTCAATGTTTCTATTGGGGAAACACATGATGTAAACTAAACTTTAGAGTTTGTTCATCTAAGTGATAATTAATTATAATCTACTGGGACATATAGTATATTTCAATTCTTTCCAAATTATTATGATACTTTTTTAAATTAAGATGTTGTAAATCTAAAGCATTTTGTTCATTTCACGTGATAATTTCATTTTAGTGCAAATATAAAATCACAGTGTATTATGTTATCTGTTATGGTGACCTGATATGTGTTGATTGAGTCGTGCTTATAACATACCATGACATTTAATATTTTTGTAGATTTTATTTTAAAATTAATAGGCTATCTTCCAACAGTTCCATTAATTATATTTAGTTAGTTTTGAACATTCATAATATATCATTTACATAGTTCATTGAAAAAAAATTCATTGATATAAATATACTAATATCCAAATATTTTGTATACATAAGCTCAGAGATATTCAAGGTTTGTAAGGATTTTTACTGGTTTTTTAACAATTGTCCACAATGATATGGTGTTATGGCTGCACTACTACCTCTTTCGGGAGTAAGCACGTGATGAAGGGGTGAGTCAAATATGGATAAGTACCTACATGGTTAATTGAATTTCTCATCAGATAGTGCTCCAATGTGATGATGCATAATTGTAGAGTTTTCGACTCCTCCAATTCCAAGGAACCTTGATCTGAGCTATTGCTCATAAACCATAACTAAAAGTCTCAATAAATAAAACAATTGACCAAGATGATTTATAGATCAAGATATAACCATGGAAAATTTCAGTAGATCCGTATTGTTAACTATTGATTGAATCACACTATGTTAATGAAATAAAGCTCAAACATTACAAATACACTACCAAATATAAAACTCAAGCCCTGTTTTAAGGTTCTAAAAATAATATTTTTCCAATTTTGGTATCTTCTTCTATCCACTACAGATATTTTTTCATTCCAAAATACACATTAAAATCTATCGAACAATGATAGTGAGAGAACACTAAGATCAAGAGAAGAATACACATTGACTCCAACTTGAACATAGCTTTCCTAAAAATTGTGAAGTTTTATTCACCAATATTTTAAGATTGACACTAGGTTTCTGGAACATAATCTTCTAGTATGTGCTGCAAGTATTCACCGGGAATTATAATTCACAACATGATAAAGTATTCACTGCAAGCTATGTTCACATTGGAGTCAAGTTATAGAGTAGTCTTATTCTTGGTATTCTCTCATTATCCTTGTTCCTCAAAATAAAAATAGTTTGGATTGAAAAATATCTTTAGTGGATAAATAAAGATAGTGGAATCGGAAAAGAATCTTCTAGTATAAGCTGCAAGTATTCGCTGGGAATAATGTGAAGGGGCCTAGTTTTTTTCTGTTATGGCTAACCAATAGGCACTAATTAACACAGTTCTTTCTAGTTAGCACTGTCAAATCACCAAAGTAATAAGATTATTGCTCTCAATCAGGATGATACTAACAGTATATGTTATATTATCCTAAAAGGCACAAGAGTGAGGACACAAACAGAGAAGCGAGTGTGGTGTGTATCTGCTCCCTATCTGGTAACAACTCCTCTAGTGCTTCACTAAAAAAAGGTTGTAGCAGACTAAGCCAGATGAAACATCAACAATAAAATCGTATGAACCATGTTCTGATCAACAGTGAACTCGAGCACATGAAATAAATTCTACACATAAGATATGGCCTTGTCCCAGTAGCCACAATCAACTAACCGTAACTTCATGGAGGGAGTGATGAGTGCAGCAATGGTGAACGCCCGCTTGTGAATGAGGAATGATACATACTTGGTCATCTTCATCTTCATAACATCACAAGCATTGTACATGAATGTCTGGTGTCATGTTGATAGAACACTATTGACTTGAAACATGGTTGGATGTCCTATACATTGCATACCAGTATTCAAATGTCTTGTTATTGCTCTGATAATAACAATGGCTTCATTTTCTATTAGCAACCTCCATTGGCAAGAAATGGTGGTAGGCATGTTGAGGGGTTGCACGATACATACAAAGTCCTTTGTCATTTAACACTCCTCATCAACCAAGTCTGGTTTATTTAGCACGTTCAATATGTCAAGAATGTCCCTCAGCTGGACACTGGCTATGAGCAGAGCGTATGTAGACTTCCACCATGTTGGGCAGTCTAAAGAAACCTTTTCTGATTTTATAGGCCAAGCTGCTTGCATAAGCAAACTTCTTGTTGTGTTGAATCATGTATTACAGTGATTATCTCCCTAAGACATACTACAGCGTTGCCGTAGGAAGATGAACCAAAGTCACGGGATATCATCATCTATCGTTATCATCAAGAATGATCTGATCCTATGGCACCTCTGTCACACATAGAGCGTTCAACTCAGCTTGGACTACAATGTTGATGACATGGACAATACATACCATGTGTCTTCTTGCACCAAATTGAGGGTTCACCTACTTTAATTCTTCTTCCCTAATAACTATTATTTTATGTTATTCGATGCATTGTGAATGGTCATCGTGTACACCATTATAACATTATATCATAATTCTGACAAGGAAATGATAAAAAACGTATGATTCATAATGAAGTTACACATACCTTCAAATTCAACTCAAAATCTTCCAAAATCTTTATGTTCATGTAGTCCCCAGCATGGGTTCCTCTCGACAAGGTATGTCAAGTACACACTCACATAATTTCCACTTTGTGTCTATCCAATGCACTTTCACACCTAAGGAGGCTATGTGATAAGCTCAAAAATTAGGGTTTTAATTTGTCGTTGATATTTTTTAGTTTAATCAATGAAAAATATCAACTTGTATTCACTTGAGTAAATTTAGCTAGTGATGAGTATGTATAGTTTCCGCAGGGAATGGTGATGAAGGATTTAATATTCTGTAATATAGAATATCTATCAGTGTTGAGATGAGACACATATAGAATATCGAGTCGAAAGACGATAAAATGTGAGCTGCAGCTTTTGACTTTTCTCTCTGAATTTTTTTTGTTCTCAATCTTTGAATCACATTTTTTGGCTATTTAAAACTTGTCTTTTTCTATTGGTCCACGCCACCCTTTCAAATAAAAATTTAAATAACTTTTTTGTCAATAATGGGGGCATTATGGAATCACGATTCATGATGTCATAATTGCATCTTTTTGCAATGATTACCACAGCTAATCCTTGTCGTCGCTTTTTGATTGGTCGCCACTTGATACAATTCAATGGTGACACATGGTGGGGTGTAATTTTGAGGCAAAAATACATTTAAAAATCATTAAAAATCAATTCTCAGTAAAAATATGATAATATATCCATGAATATATATTTAGACTTAGGTAATTAACATATCCTAAAATATAGTTTCAAAAAATTAATAACAAATATATTCCGGAACAGAAAATTAATTTCTTTAAGAATATGATGTCTTAAAAATCATTGCAAATATCGTTAAATCCATAAAAATAAGAATATCACTCAAAGAATATATTTAATCATTTTAAGTTTGATACGTGGAATTTATAATTTTTAGTGCATAAAATATATGTAAATTTCATAGAATATATTCAAGAGGCATTTATAATCATTTCATGCATCAAGTGCTTGTGACACTTGCGCAATGTCAGACATTTTTTGTGTGGTCTTATTCATATCTTTTATATGTGTTTTTGAGTTGATATTCCTGAATGATGGGACATAGCTCTTTTCTTCTGGAATATAACAGAGAAATCTTATGAATTACTTCTTCGTGCCAATAGCCCATGGCCAATCTGGATAGACACATGAGTGCATTAATTCTTCTTGTGTATTCTGTATTGTATGGACAGTATAATACTGCTTCATACTGTATGTTGTCTTGAATAAATCAGCTACTGACCTCCCTCTACTCACGCTCGACTCCCCTTGGCCTTCAAGTAGCATACACTTTATGATAGAACCTTTCAAGATGTCTCTAGAGTGGAGTGTTGCTTTAATATTTTTTATGGTTAGTGATGTCACATAAGTTGTATTTGAATTTTTTTCACTGTACGAATGTGTAGTACCTTAAAGCCTCACACACATTAATGCAACTTTGTTTATTTTTGTTGTTATTTGATTCATCTTCCACAAAAATTTTTGTGGAACCTGGTAACGTGTGAAAATGTACCTTGTTCTGTCCTATCAATTTGTAGTTTGATGAAATGAATAGAGGCAAGATAAGTGATGAAGAAGGAAGAACACAATAATAATATAAACAACTTAATGTATGTGCATTTTGATGAAATCAATAGATTGTAAGGTTCAGTGATGAGCAAACAGGAGAGAAGGAGAAAAAATAGTTTCAGAATAATTCAGGAAGATAAGAAGAAGAAAAAAAGTGAGTGAAGATGGGTGTAATCTCTCTCTCTTTGAAATATAATCTTTGATCAGTCTCGTAGTCTCTCTCTCTCTCTGAAATCTAATCTTTGATCAGTCTCATAATCTCTCTATCTTTGAAATTTAATCTTTGACCAGTCTCATAATCTCTCTCTCTTTGAAATTTAATCTTTGATCAGTCTCATAATCTCTCTTTAGATTTCTCTCTCTACCCTTCTTTCTATCTGCCAGTGTAAACCATCTCTCTCTATTTAAATATATTTCTCTCAATCCCACCTGTCAATCTGCCTATATTTCCATCATCCATGCCAATCGATCCATCTGTTTCTCTCTTCCAAATCTATCTAACTGCACATATCTCTATTCCTCCCCCCGAGCAGCGGTACTCGTCGGCGGAGATGCAGTCGGCATAGAGAAGCTCCTGAGAAGAACACGGAAGATCGTTGGCGATGGTGATAGATCAGATTGAAGAGAAGAGGAAGAGAAGACAGACCTGGAGGAAGAGAAGTTTGTCTCTGTAGTAATATCTGTCACCAGTGACGGTGACGGCGTCACCGTGACGGTGACGTGACGGAATGCGGGTGCATGGACGCATGACGGGTACGTGACGTTTTTTTTTAAATCCTCTGACGTGTGACGTGATGGTTGACGTGGCGAACATTTCGTCACGTCACCGTTCGTCATGGATCGTCATCTGTCCCGTCACGTCCGGGGCGCCACGTCCCGGACATGCCGTTCCCTAATTGCACTACAGTGTAGCCTAGAAGCCGATAACGTTTTTTGAGTGGAGAACAACAAACGGATCTGGTCAACCTCTCTCCTCTCTCGCTCTCCTCTGTCTCGCTCTCTCTCTCTCTCCCTCCCTCTCTCTCTCTGTCTATCTCTCCCTCTCTACCTATCTATCTCTCCCTCTCTCTCTCTCTATCTATCTATATCTCGTCTCTCTCGCATTCCGTCCCTTTCTCTCTCGCTCTCCCTCTCTCTCTATCTATCTATATCTCGTCTTTCTCTCATTCCGTCCTCTCTCTCGCTCTCCCTCTCTCTCCCTCTCTCTCTAAATATCACTCGCTCTCTTTCTCTCTCAGTCTCTCTCTCGCTCTTCGTCCCTCTCTCTTTCTCTCTCTTCCTCCCTCGCTCTCCCTCTCTCGATCTCGCTCTCTCTCTTTCTCTTTTCTCTCTCTCTACCTCGCTCTCTTTCTGTCTCTCTCTCTCTACCTCGCTCTCTCTTTCTGTCTCGTATTCTCGCTCTCTCTCTCTACCTCGTATTCTCGCTCTCTCTCCCTCTCTCTCTCTGTCTCGTGTTCTCGCTCTCTCTCTGTCTCTCTCTGTCTTTTATTCTCGCTCTCTGCCTTTCTCTCTGTCTCGTATTCTCGCTCTCTTTCTCTCTCTCGTACTCTCGCTGTCTCTCGCTCTCTCTCGCTGTCTCGTATTCTCGCTCTGTCTCTCTCTCCCTCTCTCTCTATCTCGTGTTCTCGCTCCCTCTCTCTGTCTCGTGTTCTCTCTCTTTCTCTCTCTCTCTCCCTCTCTCTCTCTGTCTCGTGTTCTCGTTCTCTCTCTCTCTTTCTGTCTCGTGTTCTCGCTCTCTCTCTCTCTCTCTCTCTCTGTCTGTCTCGTGTTCTCGCTCTCTCTCTCTCTCTCTTCTCCTCTTCCTCTCTCAAGCTCCAAGGCTACTCAGCAAATCACCATGACTCTTATCCGATATCCAGTTTCGGATCCGATACCCATTATCGGATCCGATGCGCGAAAATCGATCAAATTTCTCGGCCAAAGAGACGGCACTGCATCCCTCCCCGTCGAGAAGAGGAGCGTCGGAGAGAGGAAGAGCCGCTTGTATTTCTCTCTCTCGATCGGAGAAGCGAGAATGGGCGGGGAAGATGGAGGGAAGACAAAGAAGAAGAGAATCGCCGCTGGTGAAGCTTCTATCGGGGGCAGGAGATGGCCGATGATCGGACCAAAGCCGGATCTCCAGGTTAACCATTTGAAGGGTCACTCTCTTTTCACGGTTCGCTCCTGCCCTTTCTCTCGTTTTCTGCGTTTAATCCTCCTCAATTCCGTATCAGGGTTCGCCAGAAAGTAGTTTCACCTTCCTCACCGATCAAATATCCGTCTCAGAAAACGAATTTTTCAGAAAAATTAGATTTTGGCTGTCGTGGAAGCCTGTGATGAGTTAATTGCGTGGATGGGTTCTGGCGATTTGGGCTGGTGTTTGATGTGGGAAGAGAAACTCTGCTTCTCTCCGAAGTTCTTGCTAGTTTCTAAACAATGATATAGGAAGTGGGATTGAAGAAAAATAGATTATGCTGTCTCAGGAGCATGTCATTAGCTATTTTTTGGGGGGAATTGCGTGCGATTTGGCCTGATTTTGGTGGGAAAAGAGAGACTCTTGCTTCTCTCCGAAGTGATTTTCTAGTTTTGAAGAACAATTATTATTATTTTTAATATTATTGGAAAACAATGTAGGATTCAAGAAAAAAAGATTATGCTGTCGCAAGAGCATGTCATTAATTATTTGTATGGGGGAATTCATGCGAATCAGCCTGGCTTTTGGTGGGAAAAGAGAAAGTCTTGCATCTGTCCGATGTGCTCGCTAATTTCGAAAAACAATGTCATGGGATGTGGGATTCAAGAAAAGTAAATTATGATGTCACAGGAACATGTCATTAGTTATTTGTATGGGGGGTTTCGCGCGATTTGACCTGGTTTTTGGTGGGAAAGAGAAACTCTTGCATCTCTCCAAAGTACTTTCAAGGTGTGAATCACAATGTCATGTGAAGGGGGATTCAAGATCATTGCCTCAGACATCAACTTTGGGAGATTCGAAAAAAATTAGAACTTGGGTCCGTAATTTAGGTAGGAAAAGTAAAATGACAGGTTCCTACATCAGCACTAATCTGTTGGGGTGATTCATGCAATTTGCCCAGGTGTTTGAAAGGAAAAGAGAAATTCTTCTTCTCCCAACAAAATACTTTCCATTTTTGAAAATCAATTTTATGGGAAGTGAGATTCAAGATCTTGCCTCGAATGCCATCCTTTGAGAGATTTAAAAATCAGATTCTGTTATTTCATATTCTGTAATGATTCTAAGCTAGTGACTTGTCCTTTAAGATATTCAGGTACCAAACTATCTCAATCCAAATGAGGCCAAGGGTTTCATAGAGGCGGCCGAGTGTTCAGGTTTTTCTCACCAGGGAAGCCTTGGCCCCGCAAGAGGTGAAGCCTTCAGGGATAACGACCGCATATCCTTTAACGACGCTGGGCTGGCCAAGTGCATTTGGGAGTCTGGGCTTGATAGAGTCTTTGCCGGCATCAAGCTTCAGGGAAAGTCCGCTGTGGGCCTGAATCCAAACATCCGATTCTACAGGTAATAACAGATCACAATCTCACGTTTGTGGCTTTAAGTTTTTTCCTTTTTTTCCATTCTTGATGATGGGTAAGAGTGCAAATTACTTGATGTTCCCAAATGAAGTCAACCAGGACATGAATAATTGGATTATAGGGTTTGGTTTGCCGCCCTGATGATGATGATGTGAGGATATTGATGAATCATCGCCTTCTTCGTCATTAATTCTCATTAGGATGACCATGACGAGGTCGTGACTCTACGATGCCCAGGCATCATGGTATTTTTTTTATATATTTTAAAAAAAATGATGCCCAGGATGATTTCGTCATGGTCATCCTATCATCATTTTTCCCACTTTGAAATGGGATAGATCTCTCTCTCCTCAGCTCAGTCCAAGGAGGCTTCGCTGATTGAGAACTCCTCAGCAAAGGCAATGGAGGCTTCGCCAATTGAGAACCCCTTAGAGAGGCTTCGCCAATTGAGAACACCTCGAGCTCGTTTAGTCGGGTTAAGCAAAACTTTATTTTTACCCGTATGAGCTTATAATTAAGATTTCTTAAGGGTGTCTTGAATGGATGACAAAAACACTGTATGGGGAGACTGAATGGATTTCTGTGCAGTTCTGTCTGTCCATCCCATTTCATTGTCCACCTTCCCTCCATAAACTTGTCCTCTTGTCATCGTCACCCAGTTTTCTCTTGAAAATCGTTGTCATGGTCATGTGCGCTTTCGCGATGACGATGATGATGATGATGCAGATGAAGATTTCTGGATGATGATGACACCCATTAATTCTTCATGGGAACCAGATTACCAGCATTCTTGTTGTTTAAAAGGGTAAGAGCAGGCAGTCCAATTAAGCTGATCATTAAGCTCTTCAGGTACAAGGTGGGCCAGCGATTCGGGCGGCACATTGACGAGAGCGTCGATCTGGGTGGGGGGCAGAGAACTAAGTACACCTTGCTAATATACCTCGCCGGAGCAGGACCCCAACCGCGGCAGGGCGCCGACCATTCCGCCGCAGCGATGGTGCTGGCCGGGGGCGAGACTGTGTTCTATGATGACCACAGAGGAATTGTGGCCCAAGTAGAGCCTTCACCAAATTTTGAAAGAATTGATCCACATTGGAGAAAGCATTCACTCTGTATCTAATTACGACTATATCATGCAGGTGGCGCCGGTGGAAGGGATGGCCCTTCTCCATGTGCATGGCGGCAGGTGCATGCTCCATGAAGCGCGTGCGGTCATCAAGGGTACCAAGTATGTCCTCCGTTCCGACGTGGTCTTCGCCTGAGATTCACAGAAAACAAGCAAGTCATTGTCTGGTCTGGTCTGGTCTGATCAAACTATAACTTGGGCGGCTGTGGAGAGTAAAAGGGCAGTGTTGATTGGTTATGAAAACAACCCATTAATTAAACAAGTGACCCATGATGGTGAAGTGCCTTCATCGGATGGTCCTTGAGACTTTCTTGAGAGCACTAATTAATTAAAAGTCGTTAACTCTTACTAGAAAAAGTCAAGTCAAAGCGTCAGAGATTCACACAAGCTTTAGGATCGGCATCCTGAATGAATGGGCGATGAGTAGAAGGGAGGATCAAAGAGGGCAAGTTAACTAAACGAGAGACCCATGATGGTGATCTGGCTCCCAAGCAGAGTACCTTCGTCAGATGGCCGTTAACATAAGAAAAACTGAAAGATTTGGTTGAAATCGGTTCTTCTCTCGGCGAGAACAGTAGGGCAGTAATTACTCAAAAACTCCAGTCTTACTAGAAAGGTCAAATCAAGAGTCTGAGATTCACACAAGCTTTTCGGATGGGCATCCAGAATGAATGGAGGATCGATAACGGCAGGGATTTCCTTGTCCAAGGCTAAGCTAGGCTTGGCTAGGCTAGTCCGCCGTCTCGGGGAGCTGCTGGCCGAGAAACTGCAGCTCCTTGGTGTCGGGCGGCGCCGGCGGCGGGCCGCGCGCAGGGACGGCGGAGGGGAAGGCCCAGACCGGCGGCTGCATCCACAGCCCCCCGCCGAGCGCCCAGACCGGGACCAGCCCGGCCGGCCCGGCCGCGGCCCCGACCGGCGCGAGCCCGGCCGAGACAGAGCCGGCGGCGCGGTCGAGCTTCTTGGGGCGCTTGGCGGCCTCGCGGGCGGGGGACTCGGTGGGGACTTTGAGCGCGCCGCCGACCGAGACGGCGATGGCGGGGACCGTGCCGGTGCCGGTCGCGGCTATGATGGCCGGCTCGGCGTGCTCGAGCAGCCACCGGATCGTCTCCCCGTCGGACTTGTGGCCGAGCTCGCGCGTCAGCTGGAATATCCTCGCCGCGCATGCCGCCGGCATCCTTATCCTCCTCCCCCTCCCCTCCACCTTCGTATGCCTGTCCTTGCTCCTCCTCCTCCTCTCCCCCCCTTCCTCCTCCTCCTCCTTCGCCGCTATCCTCAGCTCCGCCCCCCTTCCTCCTCCCTCCTCCATCACCTCCCCCTCCTCGGGAAGAGGACGAGGAAGAAGAAGAAGAAAAAAAAAAACCCTAGAAAACCCCGTGGGCCCCACCGGGATCGCCCATCCGACGGCCGGGCCCCGATCTGGGGTGATCCGACGGCGGAGATTATCTAGGAGGAGGATTTGGAGCGCAAGTTGCGCCATTTGTCTTTGAGGTCGGCGGGCTGGCGGGTGCGATGGAAGACGTGCTTGCCGTAGTCCAGGATGCTGATCCAGGATATCTCCGCCTGCCCTAACCCGCCGCGCTTCTGCTGGAGCTTCTCCATCGCCTCCTGAATCATGAGTAGATCATGGTGATGATGATGATGATGATCGTGATGAGGAAATCTCTTTATCGGATTCGTGTTTTTAATACCTTTAGAATCGATTCTTCGTCTTCGGTCCAGGGAAGCCTGTTTCTCCGAGCGCAGGGGATTATTGGGTTTGAGCTGGAACGAAGTTTTTCAAAGATGATCATGGCCAAGGAAGCATCACTACTAAGCATTGTAAATATTGATCGTGATCTACTCGTAATGGGGTAAAAATTACAGTCGTGATTTTAAAATAAAATCAGAGAAGATATAGGACACCAGTCAACATTGTAATTATCAGTCACGCTGTACTTACTGGTTATGGCAGAAAAAATTCCTGTACTGAGGAAATATATATGTTTGCAGAAGAAAAACTATCAATTCTTCTGACGCTAGGGGATATTTGAAAAAAAGCCTATCTATTTCAGGAATTGCTTTCGCGTCAGATAAGCCAGCTTAACTTAGTTCGAATTTGATTCAGCCGGTGGAGAAATGCAGTAAAAACTAAAAGGCTTGATCATGATCTACTGATAATGGCGGAAAAAACATTCCTGAATTTTGGGATGACCATGAAACATAAAATAAAAAATAAAACTATCTATTTGTTGAGGCGTTTGAGCAGATAAGCTAGTTCTGGAATTCAACATTGACTACGCCGATGAACTCTACGGGAATATCACTTCATTTTATGAGAACTTATTAAGCGAAAGAAAATATGCATTAATTTGAGGCAAATTCTTGAATCACTATATTTTCCATGCTTTAATCAACAATCGTTAGACCACTTACTAGCGCTTAGGACCTCGGGCCGCTCGTCTTCTGTATTTTCTGGTAGAAGAATCTTTCTGCTCAAACGCACGATCAAACTTTCCTTCGGCTTCACAAACTTCCAGCTTGAGACTAACTGCATTCCCAGAAACATTTTCCAACTCTTTTTCATGGTCATGGTTAAGGAGTATCGGATGTTCATCGTCTCTTTCTAGAGTTTTGGAGGGATCAGCGTCTAAATGATGGTCTTTTGATTGAATTTCAACTTGCTGATTCAAATTCGTCGAATTTGAAGGCTGCCCACTCTTCTCTATTCCCCCCCAATCTTTAAAAGCAGAAATGGCTTTTCTGGCTAAAGATAATCTCTTCTTAGCCTCAGAATAGTCTGATAAAGCCCGTTGATATAAGCAGAAGGGGCATTTAAAACCTTCAGGGTTATCAATGTCAGACGAAGATTCCAAGCAACTCCGATGGATAGCGATTGCACAGTTGATTTCTGAACACGATAACAAGTCACCACCTTCGTAACACTTTCTGCATAATCTTCGCTCTGCCTGACGACTGTCATTACACAAGAATGTCTCCGTCGCATCTTCGCCGCCTTCGTTGTCACTCGACGAGTAGGCGACGATCCGTCCGCTGCCTTCATTTGGTTTTCCAGCTTTATCAATTTGAATGGTTTCCTTTACAACCTGATCGTCGCGTTCATCGGTGGATGCCGATTTCAAAATGCTAGAATCAGACCTCAATTTGCGAGTTGAATGTGGATTCAACTTAATTCTCTTTGAAACAACTTCCCGGGCATTCCCGATGTCTTGCTCTGCAGGATTGGTTGGCTTCCTTGTCAGACATTCTTCAATAATCTTGTGCTTCAACTACAGTAGTAGAGAGAAAAATGAGATGTTAAATGGGTTACACCGAAGAAATGCAACTTGTTGAACTGGACGAATAGATGAGCTTTCTTTCTTGACAAACCAGATCAAGGGAAGGTTTTGGTAATGCAGCTCGTCTTCGTTGAACTGCTTGGCGGAGAGTGTTAAGGTTAGACCTGCTCGGAGAACCTCCGAAGATGTCTAATGGATCCAGCTGCAGAGGTCAAATTAAAAAAATATAATTATAAAATAGCTATATGATACTGAATAAACATCTACTCTGTGAGAGGAAGAGGCAAAAGAACAAGAAGAATGTCTAACTTACGATGACGATGTTGATTTGACTATGACGATTTTTTTTTTGAAGAAAGAGTGGACTAGGACGATGACAATAACCAGTCATTGTCGTCATTGACATCTATCGGCCGATGCCGACTTGTCATCCTCATCGTAATTTATCCGCGTCTAAACATGCATGACTATTTTATTTTATTTTTTGGAAATACATGAGACGGTCAACCGAAATAATAGGTAACCACCCAAACATGCATGTCTATGATGACAATGATGATGTATCTGTAACTGTCCACTAATCCTAATTTTTGCATCAATGATGAAGCTGATGAATGTACGACGATTCATCACTGTCATCTGGTTTTCATCGTCGTTACCATCGCCGCCCATCGTTTGATGATGAATCATCATTGTGAGATTCACTGCTCGCAGAAGGAAGAGTTTTCAATGTTGAAAAAATACAGTGAGACGACTGCGCCTGAATTTTGGAAAATAATCTGCTAGAATCTAAGACGAACACCCGTGCACAATAAAAAAACGATGCTTTTCCCCGCACTGATTTTCGAAAGCATGTGTCTTACATCAATAAATTTGCAGATTTATTTTAGATGGTTAAAGTCCCTTGTATGTTTTCCCGCTGAAAAATCCAAATCGACCGACTTTTAATTAGTATCTTCCGGACTTAGAAGATACTGATTACAAGTTCATCCCATCCATGTCTGGATTTTCCAACAGGATGACGACAAATTAACCTAAATCTAGAGAGTCAGAAGCAAGGCAAGAAAATCACCTTTTGATCGAAACCCATTGTTCCATGAACTGTGGGATCAGAACCAGGCTTCTGCACTCGATTCGAAGAGTGAACCTCCTCAAAGGAGTCCAACAGCTCCTCCAAGAACTTAAGCGCAAGACGCCTCCTCGCACTGTCTCCATAAAATGAATCGGTGATGATGCCGCGGTTCGATCGCACAATAGCTGAAAATAAACCACGGAGATCATCAATCTGCCCCATCAAAGAACCCAAAACCATCGTCTTTGCGACAAAGTAAAGATCTTCGGCAGATAAAAGATGATAATGAATACAAAAAATACGGGAATCATGAATCCACCTAAAACACCCAAAAAAATCATCTAAATGACAAAGTAAAGATCATCGGCAGATAAAAGATGACAACGGATACGAAAAAATACGGGAATCATCAGTCCACCTAAAACACCCAAAAAAAATCGTCTAAATGACAAAGTAGAGATCTTGGGCAGGTAAAAAGATGAGAATGCATACGCAAAACTGAGAGACGTATGAAAGATTATTTGATTCGCATTATTTATTTTTTTCGTCGCGTTTGAATTGCGGTCTGCCCTACCTGCGAGAATAGAGGAGTCGATTTCCTTGCAATCCGCGAGTTCTTCGACGACCCAGCTCCATGCGATCGTCGTTGGCGAAGGGTCGATCTCCGACTCTTCCGTCGGCATCGAAGATTCTTCGATTCGATTCTTGTCTCCTCGCTGGCGGAAAAACTCGCAAAAATGGAAGCGCTGTCGGTTTTAGATGGCTTCCCCCGGAAGCTTCGGAGAGAAAAATAAAGATTTGGTTAACTGTTTTAATAGATTAACAAGGTTCTGACAAATATGTGAAACATTTGAATTAATTTGAACTTAGCTTCCCTAGTATTTTTTGACAAAGGCCAAACGAGAAATTTTATGGCTGAAAATTAAATATATTAACAAGAAGGTTGGTTATTTAGTGTTGCGTAAAAGGAAAACAATAAGGTAGCTCTGTTCCATGGTACTGAAGGTTGTCACTTTGGGTACATCCAATAAAATTTGAAGGAGATAGAGAAGATTAGCATAACATGCACAAATGATAAAATAGACACGCACAAATGATAAAACGGACGGCGGTACCGTAGGTCTGGTTGTGTCTACAAAGGTGATTCTCAAGAAAATGAAGCTCATAGTTCTAAAGGTTCTGAGATCATGTTACAAAGTAAATGAATGGCGAATGAAGATAATAAGTTTATATTATAAAAAAAAAAGTAGAGTCGTATATGTTTGATTTCAATATAATTGACATATAGCTTGTTCTAATTGAGAATAACCCAACTAATCCTATGACATAGAAGTTTTTTATTAAACAAGAACTATGTCGTAATGATATTCTTTATAGGCATGAAAATGAGATCCTTATCAAGATGCAAGCATCTCACTTCAAACTGATTTCTCGTTTGATCTCCTTCTAAAGTTAATAGTATTGTTTCTTTCAAAATCTAATTCATCTAATGTCAAAACCTTGTGGCAAATCTAATTTATCTAAAGGTTTTGAAATAGGTTGCGTTTAAATAAGTTACACTATTTTGATTCTCGGAACATAACATTAGGTTCCATGTGCATGAGTGATGCTTATAATGAAGTCTGTAAAGACACGATTAGACTTAGTGAAATTATGACGAGATCATAGTACGAAGATCATTAGATCTTAAGCATGTGTTCTAAATATTCCTACTCAAAGGATACTCGATGAGGACATTGAAGTATCTAGATAGAAAATCACTATTTGACCTCACTGATATGATGACTATGGTCGACTCTATAGCCATTAATGTAGAGACACTAAAGATAAATATCGGGTGCTCTTAAGATAACCTATATGTCAATTCATCCACGTGAATCCCAAAATGTTATTATACCAAACTATCAATAAATTTGATTCACGTCATAGTTGTGTAAGTGACCCCTAAGTCTGATATGCCAAATATATATTGTGGACTAACAGTTTTACTTTGATGATCGCCTATGAGTTCTTGATCACAGAATTCTTAACAATCTTATTTTGGGTGCAGCAAGAAGTTCACGAAGACAATTGAGACGTCAAGATGGGATCGTCAGCCCTCGATATAAAAGGAGACAGCTCAAGGAAGGTGATGTGATGCTTGACCAAAGTAGTAAAATATGAGAGAAGAGTTCTTTGATGATTCTAAACATAGTGGTACTTAACTCAGATGACCAATTAGGGTTTGTTAGTTGATCATACCCTTAGTCATCCTAGGAGCATCAAGGAAATGAGAGACTATATCTACACGGTACCATGAGAAAGTCAGTATACACTCCTTTGAATCTTCTCGAGCGTAAGGTGTATCTTAGCACATGGCCTGGAGACCTGACCTATAGATTGGGTTAAATGAATCCGACATTAATTAATTTGTATGATGATTATTGGGCTGACATAGTCATTAACTAGAGTGATACATGGGCCTAGAGGATCACACTCAAAGGGTCTTTTAGACGTTCAAGAACATAAAGTTTGGGGGGTTTTACGAAAATTACCTACTTAGTTTAAATATGGGAAGGTCTTGATGAAATTCACCCATGCCAGAATTATTTGAGGGTCTTGTCCTTCTTCTCCCTTCTACCGATAACTCCTCTCCGTTCCTGATGTGATCGGAACGGCGTAACAACGATGATTGAGGGTGAACGGAGCTCGTCAAGGCATAGGAGATTCGACATGTCGAGGATCGTGCAAATACTTTTAGAGGCTTCACATGAGCAGCTCCACATGGCTCATTTGTGAATCAAAGGAATCACAAATCTGATCCGTACCAAGGTGGTTTGTTTCATATTTTTTTTGAAGTTGTTAATATTCTATTTATCTATTCCGGTGCACGGAATCATTGTGTTTCATCCATATCATGGCCCTATAACCCAACATTCCCAAGTTTTAAATAGATTACCTTTCATATTTCCATCATGCACATAGGAAGAAATATAACATTCAAACTCCCTAAAGAACGACATATAAACACGTATTTTCAAGCTTATCATTTGGCGCCGTTGCGGGGGAGGCAACAAGGCTAAATTTCATTTCCTTTGAGTTAGGGATTCATTTGAACAATTATTTGAATGATGAATATAATGCAAGTGTTTTCTGTTTGATTTGTGCTTTGTAAAAATAAAATAAAAAGTTTGCTTGAAATAATGTATAACTGTTATGGAATTAATGAATTCCATAACGGAAATATGGGAACTATGGGAAATAAGGGAAATTATTCTCCTTATTTTTATGATTTTATTAGTCCACCAACATCCAATTTCCCTGATTATTACAATAATTTTCACTCACATGCTCCTCTTAATCCTCAATTTTCAAATTCTTACTGCAATCCTTCATATAATCAGATTGACGTTCCATGATTGAAGTTCCTGACAGTCAAAAGGAGATTTGCAATAATCAATACTACTTGGGAAATTCTTTTTCATATGATCAATTTTCTTGTAATCCTTCTAATTTTCCTCCTATTTCTCCTAATTTTCATGATAATTTTCCTATTTCAGTGAATATGAATGGATTTAAAGAAAACGAATGTCATAATTCTAGAATTTCTGACAAATTTGCTTCCTATGAATCCCAACCTGCAAATTTCTCTTCAAATTATTACTCCCCTTCTACTATTGATCCTGGTAAGAAAACTTTTCTTGAATTAATGGTTGAAAAAAACGTGCAAAATACTTCAAATATCAATCATGTTTCTGACAATTGTGATGCATATGCACATGCTAAGTTTGAATCTTCAACGAGTGATTCTCCTTCTACTCCCGACTTTGGCAATAAAACCTTGTTTGAATGGATGATTGAGGAAACTATGAAAAATATGCAACGAAATGAGCATGCAAATTCTCAGATTGCTGACATACATTCATCCTATGATTCTCGATCTTCAGATGGTTCTACTCTTTCTACTTCCGAACTTCGTGATAAAACTTTGTTTGATGTGATGATGGAGAAATAAATGCAAAGTGCTTTGAGCGTCGCTAAATTTTCTAAGAAGTATAATCCATATGCATATGAAAATTTGGAATCTTCAAATTCTTGTTCATCTATTTCTCATGATCAAACTAACCAAGGTTTGTCTGATTTTATTGATGAATACGAACTATGGAAGGAGTATATAAGATTGCAGGAAAAGGAAAAGGCTTGGGAAGAGGAGAAGAAGCTCATTATGATGCAGATCGACATGCTGAAATCAACACAAAGCAGGATGAGCTATGAGTCTTCAGAAGATTCAGCCCAACCCCAATCTGCAAAATCATCAGATGAAAGGGAAGATCAATCTTCACTCAAATATTTTACGACTTTTCAAATTTTTAATTCATCATCTCCATGCCATGAAAGTGATTATATGCATGAACTTGAACCTAATGAGGCACCATTTAATTTTGCTAATAAAGTTCATGAACATAAAATTAGATATAATGATATCATGCATGATAGGGATGCAAATGCGGAGGAGGAAGAATCACGTTCTGATTTTGTCAATGTTTTCAAAGATCTGATTAATGGAGATGAGAATAAGATTGAGAACGAATTACTTAGTGGAAAGATTTTAGATTTTGATGGTTATTGTCCACCGATCCCTTTTCCGGAAGCATTGTACTCCAGAGCTTCAAGGGGACAACGCGGTTTTTTTATGGAGGATAGAAGTCGTACAATGGAGTTGGATGAAATTCTTGCTGACATGCATATGATATTTGAAGATTTTGGAAGAGTTATTGAGGAAGAAGATGAACAATTTTTTGAAAAAGATTTCATAGAGGATAGAAAGGAGTTATATGAGAATAAAAATGCGAGTATATGTGAATATCATAAAGAGCAAGAAATAGATTTCATTCATGATATTAAAATAGTTGAAAAAATTTTGTATGATGATTTACCTTTAATATCCATGAATGAACAGTTGAATGTTGCATATTTGCCTCTTCATTCCCTATCTTTGAAAAGGAAAATGAATAAGGGAGTAAATATTATGCCAAATCTTACTAAATTTTTTTATTCTGATTGGCATAATCATCTTTTCAATAATGATAAAATCAGTTTCCAAGCTAAATATTTTCAAATAATCATGCCTAATCAATTTGTAGTTTCATATTTTCTGTTAAAAAAGATTTTATTTTCAGATTGGCATGATCATTTTATGGAAAATAAAAGTCTTTCCCATATGGTTATTGACAATAATATCCCATCTAAACAACTTGATATATCATGGCAGGAAAACATCTTTAAATACCTTTTTACAGAATCATATATATATTTCATGGATTATTTTATCTGGGTTAAATCGAAATTTTATTGCACTGGTATCCATATTCTGAAAATTCAACTTGCTATCAAAAATCTGTGGACTTACCAAAGCATAAAACCCACCATGAAATACAAATACATCCATTTGGGAATAGAATTACTTGTGCTAGTATAGTAGTATCATAACTTTCAGCATGAGATCTAATTTTTAGTGGCATGCTTTTTGTTTGCTTTTCATAAAACTCTTTCTTTAGAAAAGAAAAAGAGAGAGAGAGAGGGAGCGCCAAGTTAGGCATAATTTTGGCTTTTATTTTCTTTATTGCAGTTAAATAAGGAAGAAGGCAATTCAATCAACAGAAAGGGGGAAGCAAATCACCATACCCAAGCAAGGTGGAAGAATTTTCCTACATCCAAGAGGTGGCATCATCTCAATGGCAAGGTACAACAACGTCACTATACCCAAGGTTTGTTCTTCAAATTTCTCTTTTTGAATTGCTTGTTTTGTTATTACTTTCTAGTTTGGAATTGCATGTAGCTACATTCTTTAGTGACGCCCATGAACAAAAAAAGTGGGGGGCAGAGGTCATAAGAGTATATTTTCTTCGTCACTTATGAATTTTGCATAAATAAGGAAATTTTACCTTGCTACACCATAGGAATAACTGAGATCAACAAAAGGAGATGATCCTCCAAGTTTTGCTAAGTGATAGATTGGGTAACCTTTTGTGCCCTAGAATACCATTATAAGGAGTAGCTTTGTAGGCGAGTCCCTTCGGGGTTTAAGCTCAGCATAGTCAGAGAATTTCTTCGCCCACTTCTTCTTTTTAGTCCAAAATTCTTTCCCCAATCCAATCGTTCTTCCAACATGGGAGTAGCCCATAACCAATGGTGAATGTTACGGGTATCATCACTCCAAATCTCCTTGTGACCATGTGCAAGAACCAAAACAAAAGGTTTCTCGCTCTCTCTCTCTCTGTCTCTCTTTGTTTCTCGCTCGCTCTCTGTTTCTCATTCTCTCTCTTTTTCTCTCTTCGTTTCTCGCTATCTTTCTGTTTCTCACTTTCTCTCTATTTATCTCTTTATTTCTCTCTCTCATTGACTCTCTCTCTTTCGTTCTCTCTTTCTCTCTTCTCTCTCGTTCTCTCTTTCTCTTTCTTTCTCTATCTCGATCTCTATCTCTGTCCTGCTCTTTCTCTCTCCAATTCTAGATTGCATGGTACTTCCGTACTTTTCGGATCGATGGACGCCGCAGCCAGTTGAGGAGCAACGTAACAGGGGGATTTCTGTGTGCCGTCCTCATTGTGTTTAATCGCTAGTCTGGACTGCATGCTTCCATCAAACTTGGACTGGGCGTAGGCGGAGATACGAGACAGCGGGAGGAATGAAAGCAAGAGAAGAGATGAGAGAGAGCGGCCGGCCAGGGGTACATACAAGAGTAAAAGGCAGCAAAGGGAGAGAGGAAAAGGCAGCGAGGAAGGGTGATTCAGATTGAATGATATTATGATAGATTGAGTGACAAGGTGAGAAATAGAGGAAGTGTCCGTACAAGAGTAGAAGAAAGACAGTGCAAATTCTTCCAAGAATTGAGCCCCTCGTGGGAGAGTGTTGCCGGGGGAGAAGTTTTGTCAAGAGGAAAGTTGTCAAGAAGATTTCACGCTCTCTCTCTTTTTCTCTGCTCTCTCTCTCTCTGTCTCTCTCTCTCTCCCTCCCTCTCTCCCTCTCTCGCTCTCGCTCTCTCTTTTTCTCTCTCGCTCTCCATCGCTCTCTCTTGTTCTCCCTCGCTCTCTTTTCGTTTACTTTCTCCCTCTTTCCCTATCTTTCTCTTTCTCTCTTTCTCACTGTCTCTTTCTCTGTCTTTTCGTGTTATTCTTCATTTTCTTCTTCTTTTTCTTCTAATTCTTCTTGTTCTACATTGTTGTTGTTCTTTTTCTATTTTTCGATTTCCGTTATTGTTGTCGTTCTTCTGCATCTTCTTCTTCTTCTTCTTTCTTCTATTGTTCTTCTTGTTCTATTGTTCTTCTTCATCTATTTTTCGCCTTCTTCTATTTTTGTTGTTATTCCTCTTCTTTTTCTTCTGTTGTTGTTCTTCTTCTTCTATTTTTCGTCTTCTTCTATTATTGTTGTTGTTGCTCTTCTTCTTGTTCTATTGGTCTTCTTCTTCTATTATCATTTATTATCAATTGTACTTTTCCTTTTATGTCCAAACTTCATGAACGTTTGGCAATGAATAGTTGCAATATTTACTATGCCTCGAGCGCTCCCACACCGACCTCTGGTTTGCCTGGCTCAACTTTTTGACATTTTTCCTTGTTGTTCCAGGGTCCCCTTTTTGGATTCTACGAAAAATTAAGTTTATTTACTGCTGCAAGCTGAGGCAATATGGTTGAATTTTCATTTTGTTGGTGTAATACATAATTGTCGTCATGATATGAGGGACAAATGATAAAATCTTTGAAAAAGTATGTTGAATGTTTTTTTTTCTTGTGCTGAGTCCCTTGAATATAGAAAAGATTCTTGAGGCTTTATTGATAAGATGAATGTCAGATGTCATTCAAGTCGAAGTTCCTATTGTTTAAATGTGGTCATACGTAGGCATATTTCCATCGACGAATTTTTGCAGTATACTCCTTAAATCCATGATGGGGTATTATCTAATAGTAAAATAATGTTTTGAGTTCATATGATTGTCCTTTGGGAATTTTATTTCTTCTAATTCGGGGATAAATATTCTTAAAGAAACAAAACAAAAAGGCTAGCACCCAATCATTAATTTGCATAAATTTCATATTATTGATTATATTGAATATTTCTATTTGACTCAAGGAATGGCTTTGGTAAAGAATTTTAATTACTCACAAGTACTTATTTGTATCTATTAGACAATGGAATAACTTGTGTTTTCCACATCAGATGATTTTGACTTTAGATTTTTTGGAAGAACTTTTCAAGATAAAATGAACACGGGAGCATGTGTTGTGAAGGAAACCACATATTGTGATTGTTCCAGTGATACGTGGGTACAGAAATCCACAAGTCGATGAATGATAATATTGAATTTGCATTTATGTTATTAAACCGCAAGTTATTTATAGAAATATAAATTATTGATTTTGCATTATAAATGATATTGCAAACTTCTCATGACTTTTGTATTTTGATATTTATAGGTTTTGTCATACGACCATGGGAGTGTTGACTCAGTCAAATATCTCGAGTCTTCTAGAATATTTTGGACCATGGAGTACTCTATATTCCTATTGAATACTTCATATCTAGTTTGACTCTGCTATAATATTCTATTTTCCCTATAACTTTATAGACTTCTAGAAGTTCACTGGTTCCACTAGATGATTTTGATAGGAGCTTCCAAAAAACGTCTTTGAAGAATGGAGCTCACTAAACCTTGAGGCAAGCCAGGGCAAGAACAAAATGAAGAAGTTGCTTTCGGAGAGATGTGGATCCATATAAGGCTATGTTCTTCTTATCATCTTTAACGTGTTTTGAACCTACTCCAGCATTCATTTTCCCTGCTATAAGTGGCATTTTTAATCGACCTAATCAAGAAAGGTATATTAACCCACTTTTTTGCGGGTATAGTTTGTGCATCATCATTTTATTTGTGGACACTTGATCTTTGTTACATATAAAGTTTGGAAAGTTGTGAGTCAATGCCCTATTAGACTATTATCCGCAGTCAATTGTGGTGGCTATCTACAGTGAAATTATTCTATAAACTTTTTGCACAATATTATAGATCGAAAATAAATGAGTTCCCTCTATTGTGCGTGCGGACTCACTGGCCTATACTGGCCTGTTGTTGGGCCCTTCGTTTGCCAGCGGTTGGGTTCTTGGCAGCGGTGCTCACCGGCTGATGCCCAAGTTGAGTGTTCTGCACTTGCTAGCTGTTGGGTGGCTTGAATGCCACCGACTCATCCCTTAGTTGGCCACTTAAAAACCTTTTTATGCATTTATTAATTTTTTATTGAATCCACTTAAAGGTTAAGGTCATAGTAATTACTAAATATTTTCTAGATGGGATAGAAAATGGATTTCAAGCACTATGTAGGATTTTAATGAGGAAAATGGCCATATTAAAGATTTTCAAGAAATAATGCATGGAGGGAAAATTTACAGTAAAATAAATATACAGTTAATAATATGATGCATATAATTATAAAATGTGTATATTTTTATTACTAGAAATACCTTTATCAGGTGGTTGTGGACTGCTTCTCCATGTACGCAACTTTCATTCCCACCCTCGGGGATTTGCATGTTGACGGTGTGGCTCGGCTCTTCATGTCACATGTGGTGAAGCAATAGGGGCTTCCACTAAACATCATCAGCGACCGCCATACAAGATTCATGGGTCATTTTGAGAGTTGATGCTCAAGTTCAAGGGCTCCAAGGTCAGATTGTTTACAAGCTTTTGTCCGCAAACAAATGGCCAAATGGAGCATGTCAATGTGATACTTGAAGAATACTTGCGACACGCCATCTCGGTTAACCAAGAGAATTGGGTGGAACTAGTAGATGCAACATAATTTGGCCACAACATGAACTGGAGCTCATCTACATGGCATTCACCATTTGAGATTACAATGGAAAGGCGGATGTTAACCTCTCCATAAGTGGTGAAAAGAAGGCAGAATGAAAATTTCCTCTCGGCTTTTTGCTTTGCGTGCAATCATCACATTCACATTGTGATGTGAATGTAAAAAGTGGTGAAAAGGAAGCACGCGAGGCGCTTGAGTGTGGTGCTCAGCGCATGAAGTCAAGCATTGACCAACAACAGTGAGACATGGAGTTCCAAGTGAGTGATCTGGTCTTACTCAGTACCAATGCCCAGATGCTCAAGACAAAGTGGGCGAAGCAGCAGCATAAGGGGCTTCTACTACATTATGATCGACCATTCAAATTAGACGAGTCACCTACTAGCTCAACATATCCTAACAGGTGGATGTCCATCTGGTCTTTCATGTCTCTGGGCTCAAAAACTATGAGCCCAATCCTGAAGATGCGTAGAGGAAAGCAGGCCCTTTGTGCGCCTCCAAATGTGTGGGCACAATTTGACCAAGAAGTATAGGTTGTTCTCGACAAAAGGAAGATAGATCGGGGAGGATGTCATGGCTGCTACCACAAGATTGAGTGTCTGGTAAAGTGGAAGAACCACCCAGTGGAGGGCACGACATAGACATGCGACTCTGACTTATGACAATTCGAGCACTTGCTGCGAACCTACAAAGCGCAGCTGGTGTCAACAAGGGTGTCGACAAGTGCACATTGTGGGGGTGTGTAAGGCCCCAAAGAAGGTGACATTCTTGTTCAAAGGCATGCCCAAACTGTGCAGGGTATGCCACCTACTTGGACTAGGGATAGCAAGCCAACTTCATCGCATGGACACCAAATGCAACATAGGTGGTGACACTCATCCCTAATCTTTGAAGCCACATATGTAGACCACAAGTGTTTCCCTTGTTGGACGCCTGGTTCACAAGTGAAGGCTGCCTAATATTCTTGCCCAAGCGTTGAGACTGGCACACGTTTAATCTGAGCATTGTTCCTAGTTGTTGATATGATGGCACGACACTCATCTATACATAATGCACTGACTTCCATTAACAAATAATGCACTGATCCCACCACCAAGAGCGTGTGTATCGTTGCCGCTCTTACTCATTGGCAAAAAAACACTTGCCCATGCCGAACGTTGATGGGAACACACCTAGATGGGATTTATTCAAGTTATCACATAGTCAAATCCAGAGCTAAGAACAATATTTAGGTTAAATTTGCACCAGCCTAAAAGCATTGACAGGAATTGAGAAACCTTTTGATGGCGCACGCCATCGAAGATCGTCGATGACGTCATCTGCGTCGCCTGCCACCGTCATCAAAGATCGGGTGAAATTGCTCGAATTATTGCGTTTTGTTTTCTTCGTTCTTTCTCATGTTTTGTGTTTTCCTCGTCTTGTCGATGTGTTTTCATTGTGTCCACGACGCGTCCCTACGTCCTTCGTCATCGTCAAAGGGAGGATCCTTAGCCAAATTGGAACCCCTCCCTTGTGCCCAAGTCTTCTCTGTTTTCTTTCCTTCTTTTTATCTCTTTATTTCCCCCTTTTATTTTGTAATGAGGGGGCCCATTCTATAAGGGCCCCCTTAATGGACACTTCTTCTCTCCCCTTTGACCCACTAAGGGGGGGTAGTGTTCGCCCGTCCTGATGCTGGTATCGGATACCGGTATCGGGACGGATGCTGAACCAGATACCGGAATTGAATTTTCCGGTATCCGTTTTTTCCGATATCCGGATACCGGATATCGGTATCGGATATCGGTTGCTACAGTGCCGATATCCGATACCGGCATCCCTTTCCCGTCTCAGGGGGACAGATGACGGTACCGGATATCGGATGCGGATATCGGTTTTCGATATCCGCATCGTATACCCTTATCTCTCCCTCTCTCCCTCTCTCAGTCTCTCTCTTGTTCTCGCCCTCTCTCTCTCGCTCTCTCTCAGTCTCTCTCTCTCTCCCTCTCTAAGTCTCTCTCTCTCTCCCTCTCTCCCTCCCCCCCTCTCTCTCTCTCAGTCTCTCTCTCAGTCCCTCTCTCATTCTCGCCCTCTCCCCTCTCCCTCTCTCTCTCTCTCTCTCGTTCTCGTTCTCGTTCTCGTTCTCGTTCTCCCCTCTCCCTCTCCCCCCCTCTCTCTCTCTCAGTCTCTCTCTCAGTCTCTCTCTCTAGTTCTCGCTCTCTATCCCTCTCCCCCTCCCCCTCCCCCTCCCTCTCTCCCTCTCTCTCCAGCTTTTCATGCCTCGCTCTCTAAAAATATGAGAAGCACATGAAACCATGTTTCTCTAAAAATATGGACGTCTGACATTTCATATATCGCAGGGGTAATGTTGGCAAGGGGCACCAGAAGAAATTGTTATTTTGTTATACAACCAAGACATTATATACACGTTACTTTTTTTTATTTGTTCCATATGGGATAAAGGGATTCTGGGTTTTGTGGTAAACTCGGAATCCCTTTATCCCATATGGAAAGATAAAAGAAAATTGTTACTATATAATAATGGGCATTGAATACATATTGAAATCTACTTATGTTAAATTAACTATGTAAAACTATGCCAGGTCAATGATTATTTTACCGAAACTGGTATCGGATACGGGATATCGCAAAATCGGTTTTCCGATATCCGGTATCCGATACCGTCTTCGTCCTCACCCCCCGGTATCCGATACCAATATCCGTCTAACCCCTGATAGACGGATATTGCCCGATATCCGATATCCGGAACCGTCCCATTTTTTCCCAGGTATCGGATATCGGTTGTCCGATACCGGGTATCAGACGGATATCGGGATGGCGAACACTAAGGGGGGGCATCATTTGACCTCTTCCCCCGTTATAAGGGAAGAGCGGGATGCCCTAGCCCCTCAGACCAGGAAGAACAAGAAAGCATCATTGTTGAATTTTTCTGGTCTCCCCCTTCTTCATAGAAGAGATATCAAAAAGGGGGGGAGAAGAGGAAGAACAAGGAAGGAAGGGAAAAGGAGAATTCTATCTGTTCGCGTGTCAGAATTGTTCCTAAATTCCTAATCACTGGGGTGAAATCCACCCTCCGTTGCTGAGAGTCGAGCTCCAACAAACAAGGGAACCGACGTTGGCCGCCAAAAGAACAACCCAGATTGCGAAGTGGGTTTCCTCCTGCTGTAGCTGTGTGATCAAACGACCGTGAGGCCGCGGATCGATGGTTACCCCAGGCCGCCGTGGGATTTTGACCCCCTGATGAAAAAAACCCCACCAAAATTACTTGTTGCGTGTTTCCTCATCGCCGCTGACCACCAGTGGTCCGGGGGGAACCGTGAGTTAATTTTGTTGCTGCTGCTAGTGTCCAGGAAATCACTCTTCTGCCGCCGACTGAGCTGATGCTCCAAGAACTTCCTCCTGCTTCCATTGGACGAATTTGTTGCTTCCATTTCAGCTATCGCTTCAAGAGCCTCTTGCCGGTGCCGCTGGTGTTCGTGGATGAATTTTGCTCCTACCATCTCAGCTATTGCTCCAAGAATCTCCTGCTGGCGCCGCTAGTGTTCCCAGACAAATTCTATTTCAGTCATTCCTGCTATCGATCCAAGAGCTTCCTTGTGCCGTGCTGTTGTTCATGAGTGAATTCTGCTATCGCCAGTTTCTCCTAACGCTCTAAGAGTCGGAAGAAATCACTGGTGTTGCTGATAATCGGAAAGCCATCACCCATGGCGCTGCTCGCTAGAGTGAGCCTAGTTGACCGACCACACCCCCGACAGTCGCCGCATCATCGGTCAGCCATCTACCATGAAGGTGGACTGTTCCGTGGCCGCTCTACTCGCCGTAACTGCCCGTCGAAGTTGGTGCAATGCCACCACTAGGGTCGTGCCAACGAATGCCGTCTATCGGCTTGAGCTGCTGACGCTGCTGTCATTGTCTTCCTCTCCTATCCACCCTTTACATACGCTCCTGCATCATCGCATCGCTTGTTGAGCCGCCGAATGCTCTTTGGCGCCTCTTCGCTCCCCTCGCTTTGACCGCCGCTAACGTCGATGGATTTTGCACCACGAGCTATGCCGTCCCCTCCCATCACTCATTTAATTACCGCTTGCTGTTTAATTTTGTCTTGACTCCCCCGCGCTTAGGGCTAGGTAGGTGAAGAGGCAAATTGAGAGAAAACTACGACATTTAAGTGTCTTACCATTATGGACGATTACGTCTATTACGTGTGAGCCCTACGGATAGATTCTGTTTGGTTGTCGATGCCTTCATGGCTTCGACGAGGTTTGAGAGGCCACCGTCGCTGTCACCCGGCGACCCCGTTCAAGCTTGGAGCTCGACGCCCCCTCAAGTCAAAGCCTGCACGTAGGACACGTAGGGCACTCATCTTCGCATCGTAGTTACATCGACCCATTAGGGTTTTGATTCGTCGGACGACGACATCGTCGACGTTTGATACCACTATCTCTTATCAGTATCGAGCCAACATACTCGGTGTCGATCGGACGGCGTCCTAGACAAAGCCCGACATCACCTTCACTTAGGTAGCAGAAGTCTCTTTGTAAATGCTTGAGATTGATTTGAGTTAAGGACATAACGCTAGGCCCGTAGATGAATATTAAGTCATTTTATTACTCCATGAGGAAAGATACACCAATGGTAATCACCTCAAAAAGGATTGCATATGTGATTCTTCGATCCTCAAATGATCATAGGAAGTACAATGAAACGAGTCATCTCTAGATTCATATTGTTGTATGTGTAGTATGTGTGACATCTGATAATCATTTGATGGATCGTACCCATCTCTTGATACTCTTTGTGCTTGCGCTTAGTGCTCACCAGCCGGGGGTGGCTTGAGCGCTCCTGCACTCGCCCTCTTGCAACCGGCTTGAGTGCTACGGCTTGAGTGCTAGCACTTGGCTACTCTCAACTAAACTATCCCTTTTTTCTATATTTTAATTATTTTTTTCCTTCCCAAAAAAATGTTGAATAACCACTAGGGAGAATTTAACGCATTAAATTTATTTATTTGAAAACTCATTTTACATAAAAATAATTGGAATTGTAAATTATGAAAACTTTTCATTAAAAAGTACTGTTTTAACCAAATGCTTTATTTAATCCATGAGAAGAAAATTCAGATGAAGATGGAGATAATAAAAATAAAATGGTCCCAAAATGGCCTTAAAATATTTATAATCTTAAGCCTCATTTTGGGTTCATCAATGATGCTTTTGTGCTTTGAGATTAAAACTTGTGATATTTATACCCCGACTTTAGTTGACGTACCTCACAATAGATGGGAAGGTACATTGAGCATTAGTCCACTTCACACTCACTTTATCTACGTTGTGTATACCAACATGTCCTTTTTTCATTAAAGTGAACTTTACAATGAATTGAGAACAATTTAAACCCAAATTCATAAAAAAATCATAAATGAGGTTATTTGGGAGTGTTAAAATGAAATTAAAGGAAAATTTTGATACTATTAATAATTAAATGCAAAAAATTGACTATGATCTTCATGTTTTTAATGTCAACCAAATTCCAAAATAAAATCGTGAAAACAAAACTTCAAAATCATCACAATAATTTACTTTTATGTTGAAGATTAAAATAATTTCAACACATTCTATATCATAAGTGATATAAATACCAGTAATTTTCATTTCACACATAATACTATGTGATACATGCCCCTAAATAAGATTAGTTCACAAGTTATCTAATTTTCAGTCATTATTATATTTTTCTACAGACCAAATTGGGCCATTCATTATGATTACTTTAAATCAGTCATAGTCAATAAAATTATATTTGCACGAATAATCAAGTTTCAAGTTAACAAATACTAGGGGTTCCTTGATAGATGTTTCTTTAATCTTTGTGTTCCAATTGTTTTTCTATTTTAACTCATGGATCAGTTAGAAAAAGCTTGATTAGATATTATATGAGTAATACATGGGTTTCAATCAAGAGAGGGAAAATGAGTTGTTAAATACTTATTCCCAAAGATCATGATGAACCTAGTCCAATAACCTCCCTCAATCTGGAGCATACAGGTCAAATATGGCCAGCTTGTCACCACATACATCATAGAATATTCAACATAAATTCTTAGTGAACTTGTCCGCTAATCAGCTAGAAGAAGCAATATGTGAACTTGTACGCCGTGTGATAAACCAAATTCCAATCAACATTGATATGTAGTGTATGCTCATCAAATATAGGGTTGTCTACAATAAAGATAAAAGTTGGGTGTCATAGGACATAGGTATGGGTACCAATGGAACAAAGCCCAACGACTCTAGAAATAAAAATAACCAAGCCATCTAATATGTAGTATTAGTCATGCCACTATATTAAGCTTTAACACTAGAATGAGAAAAATATATCTTTCAAGAGTGCCCACTAACCGAATTACTCCCAACATAAGTGCAGTGTTTAGTGGTTGACATCCAATCTCATTGGTCCCTAGTACACAGATAGTTGGAACATGCTTCAATATAAATATGATCATGAAACATGTAAATTACCTCTGAAGTACTTTAAATGCTTAATAGGGCGCGAAGCTGATGTGGAGACAATCAAAATAAAAAATGTTAAAGAGTACAGGAGTGCTTACCATTTTTAGAGGCAATAGGAGGTTCAAGATTGTAAAGAGTGGATACTATTGATAGTGATGTATCTACTAAGGGTGAGGAACAGATGGGGCAGGTTAGATAGCAATAATGATCGTAATGGCAGATTGAAAACCTCCTCAAGATGAATAATAGTGTGGGATGTTGGTGGAGAAAATGGTGCATGAGGAAAGCTAGCGTGACCAGGTGGTGACCATTAACATTGAAAGTGTGGTGTTAAATTACAAAGTCTTCTTAATGAATTTTATAATGGTAGAGGTGACATACTAATGGCAATCAGAAAGATGGATGAGATATTCCTCCTACATACCAAGATAGTCAACTAACATGACTTTAAGAGCACAAGGTGAAAGTTTGGACATTGATGCAATATAGTCATGAACAAAGGTTGAACACCCAAACACTTACGGCGACTGTAAAAAGTCGTGTAATTTGTTGGGTTCTAGGGTCTTGATCTCGATGAAAACTTAAAATGATTTGCAGAAAAAGGCTTACAATGGAATCATAACGACATCATTAAAAACATGAAACAAAGCACCTTAGGAGAAAATGATGCATAAGGAAAACTTAAACTAAGTCATGTCGAGCTGCTCATGCGTACAGCCTCTAGACATATTCATGCAGTGAATGGCATGTCAAATTTCATCCATCACTGTGACCAGCTGCATTCATACTCTGTCCTTGTCGTTAAGATGTCCCAATCAAATTTAGGATGGAGAGGAGCTAAGGGACAAAGGGAGAAGAAACAAAAGGCCCCTAAACTATTCCGTTGTGGGTAAAATATTTTTGGGGCCTTCTCCTAATTTTCTAAACAACTAGTTTTAATAAAAACCCACAAACTTTAAGTATATCTTTCGACGTCCAAAAGACCATTTGCACGTGACATTCATTTTTGGTACCTTATATGATCATATTTACAAGTTTATCTGCCTTAAATTACTCATATTTGCATGCTATCAATCTTAATATGATTAAATCTATTTTTAGAAGGAATTTCTAAATTTTCTGCATTTTTGGGATTTTTCTAACAATATATTCTGAACGAATATAATTTTGAGACAGAATATGATTCTTCTATAATTTTTTGACATTGAATTTAGAAAGATATGTTTTTTTTGAGTTGAAATATAAATAATGTATTTTTTGGGCTTTTATGTTAATTGATATGAATTTTTAAATATTTTATAAGTCCTTTTATTTTGCGTGCCATGTATCACCGTTTGATTTGTCGAATGGCGACGAATTAAAAGCTATTTTAATGATTGGCGACAACCAATCATTTCAGCACGCAATCATCGCTTCGGGATTTGCAAAGCGATGATTGCAACCAATGTTAACGAAAAGGTGCTTTTAAATTTTCTGCGTAAGGTGACGTGGATGAACCGACAAAAGAAGCCATTTTTTGTAATACAGTCTGCAAAGATTGAGGAATATAAGACAAAAACCTACTTTTGCGTTCTATCTCCTTTGATTCTGACGACGGCAATGAGGCGTGCGTGCGTCCATTCAATTTTTTTAAAGAAAATGATCTTGTGCTGATGTGGCATGCGCTGACGCACCACCGGGATTCTTCTCTTTTTTATTTCTTTTTCTTTTGTCCTTTTCCTTCCTTTGTCTTTTTGTTTTCTTTCTAGGCGCACGTGGCGCAAAAAATGACAAGCACTACTCGGGATATGAAATGCATGCACGGAAGAGCAAGCGCACAGAATCCAGAGCGTCTTGACTTTTGAACGTGCATGAAAAATGACAACGATGATGAGGAGAGAGAAAATTTCAAGGACTAGGATTTCTTCAACTTCAAATGGCCATAACTTTTGATCTATTACTCCGATTGAGCTGAAATTTTCAGTACTTCTTTGTCTTCCCCTACTCTTTCCATCCATTACATCTGATATATAAATAGAGTCTTGCATCATTGTGAAATTCATCTTGAAGTTGCTTCCTACTTGTGTGGGCTGATTGAAAGATGGTGAGTTTTGAGATCCATCAAGTGTGTTCTTGGTGTCTTGGGTGTGTCGGAAGAATCATAAGAGAAGAGGGGGAGCTTACCGGCACTCGCAAGTCACCGTGATCCTAGCGAAACGAAAGGATATAAAGTAAGTGTCTTCGCCTTACATTGTTTCTTTCCAGACATCATTGTTATCATAATTATAGTTTTTTTATCAACTTTTGATTTATCATTTCACATACTTACCTCCCCATTATCTCGTCTCTATCTTTATCATCATATCGCTCGTGCATTCGATCACTATAGTATCTGTCGCACCATTCATATTATTCGTGTAACACTTCGCGTAATTCTACTTATATTTCCTCGATATCACTATGTCGATTATTCTATTCGCGTATTTATCTCTTCTTATACCGATAATCACTATAGTGAGAAAATTAAATCCTTAATCATCGTTCCCTGTGGAGACGATCCGTACTCATCACTATGCATTCTTAAGTACGGTTAAATATAATTTTTATTGAATAATCTTAATTACCAACGACGAATTAAACCCCTAAGTTTGATATTATCAACTCTAGGCCCATGTATTAGTCTCTTTAACAACTAAAGTGGCCCAAAAACCTCAACTGGCTTCCAAAGTAATGAAATATATCATCATATATGTCAATTAATTTTAAATAAATTTAACTCAATTGATAGATTAAGTTTCTAGCTCGTGGGGTGCCAATTTACACCTTGTGTTCTAGAAGATAAGAGTGTTTCTCGACTCACCCATAGAACTTGTATGTGATTAGTTACTATGTATATATAGTCCCTCATCCACTTGACACTCATAGGATGAATTAGGGTATGGTAAACTATCAAACCTTAACTGGTCATCCGAGTTAGTAGTGATGTGTTAAGAAATCAGTAAAGAACTTTTCTCCGATAATTTACAACCTTGGCCTAGGACTTTATTGCATCATTGATTCCTCAAGTCTTTGGTTCCTCAAGTCTGACTACTTACAAAACCATGATGTGATTGAGTTGATTGATAATTTGGTATAATACCACTGTGGGATTTGTATTGATTAATCTAATGCGCTCTTTCCACTACACTTATTGCTACAAGTGTCTCCACACTTATTTGTATAATAAGTGTCTCCACACTTATTTGTATAATAAGTGTCTCCACACTTATTTCTACAAGACCGATAACACTCATCACATAACTGAGACTAGATATTGTTATTCTATCCAGATACTTTAAGGTCCTTCTCAAAGTATCTTTCAAATATGAATATTTATAGCACATACTTAAAGTCTAGTGATCTTTGTGTTACGATATCTTCATAATTCACCAAGTATGATCATGTATTCATAGACATCATTAATAGGGATCAGACATGTACTAAAATGAATACATTATTTTAATGAATATAAAAGTGATTGGTTTGCCGGCCGCACATATTTTCATCAGAGTTGGGGTATAAGTGATTGAATGGAATAGCATAGAAAACGGGGGAAGAGGGAAGTTAGGTTATAAGATCGGTGAATGTCATTAGGCTATAGTCTCAAGATAAGAGGGAATTTTCATCTCAATTATAATAGTACAAGTCATATAAATAATGTTAAAATATTTCCTTTTAGCATATATGGGCTAGTGCTTTGATGTAAAATGCCACAATTAGTGTAGAATATATAAAGGACATATTCGACAAAATTTAAGATATTTTCTATGTAGCGGTGTAATGGTAATCTCAATGGTAAAGTGCTGGATGACAGTGATGGCATGCAATCAATATTTAAGAAAGTATACTCAAGTGACAAGGTTGTAATTATCTATGAATACAATGTAGTGGAGATTATTGTAGAAAGATGGAACATCAAATTGGGCCCAAATGTTCCAATGAACATGATAAAACTGTTTTCTGAAGGGGATGGCAATGTCACATGATTGTGTGAAAGTTTTCTCAAATCATATGAATTACATTCATCCTCAAAAAGAGATAAGCATGTCAAATTTTGATGAAATTAAAAAAGACACGTGGTTAAATAATTTATACTCTTAAAATAATGAGGAAGAGTTTACGGTGGAGGAAAGGGAAAGAAGATAAGTGGAGGGTTGGTGTGACTTCAGATTGTAAATTTTAAGACTATTCTCAGGGCTCAAACTAATTCTCCATCCCATTTGTATATCCTAAAAGGAAAAAAAATTATGGAAAAAATGTAATGAAAAAATTCAGGTTGGGTATGATTGCACAAACAAAAAAGAGGTTGTAGGGAAATGCAAGGTATTGCAAACAAAGACTTGAATATTTTGATATTATGGGTGATGCTTGTCTTTTTAGAATAGAGTACCCCCATGGTTTCTTGAGTTATTTTGGAAGGAGAATATGGGCAAGTAGGAAAATAATGTATTGAATAATGCTCTGAAGCATCGAGTTCATAATGGTGTAATGAATATATGCAGATAGAAAGCCAAGTATAAAATCCATATCTCGTTCAACATTCATTGATAAAATATATTTTCATTATAATGCACATCTGATACTTATAAGGAAGTTAAAGAATGCATGTGATGACTGAGTGAATTATGATGAGATCATGATATATATATCTCTTGTGTTTAAACATGTATTCTAAATATTCTTATTATAATGAAACTTGAGAAAGATATCAAAATATCTGGATAGAATAACATTTGCTAGTCTCAATCATATAATGAGTATGGCTGATCAAGTAGCCATTAATGCCGAGACACTAAGGACATAAAGTATATGCTCTTTAAGGGACAGAGTTCACTGAATTTATAAGTATAAATCTCTGAACAGTACTATATCAATGTTTCAATCAAGTTGGTCTGTAGACTTGAGATATCAAAATTTTTTTGTAGATGGATGGTTTTATGTTGACTATGAATTACAAATTCCTAATCTTAGAATTCCAAATTGTCTTAGCTTGGGTGCATTATAGAGTTTGCAGAAATGAGTTTGTGGTCAAGATGGGATTGTATGCCTTCATGTGAGAGGAGATTGACACATGGAAAAAGATGAAGTTCAATCCTTAACTAGGGTGATAAAAGTATAAAATAATGTGTTTTTAATATTTTTTGTCGTTTATTAATACTAAGTAGGATGATCTATCATGGTTTAATGATTACCCATACATTAGCTTGATTGGCAGTTTCATGTAGATAAAGGAATACACAAACATGGTGCCCAAAGATTACAAATGTTTCATGATAGAGTTGTCATACTTCTTTGTATCTATAGTATTTAGTGTACCTTATCGCTCCACGTCTTGGGGAATTCAATGCCGAGAATTGTGGCGTTGATCAGTTTTATCTGAAACTCAATAGTGTAGTTGAATGTTGAATAAAAGAATGATATCAAAACTAGTAGTACAAATAAACCAAAATATTACCTTTTAAGAGATCAAAATTCATGATTAAGCATTATTTGTGATACATTCCGGATGAGAATATCAATTGTCCTATGAAACCTTTACTGCCATATTATGTACTTATAATCATTCATCCGTGAGAGACTCCCAAATCACATAGTGTATGTTTAATCATACAACCCTAATCAAACGTTTCAGTTAGCACTCATGCGTAGCGAAATCATTAGAGAACACCTTCTTTGATATCTCCACTACCTTGGCTAGAGATTTAATTTCTTCTTCTTCTTTGAATCTACATGCTCTAATATCATTAGAAAATGGTCCCATCTTAACTACACAATCAACTTTATGGAATTGGTGCTGTTTTTGAGCTAGGATAGTTTGGAATCACAAGTTTCGAGACCAGTAGACCCTAATCAAAACACAACCATCCATCCATATGACATCTTTTGTATCTCAGGTATAAGGATCACTTACAAAAGTGTGACTTGAATCATCCTGATTCATTTTAGGAATAATAATATTCTGAGATTCATTTGAATCAATTTTGTAAATTTTTCCCCCAAAGAGCACAAGTTATCTATACTTAATATGTCTCCGCTAATGGCTATGGGATCGACCATACTCATATGAGTGAGACTAAATAGTGGTATTCTATTAATATATTTTAATGTCCATATCTGTATCCTACGAATAGAAATTTTTAGAACATATATTTACGTCCAATCATTATGGCATGATCTCATCATAATTCACTTAGTCATTGCATGTATCACAGACTTCAACTATATGTATCACGTGCACTTTAAATTGAATATGAATGTATCACAAATATTGAATGAGATGTGGAATGTGGGTATGGCCTACATTCTACCTATATTTCCAATACTCAACCTATCAATTGGGCTTAATTGGTCCTTGATTATTATTTAGTAATGGATGTAATCAATTATTAATACTGGGCCATTAAAGGTATTAACTTGACTAATTCAAGGGCCTAGAGTTTTACATTATGTTTTTGGACCTTGGTGGATGCACTCTAATTTTAGGGGCAACCATGAAAATTTTTGAAGGACATCAAATTTTTATAAAATTGTTGCAGCGAGCATAAATATAGGAGGCACCCATTTTTTATATCTATTCTAGTCATTCTTAAGTGCACTCCCTTGATATCTATTAGTCTTCTTGAGTGTTGAAGATACTAATTCAACCAATAAATAATATATTAAATTTGTGCAAAGTTAATGTGATTATCTATGTCTTTGTTTCAATATTCCACTAGCAACAGAGTTTGTATGGAATCTATTAAGGCCATAAACTGTAGAATGATCAGTGTGTTGGTGCACGTGAGTGCATTGGCAAGCATTGATAGGGGCATGTGGGTGGCCATCAATAAATTAGGTGTTAACAAATGAGCATGCATGCAAGTGGCTTGGGGGGCACTTGGGCTAGTAGGGGAACATAGACATATATTAAATTTAGAATAAAAAGAAAGTTTGTAGGTCAGTTTGAAAAGTTCTCAGTATGTGGAGGGAAGGTCTTAGGATCAATTTCAGACAGACTCATAAAATGACATACTCCTAAAATGTTGATGTGGCAAATGACACGTGGTGGTGGGTGATGTCGTGAAAATCGATCCTACTAAATTTAATATATATCTATGTGCCCCTATGGCCCAAGTTCCCCCCAACCTACGTGGTGGTGGTGATGTGGCAAGTGACACGTGGTGGTTGGTGATGTCATCACGTTCTCTACCCCATTCACATATAGGAATTAATTTCCTTTGAATTACCCCATTCACATGCAATTTCACATATACCCCATTCACATATAGCAATGAATGTAGTATCTTTAAATTACCCCATTATCTACTAATGGTTGATGATGTGGGAATGGACATCCTTGATGCATGTAAGACTATAGCAATTATATGGCAAATTGTGACACCTAGCTCACCCTTCTATGTGAAATGACATGAAAAACTAGGTAGTATGTGATTGGTTATGCGCACAAGTGAGCAGGAAAATGAGGAAAGTGTGAACATGCAGCATGGGGTGCATGGCGGTTGGATACCGAGTGGCTCATTTGGTGACACCTTGCATGTATGATTTAAAAATATGTGGCCGATAAGCCAATCACACATTCTGTATCATGTTCCACATTCATGAATAGAACATATTCATTATATTGCGCGTGTCATGCTTATAATGAAGTTTATAAATTTATGATCAGACTGTGAATTATGATGAGACTGTAATATGAAGATCACTAGTATTTAAACATTTTCTAAATATTCATGTTTGAAGGATACTCGAGGAGGGCATTGAAGTATATGGATAAAATAATACCATTTAGCCTCACTCTTATGGTGAGTATGACCTATCTCAAAGCCATTTGTGTGGAGACACTGAGGATGATAGTAAGGGCTCTGTAGTGGAAATAGTTCACTGAATTGATCCGCATAAATCCCTGAATTTTATTATATCAAAATGTCAATTAAGTTGATTTGCATCATGGTTGTGTAAGTGGTCCTTAGACTTGAGACACCTAAGATATCTTGTGGATGGGCGTTATACTTTAGCTAAGACCTACGAGTCTCTAATCATAAGATTATAAATAATCTTAGTTTGGGTATATCAAGAAGTTCACAAAGATGATTGAATAGTCAAGATAGGACCGTCCACCCTCGGTATTCGAGACGACAGCTCAAGGAAGATGATGTGACGAAGTCCTTGGCCAAGGTAGTGAAATATCATAGAAGAGTTCTCTGATGATTTATAGATGCATGAATACTAACTTGGATGAACAATTAGGGTTTGATAGTTGACCATACACAGAGTCATCATAGGGACTATATGTACACGGTAACCAATGATGAACAGGTTCCATGAGTAAGTCTATCCACACTCCTTTGTATGTTATATAGCACGAGGTATAGCTTGGCGCCCCACGGGTTGGAGGCTTGACCTATCAATTGGGTTAAATTAATTCAACATTAATTAATCTATCTGATGATGTAGTTAATTAATTTGGAAGGTCAATAAAGGTTATTGGCCCAATGGACTCGTTAACTAGACTAATACATGGGCCTAGAGGGTCACACGTAAATGGTCTTTTGTATGTGAAAACATATACTTAAAGTTTTGGGGTTTTATGAAAGAATCTCATTTAGTATAAATAGGAGAAGGCCCTGATTAAAATTCACCCATGTTAGAATTGTTCATGGAGCTTCTCTTTCTTCTCACTTCTCCCCAAAACAACACTTCACTCCCAATGCAATCGATATGACATAATGACGAAGATGGAAGTTGAATGTAGTGCATCATGGTGAAGGATGAGATTCGATCAGTTGAGGATAGTGTGGATACTTCTAGAGGCTCCACACAACTCGTTTGAGTATCGACAGAATCACTAATGCAATCCGTGATGTGGTAATTTGTTTCATATTTTAATGATGTTGTAATGATTTCAGTTAAGTATTCCGCTGCAAATCATTTTGATTTTCTCATCTAGGTCAAGGCCCTAAAACCCAACATGGTAGTAGGATGTATAGTGGTGCAAGTGGAGAGCATCACATACATGATAGTTGGTCAATAGGATATGGGAGGCACATGGGCGACATAGGTAGCCTTGATTTATACATGCCATGACAAAAAATTATTTGATTGTATAGCCAATACATTACCTAGGGAATGACACGTGTGGGAAGTGACACCCGGATGTGAAGTGACGGATGACGATCTGTGACGGACGGGGACGTGATGAACTACTCGTCACGCATCCATAGATTTTGGAAAATTTGTCACAACAGTGTCACGCGTCCCTCGTTGTGGCATCCTGTCACGTCCCCTTCACCGAACGACACCACCATCACGTGTGACGTTAAGAACAACCCTTACGATCGGAGGTTCCAAGGTTGCCAATTATCGTCGATTACCCTCAGAAATGCTATTGTTGCTCTAAGGCTTGATCATGGATCGGCTGATGAAGATTGTCAAACGTGCTAACCTTCTCGATTCATGATCGTGTCAATCTGTGTGACAGGTAAATTTGATCTCTTACAACCTCTTTCGCGATCTACATCTATTACATCCACACCGCAGGTTAGTAGTTGAATGAACTGAAGCTCCATTTCTATAGTAGAGATTTTGGGGATTTGTATTGATCTGTTTTGGATTCTTTGGCAGTGAAAGATGGAATTTATTAGGCGTCATTGACCAAATCTCATGATTCATTCCATCGAACTTCTGGAACATTATCCTCTCTCTCTCTCTCTTTCTCTCTTGAATAACGATAACATGGCATTTCCTCTTGTGGAGGAGTTCAGCGCTCGTGCGGAATCGGGACGTTGATCTTCTCAGCGCTCTTCAATCCGAGCTATAACACAAACTCTCTTCAAAGCCGCAAACATCCCCACAAGTTAGAACCCATAACAATTCAAACTCTTTCACCGTGCAGCATTTTCTAATCATGAAATGGTTCATGTGTTACTTTAAAAATTTTCAATACCGAGTACTTATTTTTTATAGTCTCAAAATTCAAATGCATACTCCAGAAGTATTTAACCTAAATTTTGTCAATTGTCTCTTATTTTTGTCGTACCTTGATTTCATTATCAAGGGAACATTTTTTTTTTTTAGCAAAAATCACGGTGCCGGGTACGGCCAACCCTAGGGTTGTGCCCGTAGTCCGATCCAGCTGTGCCCTGGATGCCACCCAGGGAGATTTTATTTATAAAGTGTAGTGTTTTTCAATGTTTGTGGGCGTAAATTGAGTATATATATCCCAATTACAGTATCAAGGGAACAATTATTTCTAAGAATGTTGTCGTTTAGAATAGGCTGCATATCCATATGTCTCTCTTTGCACATCCTCTCTCTCCACCCTCTTCTCCTTCCATCATTCTCTCTTTCTCTGAAATTCCTACTATCTCCATCTTATTCTCTGCAAATCCTCTTTCTCCACTCTCTCCTTCCTCCGTCCTTCTCTCTTACTCTGAAATTCCTACTCTCTCCATCATATTTTCTGCAGATCCTCTCTCTCCACCCTCTTCTCCTATTTTAATCTCTGCATTTTTCTTTTGTGTTATAATTTTGCGCATACTTATTTAACATATTTGTTACTTGTTCATCCTCTATGCATACTTATTGGTTTATACATAGTATTGAATGGATATCCCACGTTGCGACTTGCGCATCGACTTTGATGGAGAGTCATCGGTAGATGGTGTTCATGAAACTACTCTGCCTTTGGTTGGGACATCTTGTACCAAACGTAAATGGAAAGCAGAAATATTAAAATATTTCACGGAGATTGGATCGGGCATATGGGAGTGTCTATTATGTCGCGACCAAAAAGTTGACCCATTACGAAATAGGTTGAAGAGACGCAAAGATGGATCTACAAACTTATTATAGAGGCATTTGCATTTCAATCACAGTAGAATATATGATAAGCTGAATGGCATTCGTACTGGTCAACGCTCGATAGCTGAGGCGTACGGGCAGGGTCGTGGAGTGACGAAGACGCTTGACAAAGCGGAGGAGATTATAGCGCAATTTGTTTGTCTTACGGACTCCCCTTGGGCCATCGTGGAAAACTGTTGACCTGTTCATGTGGAACTATTCCACTAAGACAACTGTTGACCTGCTAGGATCGAAGGCAATAAAGGCTGCAACAGAGAAGCTATATGGGGTCATGAAAGGGAGGCTCGTAGAGTTATTAGCAAATATCCCGAAGGTCTCGTTAACAGTGGGTGTGTGGACGGTTGAGAATTCGTGTGGTCTTCTAGGCATCAGGCCTCATTGGGTGAACAACCAATGGGAACTGTGTAAGCGTGTGCTTGCAATACGCGAGCTTGTGGGGAAACACGATGGTGTGAATATGAGTGTAATCATGCTTCACGTGTTGGATGACTTCGGTTGAGGATGAAGGTCAGTGACAACCCATCAAACTTACTGCTGTAGTATATTATCTTATTACATAACTTCACCATTTTTTAATGTAGGTTGGCGCTATCACCACAGACAATGCCTCAAGCAACGGGCATATGATATCACTATTGGCGAAGGAGCTTAAGCTGGTGAATGACCATTTCATAGTGGACTGACATGTCCTATGCGCTGCCCATGTGCTGAACATCATTCTTCAAGATGCCTTGAAATCATTGCATGTAGCACTGACTATACCTCCCCCCAGGATTGCGGATAGTTGTATAGTTGGCGAAAGAGATGATATTGCTTATGATGCTTACATAGATGATTTGGATGCCATGCACGAGGCCGCGACGAGTCATTGAGACATGGGGATTCATGATACTGCCTTGTTCTTGGGGGATGCGGCCAGTCGTCTGCGATCCTTAGTCACAAGCATCCGAGCATCGACTCAACGATGCCAATAGTACGTGAAGACATGCAAAGATGTCGGGCAACAAAATCATAACCAAATCCCATTAGATTTTCCAACACGATGGAACAGTACGTATGCTATGTTACATGCTGCTTTGGAGAAGTGAGATGTCATCAATTTCATGGCCTTATAGATCTTGTCCATGATGGAGAAGGACTTGAGAGTTTCTCGGGTAGAGTGGAAAATGTTGGCCGACTTCCACGACATCCTGGGCCATTTTAGAGGTCAACAAACTATGTTAGTGGCTCGAAGACAGTGAGAGTCGTGGAAGTACTTCACATTTTGAAGGCATTGATGAGACATATTGATACTACTCTACAAACTTTTGATTTGTCTGCAATTTTTACTTCGGGAATAAATCTGGTTGTTGGACAAATCTAATTGGTCCGACAAACGTGTGAGAGTATGAAGAATAAGATATCAAAGTATGAGTTGATTATATCTAAGAACCGTGCAACCACAATAATGACCATTCTTGACCCTTTCAACACGGGGTCATCACTCAATCCTAGCGGCAGTCATGATGCATTGGTATTCATCCGAAAACTAATGCCCCTTCAAGGGGACCAAGATCTAGCTTGTAATGACCCTGAGGATGATGACTGGCTCACTGAACTCATCGACGGGGTACCACCCTCTAGAGAGAAGGAACGATGGGTAACCACTCCAACAGAGGAATTGAAAACTTATCTCCAATCAACAGAGAGGAAGGACATAGAGACATCACTAGGATGGTGGGCACGCATAGGCGCACAAACTTACCCTCGACTATCTACCCTTGCACAAGAGTTTCTTTCAATATGTGCGACTAGTGCCCCAGTAGAGCATTTATTCTCCACAGGACGTGCACTCGTCACTTTCAAATGAAGTCATAATGAAGTGTTGGTTACGTGCCGAGAATGCTCAACTATGTGATGGAGATAATGTCAAGGACTTTTCTGATGACGACGACTAGTATGAGATATTAATCCTACTTTATACCATTACTTGTGTTATTTTATTTGCATTCACATATAGTATGAGGTATTAATCATGTAGTCTTTTTCTTAAAATAGGATGGAGGGGCAATGAGATTTTATGAGTTTGCACAAGGGAGTTGGGGTGGACGCCAAGGACACCAAAGACAGTGATGAGAGCCGCTGATGGCAACCATGACAATGCACCAGTACAAGACGCGCCTCCACCTTCTCACGAGACGTTCTACGTCATGACATGTCACCAACGCCAACTTCAGAACCGTCCTCTGACGTGACACGTCGACATGTCGCCAACGTTGATTAATATTAGGGTTTTAAATTTACGGTTCTCTTATTTTCTCTTTCCTCCAAGGCCTATACATATGACAATGTTGTAAGAAATACTTGGTGAATTTCTTTGGAATTGAATTTTATTCTTCTAAAAGGAAGTTTCCCTAGCCGTCACCCGTCCGAGCTGCCTTCTTGCCTCTAGCCGCCGCCACCACCATCGAGAGAAGGCCACCTGTCCTCTTACGACTGCGCACAATGCCGACTGCATGCGCCTGCCGCTCATGTCCACCTGCGCCAGCCGCACGCACAGTTGCTAGACCCTGCCAACCGCAAGCACAACCGCTCGTCCACGCGACCGCCCGCCCTTGCAGCCGCTGCGCGCAACTGCCGGCCCACGAGGCCGTAGCGCACAGCGGCCTGCCCACGCGACCCTTGCATTCAGCATCTAGGGCTTCAGATCCTACGTCCTGCAACAACGCGCCTCGTTTACCGTTTAGGTTTTGGGGCGATGTCCCGAACCTCGCAAGCGGGCGACTCCCCCCACCAACTAACCATGCAATTTGATCTGCGACACCTTGTCGAAGCGCACGTCACTCGTCCCCGCCTGCGACGCGATAAGAATTACTCGCACCGCCACGGCGCACTGCTCTAATGCTGAGGTAAATTCTATCCTCTTTGGGGTCGGCGTTCTTCATCCAGTGTTTCTCAATTGTTTTTCCACCATCGTTAGATTAGCTGATGTGGCTTTTGAATCTTCTCGTGATTAGTTGATTAGACCTTTGAATCTTCGAGCGAACAACCGTTCGATTTATTGAAATTGTTGCTTTGTTTTCACCACAGTGGTTGTAAGATAGTACTCCCGCCCTCGAACGAGGAAAGGGGCTGCACCATCAATATTTCACCGGACTTAAATCTTTGAATTCGATACGTGTGAGTTGTGGTCTGATTTATCCCACCCTACACTATTTAGCCTTTCCTACCCGGTCTCCCCTATCATCATGCATCAGCAGCAATATGCCAAAACTCATGTTTAATTCTCTAAAACTCTTGTTGTCATCTTTGATGTATTTGATATTTCTAACACATAATTTTTAATTAAATTATGTGCTTCGAGCTGTCATGATCACCGCTTTTCATCTAGGCATCACCACTGGCAGTTACTGCCGCCAGCTCTCACCACCATGAAGTTTCTAAATAGTTAAAATTTCATTCATAAATATCATGTATCCTCATAATTATTATATATGTTTATTATATGCAAGCATGTTGGGTCCAGAGAGATGGAAGTAAAATTCAAGCATCAAACGATGATACATCATTCTATAATTTCTATCAGATCATCACAAGTATACATCGTTCCCATGGAAATAGTTTCTGAATGATGTTTCGACACCAACTTGTTGTTCCAATTTGAAGAGATGACAATTAAAATGATGTTGCAGCCTTTCATTTGCATAATTAACTCAAGTAATTAGCCCAATTTAATACAATTAAAGAATTTAAAATAGTCTCATTATCATATATTAACATGTTAATTAATATAAGTGAATTCTGATTTTAACCTAGTGATTGTTAATTTATGGATTTTATGGAATTTTTAAAAGTTTCAAAGAAATTTATTTAAATGGAAATGGCAGGTTTAAAAATTATTTTTAATGTTATTTACTGTGGGGATGAATTACAGATTTTTTAAAGATTTTTCTAGAATTTTGTTGATTTTTTTGGGAATTTATTTGAGGAATAAATAAAAATTTTAATCAAAAAAAGATAAATTTAGAAGGAAAATTGGAGTTCAAATTAATTTCTAAATCAGGAGGGACTGTTGTTAAATTATGATTGCAAATATGCCCTTAAAACTGCTCTCGGACGCGTGTTGCAGGCGTAAAAATCCAATAAAAAAATTTGCGGGGTCTTATATAGAATATCTGGAATTTTCTATGATTTTCCTTAGGTAAATATGGAGGAGAGAGAATCAAAGGGGCATATCTCCAATTATTTTTTAGCAACACTCATTTGCACTTGCAAATTAATGCAAGGACTTTTCTGCCAAATGCCAAGAAATCGATTTAATGACGCCACATGGTGAAATGTCAGCCGTCAGAAAGTTTAAAAATCTGTCACAGCTGACATCCGTGACGGTCATCCCCTCATGTCCCCCCTCTAATGCCCACCGTCACTGTCACCTCCCCGTCACGTCAAGGTCATCATCCATCACCATCACCGTCAAGGACCCCTATTTCTGTCACCGTCACCCTCACATCATCCGTCACGGTGCCGTCACCATGATGTGTGACGTGACTGAAGTTGATTGCTCAATTTTTTCAATTAACTTTTTGACTTAAACAATAACTTACTTTTGAAAACTTTGATTTTAGTTTTGATCGAAAGGCATGACCAAAATGATTTACTCCAGGTCCAACCTCTTAGATGGCAACAAAATGAAACTGCAATCTCTAGAGTCTGAATGAAACATAATGAAATTGAAAAGTGCAGACTATGGCTAAAATGCTCCTCCTATTACAACATCTATCTCTTCCATCATAAACCCTAAACCCTAAACCCTAAACCTTAAACACAACTGTAAACGTATTGGTTCATTATCCAAGCATTATTTGGACGACCATAAAAAGATTTAAAATCACAAATATTATTGAATGATGGTCAAGTATTTAGGACGACAATGACAATGACAATGAGGACGATAATGATGACGATGATGGTGACGAGGATGACCACAATGACGCTGGTGATGTCTATGACGATGATGCACACGACAATGATGATGATGCTGAAGATGACAATGACGATGACGATGACGATGACTATGAGGACGATAATGATGACAATGATGACGACGAGGATGACAACAATGATGCTGGTGATGTCGATGATGATGATGCACACGGCAATGATGATGATGCTGAAAATGATGATGATGATGACAATGATGATGATGAGGATGACCACGATGATGCTGGTGATGTCGATGATGATGATGTTGAAGATGACGATGACAATGAGGACGATAATGATGACAATGATGATGACGAGGATGACCACAATGACATTGGTGATGTCGATGATGATGATGTTGAAGATGACGATGAAGATGACTATGAGGACGATAATGATGACAATGATGATGACGAGGATAACCACAATGACGCTGGTGATGTCGATGATGATGATGCTGCAGATGACGATGATGACAATGAGGATCATAATCACGACGATGATGATGACGAGGATAACCACAATGACGCTGGTGATGTCGATGATGGTGATGCTGCAGATGACGATGACGATGACTATGAGGACGATAATGATGTCAATGATGATGACGAGGATGACCACAATGGAGCTGGTGATGTCGACAGTGATGATGTTGAAGATGACGATGACGATAATGACGACGATGACGAGAACGATAGAAGAAATAGGACAGTCGGGGTTTTTATTGCCGACCCTTCAACCGAAACCTTGCGTAGTATATAAACTTCTCCGCGGAGAAGCTCGAAGTCGCAGTACAAACCGAGCAAGAGGCCGCCGTTGTTCATCCGAAAATGGCGCATAAGAAGGGGGGAAGAGGCCCGGGCGACGACCCCGACGAGCTCGCGCGCGTTCCATTGCAAGCCATCCTTCTCGCCGACAGTTTCACCCAGAAATTCCGTCCAATCACGCTCGAGCGCCCCAAAGTAAGTTCTTTTCCAACTCGGAATGTAGCATTTCCTTTTGAAACGATCGATTCCGACGATCATCGACTTGATTTGACCCAGGTTCTTCTGCCGCTGGTCGGCGTGCCGATGATCGAGTATTCTATGACTTGGCTTGAATCAGTCGGTGTGAAGGAGGTTTTCGTGTTCTGTTGCGCGCATGCTAAGCAAGTTAAGGATTATTTGGAGGCGGCCGGGTGGTTGGCCCAGCCGAAGTTCTCTGTGACGACGATCGAGTCTCAGGATTGTATCAGTGCGGGGGATGCTTTGCGAGCTATTTACAATAAAAGTGTGGTACGTGGGGAATGGATTATCTCATAGTTGCTGGTTTACTTTTCGCCTTTTGTGTTTGATAGTTGAACTACATTGTCAATTTATTCCATTTATCCTGAGTTTCAGCCTCTGATCAATAACTTTCGATAAATGTCTAAAAACTAGATGCGAACTACGAAAAGTTCTCTTACATTTCAGAAAAAAAAGAGCCGTTGGAAATAAAAATGCAAGTCCTCAACCATTTCATTCATATTTCTTGAAAAAATTAGCAATTTTTGAAGAATAAGTTTGTTCCATTCAATATTGTGTTGATTGTATTTTTTCTTGAATATTTAATCTCTGGTTCTCCCATCTGTCTTTTGTCTGTAAGCGTCCGATTTAAAAGTTGCTTCAATCTCCATCGGTCGGGGATTTTTGCTTTGCTTTTGAACTTATTTATTATTGTTTTTTTGCAGATTAGGGGAGACTTTATTCTTATCAGTGGAGACACAGTGAGCAATGCGGCACTCACAAAGGCCCTTGAAGAGCATAAGGAAAGAAGGAAGAAGGACCCGCAGGCTATAATGACCATGCTAATTAAGGACGTCAAGCCATCGTATTTGACTCATCAAACTCGTCTTGGCAATGGAGAGATTTTCATGGCAATTGACCCTCAGACAAATCAACTTTTATTTTATGAAGATAAAGCAGATTACACGAAGCCCATACTTTCCCTGGAGAAGACACTCTTATCTGATAACTCTAGTTTTTTATTCCACAACAACAAGCAGGTTCTCTTCAGGCTTACTTTCTGCTCATAGTTGCGCAATGGCTTATTATTCTGTTCGCTTTTCTTAGTTGTTTGAAAATTTTTGAACACATTAATGAGTAAGGTTATATTATGTTATTTATTGCTCGAAAGTGTTTACTCGAATGCTATTTTGCAAGGGTTATTGGTTTTACAGACCTTTCTCAACTTTTTGCCCGTCATGCACTGGAGTTATTATTGTTTTCTTTTTTTTCCTGACGGTTCATTCCCGTAGTATTGTTATCCTGAAGATCTCCAATCTCCCTTGGCACACTTATCTCCTAGCATCTAACTCTCACGTCTTATTCACCAGATGGTTCTTTTTCACAATTTGTTGCATATCATGCATGTATTGTTCAGTCAGATAGTTATCAGGCTCAATTTTTTTTTATAATTGTGTGTCGTCAACGTACCTTAACAACTGAACTGCTATATCAGATATTGTTATCAGGTACTCGTATGACATAAAATCCCCTTTTGAGGAAAGGAGTAAGATCATCTTAAATCGGTGATCAATCCGATACCATGGACATATAAACAAGAGTTACATGGAGGCCAAACTGGTTCCACCTGTTACAGACCATCCTTAAACAAAACCCTCCACTTCATGAATGGTACTGTCAGTTGATGCTGTGTCCCCGTTGAAAAAAATCTCATTACGATTGACAAACCCTAGAGAGTTTGGAGGAGAAGAAGGGTCGATGGAGGTTGAGAAATGAGAGGATAGATTGACATAAGGAAGTAAGTGGCTTACATTAGGGTATTTATACCCTATGAGAGAGAGGAAATAAGAGCTCCTAAAGGGCTTATAGAATAGGGCCCAAGAGGAGGATAAGCACTTAACTAACACCCCCCCGCAAGCGAAGTATGGATGTCGTCCATATTGAGCTTGGATACAGCACGTTGAAGCAGCGGCCGGGACAGTCCCTTGGTGAGGACATCCGCTGCCTGGTCAGCAGAGGAGACGTATTCGAGGTCGAAGAGCCCCTCGTCCATACGTTCCTTGAAGAAATAGCGGTTGCGCTCCATGTGCTTGATGCGCCCTTGCTGTCCGGGGTTCTTGGCTAAGGCGATAGTGGATTTGTTGTCACAGAAGAAGTGGATTGGTCCCACATACTTCACGTGAAGATCGGCGAGGATGTTGTGGATCCACTGTCCCTCGGCTGCCCCATCAGCAAGAGCACGAAATTCGGCCTCGGCACTGGAGCGGGACACCTTGTCCTGCTTGCTACTTTTCCAGCTGACGAGGCTGCCAAGAACGAACGTGCAGTACCCCGTGGTAGACCGACAATCCACAACGGAGCCAGCAAAATCAGCATCAGTGTACACCTTCACCGTCTTGTCCGAGCTATGAGGGAAGAGGAGTCCCTTGCCCGGGCAGCCCTTGAGATACGAAAGTACCCTTGAGATGCAGCCATACCACTGCTAGTAGCCTTTACCACTCCACCTCCCTCCTGAATATACCACCTCTGAGATAACCCCAGAAGGCCTCATCTGAAATGACAGTCTTTTGGCTGGCCCAAACCACCCGAACAAATGGGCACCCAAAGAACAGATGGGAGTAGCATTCTTCATCCCCTGCACACAAAAGACTCTATGATGAAATATCTGGAAATAGTATCTTCTGGAAAGTGCAGGTCACAAGTCTTTGCCTGAGCAGCCAACAAAATATCCACACCTATAAGGATACCTTATGTTTCCGTTTGTATCTACATGCATGGAAGGTTGTCAGCTCCTCAATCTGGCCGTCTCTGATTTTCTCATCTACCTGCCCACTCTGAATCGTGGGTTGCCCTGTTGATAGGTGTTGGACTGAACTCCCGCACTATCTCTCTCTCTCCTATCTCTCTCTCTTCTTCTCCTTCTATGTTTCTCTAATCTTCCTCCATTGTAAGTGGGCCACGTTATATAAGTGGCCCACTGGGAGAACTTCTTCTCTCAAAAACTCCCACGTGTGACCCCTCATAAAATGGTCACACGTGGGACCATTTTAATGAGACTCTCACGTGTGAGTCTACTTAAGTGACTCACACGTGAGAGAATGTACTGGGGACCCCTTAAAGGGCCCCAAAACCCTAGCCTCCGTAAGGGGTTTTTTTTGTGTGAAGTATTTTTATTTCACTCCAAAGGCGCCACCCTGTGTAGGAGCTCCATTCCTCCCACCATTCCTTCTGTTTCCTCTCTGTTTATCATCTATCTGTCAATTTTTAACAAGAGGTCGAACATAGCTCAAAGAATGCTGCTTGTGCAGCAAATTCGCCACCTTCTGGTCTGACAGAGTGCCCTTGAAAGCCGGATTCCATGTGCCATCCCAGCAGTCTCAAACCCTGGCCCGCTGGTCCCAATGCAAGGGTAAATTTTTTTCAAGAACTCAGCCCAGCTATTAAAGAAGTGTCTTCAAGAACTCTTGTCTCAGGAGAAGCAGAGTAGATCAAGAGGAATGAGATGAGAAAGAATCCAAGACTTGAGTCATTTGTCGTGTGAGGTCAAGAGTATCTCCCTCCTTTGCCCTGAAGCCACAGGTCCCTTTGGAAAATAATGGAAGCTATTGAATGGACTTCTTGCCCCTCCATTCTCTTATTTATGGACTCTTACATGCCCCTGTTTGAATCAGCATGAGCTTACTCGGTGACATGTGTAGGACTGCACCGTCTTTTCTTGTTTGTATTGTAGGTTATTGGAATAGACATACCAAATGCCAGAAGCCATGGGCCCAAGCGCGGCCCTGCAGCTTGTCTGTGCCTCTGCCGAGGCCCTCACTGCCACCACCATCTGCCAACACAGCACTGCCGCATGGCTGCCGTTGATCCTATCTGCGTATCTTATATGATGAACTTGAACCCGGGAAAACGTTTGTTCTTGCAGGAATCACTGAGGAGGGAACTGTTTTCTTCATCCAGTCCACGCCACTGGGAACACTCCCTTCCACCAAACCCCAACCTACACCTTTGGTCTCTGCTTCTTCCCCCTTCCCCTCTAATGGTCCAGTTCTCAAGCTTCCCCCTATTTCCATGGTGCCGACCATCTTAATCTTCTTATCCCCATGGATCTTAATCTCATCTATCTCATCTTCTTTCTCCTTCTGTATATCCATATCATGCATGTTCTTCAGTCTCTCATTTCTGTTATCCATATCATGCAAGATCTTCTCCTCCATTACTGGATTGGTCTTCTCTTTGACCTTTTTCCGTCTCCTATGTTTGTCCCTTGTTGCTGATCACGAATCTTCTTCAAAGTTCCCTCAATTGTGGCCCGGCAGCTCTCCTAGCCTCTTTGTTCCATGCATTCAATTCAATATACTCCGATCTTGGTCGCACCTCAGGACATCATCTTTTAGAATCTTCTCAACAATTTCTTTTCACTTCTCCAGATCAATCGTCTTCTCCATCTTCATCACCACATTCTGATCTGGTTTAAACCTTTGTTAGGATCGCTGCTGGATCCTGTCTCCCCACCAAGACTTGGCATCTAGGGTCTGGAGAAAGAAGAAAACAAAATTCAACTTACATTAATTTGGGGACCTGTATTTATACAGGTTACATTTATAAGGGGCCACGCCCAGTAACTAACAAATACAAGAAAAAAGGGACATAGAAAGAAATAAAGAGAAATATAAAGACATAGTGTAATGGGGCATTGGTTTACAACCCCCTGCAAGTTGGGTATGAATATTGGCCATGCCCAGCTTGGTAGCTAGCCTATCTACTCCTGGGCCAGGCAGTCCCTTAATGAAGATGTCTGCTACCTGATCAGCAGATCCAACATAGGCAATAGTAATAATGCCAGCTTCCACCTCCATATGCAAAAGTGTCGGTCAATCTCAATATGTTTGATCTTCTCATGTGGAACAGGTTTGTTAACTATAGCAATACAGGAGGGAAAATGCCAGCCGGGCATGGAATTTATCACGATCATATATATCAATATTAATTTTGGGTTGACCATCGAGTTCGGGTGGTCTTCCCTCTTTTCATTAAAAAAAAAACGAATAGCAATTGCTGACTTATTATCGCAATACACTTTGATTGGGTCTCCTTGCATGATTTGCAGCTCTGTCAAGATGCACTTAATTTATATGCTGGTTGTTGACAACAACGAAGGCAATACCTGGCCGAGTGTGATTTCAATAAAACATACTCCCAATAAGTCTTTGACAAACTTTTCGGTCTCAGTCACTTTGTAGATCTCGTTAACTTCCCAAACGAAGCTCAAGGTGATTGTTTGAGTCCATATAGAGCCTTCTTTAGTTTACACACTACTTGTCTATCATCAGATAGCTTGTATCCAGGTGGTATACACTTATTCATATTTTTTTTTGAAGAAATACATTCTTAACGTCATAGTGAAATATCCCCCAGCTGTAATGAGCTGCAAGTGTAATAAGTATTCTGCCTTTCCTTCAAAAAAAATTATTCTGACTGAATTTAATTTTGCCACTGGTGCACATGTTTCAAAGTAGTTTATCCCATATGATTGAGTTAATTCTTTTGCCACCAGGCGGGCCTTGTACCTCTCAAATGTTCCATTGACATTGTTTTTTTTTTTTTTGAAGAAAATAGGGCAGACCACCCGAAACCGGTGTTCCATTGACATTGTACTTTGGTGAGTACATCAATGTACACCCCTCCATTTTCTTACCTGCTGGTAACTGTACTTAGTCCCATGTATTATTGTCTCCCAGGGTCGGCATCTCAAGATCCATTACTGCTTTCTATTTCTGCATAGACAGAGCCTCCTCTCCTGATCATGGGATGACCACATCCACTAGGTTACCAAAGAAAGCCTGATACTGAGGTGACAATCTGCTGTAGGCTAAGTAATTGGACATTGGTTAAGTAGCCCTCGTGGTACAACCTCTTACACCCTTTCACAAGGCTATAGGCCAATAATACTGCTCTGCTGCTGTTGTTTGATCACCTGCACTCTCAAGCTTGGATTGAAAATTACAGTGACCATCGTCAGCTTCTCTGGCCTGTTCTCCCACTCATGGAACCTCGGCAGGTTCAACCTGACTGATCTCAGGTTCAGCTTCTTCCAAGTTCCATTCTGGGAAGACCACCCCTTCCAGATGTTTCTCTGCCTGATTAGAGGTCCTCTGCTTCAATGCTTGAGGGGGCCTGTTTTTCCAATGTGTTGTCACTTCCTGATAACTTAGAGGTGCTACATGCACCACTGCTGGAAAACTTTGGGATGCTAACATTTCTCAGCTGGTGGATGAGTAGTTGTATAAGCCTTCCCCTATTGAGCTGGTTCGCCATGAAGCTTCCAGCACGTCTTGAGTATGTCGCCACTACTTGCAGTAGGTGCAGAATAGATCATCCTTCTCATCCCCCTTCTGCACATGTCCCTGAGTCTTCAATTGATTGCCCTGCTGGCTGACATTGCTACTTGTGGTCTCTGATACAGTAGAATGTGGGAGGGTTCCATCTTTCTTCTTAGTCAAGAAAGATGTAATTGCCCTGTGGCCTTTCCTTTTCCAGGTTCCACCAGCATCTGCAGCCTCATGTCTTCCTCTAGTATGAGATTTACGGCTTCTTCAATATTGGGAACTCTCTCCTGTGCAAGATCCGATTCCTTTACACCTCATACTCCATTTTGAGACGATCCTTCATCACATACTGCCACTCTTGTGACTCAGGATTCTTTATCGGCCTATAACGGTTGATCTTCTGCCAAAGGGCCATTAATTCAGTTGAATATTCCTCCACGGACTGCTCTCCCAGCACTAAGTTCGTAGCAAGTCGAACCAAGCTGTAGATGTGCCAGTCAATACCTTGTTTAGATCTATCCCGTTGTGCATGGTCCCGTATCCCTTCAACAGTCTTCAGGAACAAAAAATTCTTGAATCTTTCTCCAGCCATGCTGCCCAGGAGCCAAGCTTGTATCAGTGAGTCTTCCTGCTTCCAAAATCTGTAGTTTGGATCGTCAGAATCTACCACTCTAGTTAGGTAATAAAGTAGTCCCAGTCCTTAGAGTCAACTCATACTGACTCCGGTGAAGTAGGTTTAAGCCATCATACATCACAGACTCAGGGACCTTTGGGAAAGAAATCTGGGGGCTCTCTCATGGTATTTGAGAGACGGCACCCTTTCTGATGGAGCTTGACTTGCTTGAAAGCTCGCCGTCATGTCTGCCTTCGCCTTGACCAAACTCTCCCCGCACCAAGCAGGCCAAAGTTGATGCTGATGTGCGCATGTGGATGCCCGAATTAGGGCTCTGATACCATGTTAAGATCCCTGCTGGATCCTGTCATCTTCCCTACTAACACCTGGCGAGTAGGGTTTGGAGAAAGAATAAAATGAAAAGCAACTTACGTTAACTTGGGGGACCTGTATAAATACAGGTTACATCCGTATTTGGCCAGGCCCAGTAACTAAAAGATACAAGAAAAAGGGAAATATATTACAAACAGAAATAGAAAGAAAATTAAAAGAAATGGAGAGCAATAGAAAGACATAGGGTAATGAACTTGTTCGCAAAATATAGCCCATGTTGATTGTGATTGCGCTTCTTGGAATCCTATTCTAGAATATTTCCTCCACCATGAACTTCTTCAGTGGGTCTGGATCAGTGATCTTCTTCTCCGTCTTCATTCTCACTCTTCGATCTAGTTTCAACCTCGTTTTGTTGTCAGCAGTATTCAAGCTGGGGCAATCAAAATCGTGCCCCTGGACATCCTCTTCTAAAAACTTCTCCTTCCTCATCAGATCTCGCTGCTCGGATCTGGTGAAAACCTCGTTTTCTTATTCAGAGCATTCAACCTGCGTAGATCTTGATCGTGCCTCTGGGCATCATCCTCCAGAACCTTCCCATCCGTCATCCTCATCGCATTTAGGTTGGCATGATCTGGTCCAATCCTCGTTTCCTCCTCCGCCTCAAATTTTCTCTGATGGCCTCTATCCAAGCTATGGATTTGCATCAGAATAGAATTCCAACCCCTTGAATTCTTTACGTGAAAGAAAAGCGTAGCTAATCAGAATCCTGAACGTTGATTCTTGGCATCTAATACTGTCAACCTTTTGAATTTTGTCACCTAAATCCGTCCCAAGATATTAAATTCAGAGCACTTAGTTACTTATGGATGTATGTGCTCAGTCTGGGAAAAGTTTAGGGTGAACACATCCGCGCAAGGAGGGATAATAGTTTAGCATTTAAATAGCCAAGAATAGATCCTTAATGTATCAAGCGCTCCCAGCTTTGTAATTTGAACTTCTTAGTGTTGAAACACCAGCTCTTTCCCCAGATGCCGCCGCCATCTGTCTTGTTAGAGTTTGACAGAAGGATGAACTGAAAAAAAATCTCACTAATGAATCTCGACTCTGCTGGTTCAATACCATCTTATAAGTATATGGGCCAAGGTTCAAATAACTTAAGTTACTTATTTCTTATTGGGGAAAGAAGTGCTTAGAAAAATATTGCGTGATGTGGGCCACTTATATTAAGAAGGAAAGAAAACAATAGACCTCAGAAGGGATCTAGGGTAACACATTAAAAAGAAAGAATTGTTGGTTTTTTATGATCAGTATCATTTCTTTCCTTGCGTTATTTATTGATCAGTACCAGATCCTTCATTGGATTGTGGTTCATCTGCATATTTTAACATGGTTTAATGTTAATCAGGCACTTCTTTGATGAAATAATTTCCATTTTTTTGCAGGACTGTTATATTGATATTTGTTCACCTGAGGTTCTTAGTCTTTTTACCGATAATTTTGATTATCAGCATCTCCGACGTCATTTTGTCAAGGGTTTGCTTGTTGATGATGTAAGCCTTATAATCTTTTTAGAGTCGTTGCTCCTGTTTTTTTTTTTTCTCATTCTAGGTTTTTTTATTTACTTAGGATCAGCTGAATATACCTGTTCTTTCGTTGTCGTGTGGTGTTGGAGAGTATCTGTGGGTTGCTTCAGAACGTTATCTCGTGTTTTTTATTTATCTCGAAAACGGGTTTTTTTTCTGATTTAGCTTCCATAAGCTGTCAATCCCGTTGCTTTTCTTGAAAATGCTTCAAGCGTAATGAGAAATATTAGAATCTGAAATCATTGAAACAGGATTTGTTGTGGAAGGGAAGAGGAAGATCATCACATAACTGAGTACATAGGTGGGTATGTATACCCTAAGAGAGAGAAGGATAGATGGGCTAATGGGCTTATAGAATAAGGCCCATTAGCCCATAGTAGCTAGTCTCTCACTAACACCCCCCCGCAAGCGAAGTATGGATATCTTCCATGCCGAGCTTGGAGACGGCACGTTGAAGAAGTGGGCGGGAGAGGCCCTTAGTGAGGACGTCCGCTGCCTGGTCGGCGGAGGCAACAAAATCAAGGTCAAAGATCCCTTCGTCGACTCGCTCCTTGAAGAAGTAGCGGTTGCGCTCCATGTGCTTGATACGTCCTTGTTGTCCAGGGTTCTTGGCCAACGCGATCGTCGATTTGTTGTCGCAGTAGAAGTGAATCGGGCCGGCGTACTCCACGCGGAGATCGTGAAGGATGCCATAGATCCACTAGCCCTCGGAGGCCCCATCGGCGAGTGCGCGGTACTCGGCTTCGGCACTAGAACGGGACACTTTGTCCTGCTTGCTGCTTTTCCAGCTGACAAGACTGCCAAAAACAAACGTGCAGTAGCCCGTGGTAGACCGATGATCCACAACGGAACCGGCGAAGTCAGCATCAGTGTATACTTTGACGGTCCGGTCAGTATTGCGAGGGAAGAGCAGGCCCTTGCCGGGGCAGCCCTCCAGGTACGCAAGAACCCGGTGGGCGGCCTGACGGTGAACCTCCCGGGGAGAATGCATAAACTGACTGAGCAAGTTGACGGCGAAGGCGATGTCAGGCCGAGTGTGCGTCAAGTAGAGGAGTTTCCCCACCAGTTGCTGATACCAGTGGGAATTCTTCAGTGGTGAATCCTCCCCTTTGCCCAACTTGACGTTGGGATCAATGGGAGTGCTCACCGGCGCACAATCGGTCATCCCAGTCAGTGCTAGTAAGTCGACGGTGTATTTCTGCTGTGAGACGAAGATCCCACGAGGAGAGTAGGCCACCTCGAGACCAAGGAAGTAGCGAAGAAGGCCGAGGGCCTTGATCTCAAACTCCTTAGCCAAGGCGGCGCTCAGGCAGACAGCTTCAGCAGCATCAGACCCCGTGATGAGGATGTCGTCGACGTACACGGCAAGAATGGAGATCCCGGTCGGGCTGTGATGGAAGAAGAGGGAGGCATCTCCATTACTCTGAGTGTACCCTTCGGTCTTCAGAACGGAGGAGAACCGCCCAAACCACATGCGCGGAGACTGCTTGGGTCCATAGAGAGACTTCCGCAGGCAGCACACGTGACCGGGGGGGCCGAGAGAATAGCCCGGCGGCTGCTGCATGTACACCTCTTCCGTCAGATCGCCATGCAAGAAGGCATTCTTGACGTCGAACTGGCGGATGGTCCAGTGGAAATGGGCCGCAAGCGCCAAAAGAAGACGGACAGTCTCCATCTTCGCCACTGGTGAGAACGTCTTGAAGTAGTCTACGCCATAGGACTGAGTGAACCCCCGAGCCACAAGCCGAGACTTGAGGCGTTCGAGAGTCCCGTCCGCATGATGCTTCTTGGCGTGGATCCACTTGCAGTCCACAGCCCTCTTGCCAGGGGGAAGTGGAACGACGTCCCACGTGTGGTTCTTGAGGAGAGACTGCATCTCCTCATCCATCGCCGCTTTCCAAGAAGGAGAGGCGAGAGCATCGGCTAAGCGACGAGGAACGTGATCGGACTCGATGCGGGAAAGAAATAACCGGTAGGGAGGACTCAACCGGTCAAAGGAGATAAAATGAGAGAGACGGTATAGGGAGGCCTTAGTGAACTGACGGACCCCTTTCCGTAGAGCAATAGGCCATCCCAACTGATCGTCACCATCGACAGAAGATGGAGCGGAAGCAAGGGGGAACTCCCCGGGAGGAGCAGGAGACGACACACCGGATGAGGAGTGTATGTTGGCGGTAGGAGGGGAAGATGAGTTGGATGGAGATGAGGGCTGGTCACGAACAGGTGACAAGGGCGACTCACCGGGAGGGGACGAGGATGGTGAACCGGAGACCAATGGGAGAGGAGGAGTTGCCAAGGGGGGAGGGGCAGGAAACGAAGACGAAGTGGAGGACACGTCCAAGGACCCCGCAGGGGGAACTGAGGAAGAGGAGGCAAGGGGAGAGAGATCATGGAGGGAGGAGGGTGGTGTGGTGGTGGTAGACTCCACGATCAGACGGGGCCCCAAGGGGGGGGCCGAAGGAGCCTCATCCAGCGGAAGGCGTGATGAGGTAGAACAGTCCCCAAAGTAGGGTTCATGCTCTGCAAAGGTGACGTTTGCCGAGATGAAGAAACGCCGAGAGGGCGGATGGTAACACCGATACCCTTTTTGGAGGGAAGAGTAACCCACGAACACGCACCTGAGGGCGCGAGCATCAAGCTTTGTGCGTGTCGGAGAAGAGTCATGGACGTAGGCCGTGCAGCCTAAGATACGAGGCAAGAGCCCCGTCCTCAGGGAAGCGTCCGGGAAGGCCGCAGTCATCCGGTCCAAGGGGCTGGAGAACTCCAGGAGCGGGGTGGGGATACGGTTAACGAGATGAGTACTCGTCAAAATCGCATCGCCCCAAAAACGCCTAGGCGCCTTCGAGTCCAACAGCAACGTGCGCGCTGTCGAGGTAACATAGCCGATCCGCCGCTCAGCCATGCCATTCTGCTCGGGGGTGGCCACACAGGAGGACTCGTGGAGAATGCCCTGGTCGGCAAAGAAAGAGTCGAGGTCAGCGTTGAAGAAGTCCCAAGCATTGTCGGACCTAAAACGCTGGATGCCGCGACCGAACTGCGTCTGGAGCATGGTGCAAAAATGTCGAACATTCTGCGCAACCTCCGACTTCGCAGTCAGAAGGTAAACCCACGTATAGCGGGTAGCTTCGTCCACAAAGAGTAGGAAGTAGCGGTGCCCCTTCAGACTGGGCTGTGGGGCTGGCCCCCATACATCACTGTGGACGCGGAACAGCGGGGTCGTAGTGTGAGACGGAGAGGAAGCAAAAGAGGATCTACGATGCTAGGCCAACTGACAAGCTTCACAAATCACAGTCTTGAGGTCCACGCCCAAACATAACGACGGAAACAAACGCTGTAAAGTAGAGAAAGGGGGGTGTCCAAGGCGCTGATGCTCCATCAGAAGACGACCCCGACACTGCTCAGCCGCAGAGAGTAGAGTCCGGTGCACCATGAAGCACTGGGAGCGGCCTCCGTCATCCAGCAGCAGCAGTCCATTCTCCCGCCTAATCGGTGTAGTCCGGCCCACCTTGTCAGACAGAAACATACCGTCAGGCCTGAGGTGGAATGAACAGGAGACGGCATCAACTAAACGCTGTGGAGACATAAGAACTGCCCGCAGGTCGGGAACATGCAGGACGTTGTGGACCACACCAAGACCGTCCACATAGACTGCCCCGATGCCAGCCACACGAAGACGTCCACCCCCTGCCGTGAGAACAGTACGGCCACCCTGATGCCGCTCGTAGGACACAAACCGGGCATTACTCGGGGTCATATGTTCGTGGCCCCGAGTCAAGGACCCAAGTAGTATCGGAGACGACAGGAGAGTGAAAAGCCGTATGACCACAGTACCATTCATCGGAAGGGGAAGGAGTGGAAGACGCACCAAAACCACCGAAGTAAGCCGTGGATGGATTCTGCAGGGCTGCCATCTGGTCACGAAGTCGGGCCAAATCTGCCTGGAGCTGATCCATGGTCACTGAGGAGGCGCTGGCGGAGGATGAGTCAGACTGGGCCACCATGGCCTTGCCGTCGGCGGCCTCTTTCTTCTTTCTCCAATCATTCAGGCGCTTCTTGCACTTGTTCTTCCCGTGGCCCGGTTTGCCGCAGTATGAGCAAACCGCTGTCCCAGCTGGTGGAGCTGCGGATGTGGGCGTAGGGAGGATCGCTGGGGGCTTGCCGCCGGAAGAAAGTGCAGACGCGGTGTGGGCAGAAAGCAGTGCGGTCGACTCGCCCGGAGGACCGGAGGAGGGAGTCCCATGGAGGAGAAAGTGACTTTCCTCCTCTTGGAGCTCCTTCACCAATTCCTCAAGAGCAGGTGGACCTTCTTTGCGGTGCAAAGCACGACGACGGATGTCATCATACTCGCGGTTCAGGCCGCTGAGGAAGCCCATGATCCGCAGGAGGAGCACATTCTGGTACGTCTTCGATGTCGGGTCGTCGGGTGGAAGATAATAGTCCACCTCATCCCACATCTTCTTGTGGGCAAGTGCATATTCAGAGATGGTCAGCGTCCCCTGACGGAGATTGCTGGCCTGACATGCAAGAGCATAAAGGCGCCACCAGTCGTTGTCCCGGCCACAGAAGGAGCGCGCCTGATCCCAGAATCTTTGACCGCTTTCTGATGCGGAAACCGGTCGCGAAGTCGGGAGCCAGGGTACGCATACAGCCAGCCGAGGACGAACTGTTCCTCAACGTCCCACGCCGCATGGTGTGGGTGGTCGACTGTAAGGGGCTCTTCAGTGCAGTGCTTGAAGAGCTGACGTGCCTTCAGGGCGGTTTCGACAAAGCGCATCCACTGAAGGAGATTCGGGCCCCGTAGGAGTGTCACCTCCGGGACCGATGGGAGCGGATGGGCCACCTTGTAGGACAAGGGCCTCTCGGCGAAGTCAGTCTCAGTGAACGGCATGTTGGTTTCGGTGGCGGCGTGCGGCGGCGGCTGGCGGCTGTGGCGCATGCGCGCTGCGGCTAGGGCTGCGGCGCGTGCGCGCAGCGGCGGGCGGCTGCGGCGTGGGCGCCCTGCGGCTAGGGCTGCGGCGCGTGCGCGCGGAGGCTAGCGGCTGCGGCGCGGGCGCGCTGCGGCTGGAGCTGCGGCGCGTGCGCGCGGCGGCTGACGGCTGCGGCGTGGGCACGCTGCGGCTGGAGCTGCGGCGCGTGCGCACGGCGGCAGGTGGCTGCGGCGCGGCGCGCTGCGGCTAGGCTGCGGCGCGCGCGGCTGGCGGCGGCGGCTGGCGCGTCTGCGGCGGCTAGCGGCTGCGCGCGTGCGCGCGGCTGGCGGCTGCGGCGTGGCGCGCTACGGCTGGAGCGCGCGCGCGCAGCGCGGCGGCGCGGCGGCTGCGGCGCAGGCGCGCTGCGGCTAGGGCTGCGCGCCGCGTCTGGCGGCTGCGGGCTGCGCGCGTGCGCGCGGCTGCGGGCTGCTGCGCGTGCGCCGCAGCGGCTGCGGGCTGCTGCGCGCGACGCGGCGGCTGCGGCTGCTGCGCGCGCGGCGGCGGCGGCTGCTGCTGCAAGAGCGGCAGCGGCGATGTGCGGGCGATGTCAAACCCTAGGTGAGGAGCTCTGGAGCTCTGATACCATGTTGTGGAAGGGAAGAGGAAGATCATCACATAACTGAGTACATAGGTGGGTATGTATACCCTAAGAGAGAGAAGGATAGATGGGCTAATGGGCTTATAGAATAGGGCCCATTAGCCCATAGTAGCTAGTCTCTCACTAACAGGATTCTTTCCTGATATGCTGTTGTAAGTCTGTGTGTGAGAGCGATGCAAAGAGGAACCTTCTGGTTGTCATAATGGATACACCTAGTTTTCTCTTTTAAATTTGCATCACCATTTGTTTGTTGAACTTTGCCATCTCTTGAGAAATTGGAGGGGAAATCTGAGAGGATGGAGACTGTGCCACCCTAGAACATAATTTTGGGTTAAAACTCACATATTTTTATTCATGTTGTGAGTTAGCAGTTATGCAGTTATAAATTTTCATACAGTACCCTACCAAAATGCTGATAGGCTTTCCTGTTTCTACCAGAAACCCTTTGCTCTCACCGAATGAGAAGATTTTTTGTTTCATGGAGGATAAAAATCCATCTGATTTGGCGGTGGCTATTTTCTCTAAGACAGGTTGTAGCCTCTCTACTATTAAGAAAATAAAATGTGGTTTTGATATGATCCCGGACCCTCTGGGGGAAGTCTCATCTTTTGGCCATTAGGGCCATTTAGGTCTCTCCCTTCCCATGTTTTCTTTGAATAGCACAGTCCTTCCTTTAGGAGGGCAGACAGAAAGTATTACGCTAGTGGTTGTTCTTATCCCATCTTCCCTCCACGTCTGAGTCCTGTCTCTTCCCCTACGATCCTCGTCCTTGTGATTGTTTCTACTTCACCGTGTCTTCACGAAGCTCATCTCTGGTCGATCGGTACCTCCTCAATTTGGCCTCTTCCCGACCATTCCCATCCGCACCATCTGGGAACTCTCCCGCTCGTGTCCCACTTGACCCATCCATCTCTATCCAATTGAGGTTTATGCTATAGGAATTACATCAAAGACAATATGACCAACAGGTTTGTATCAGGTTTTGTTCCGGAATAGATCAAAGAGCTATTTTTAAAATGTACTAGGATTTTGTTCTGCTTATTTAAGGTAGGCATGAGAGCACTGGAAGTAATATTATTTCCTTCCTGCTTTGGCTCCAGTGGCAGGGTAACACAAAGTAGCTTCTTTTGGGACATCATCCCCTTCCTTCTCCCCCTCCACACCCCCCCCCCCCTCTCTTCCTTGTTGTCCATATATAAAGATAAAAAAAAGTTCACGACATTTCAGTGCTGGGAGCAAAAGCGAGAGATATGGCATTCTAACTGTGCAGCATTCAGTTGCTTAGTTTGTGAAATCTTCTCTTCATTTGTAAAATTTCCATTTGATATTGGATCCCGAATAGAACAAATAGTAAACTTTCTAGAGCCACACTTTTTTGGATGTGAAATAAGAAAATGAGCTAATATTTCTTTAATTTTTCTGAGAATTCTATAAAATTTGGGTGTACTAAATTTGACGATTGAAGGAACTTTCTTTTTTAAGACAGTTTTGGAGAGAGGAAATGAAATGCCGCAATTAATTGGTAGAAAAAAATGGTTTTGTGCATTTAAGGGTATGGCCCTATTTTAATAAATTACTTTAACTGTCACAAAACGACACATGTCATTACAAACAAGATGTGTATCTAGCGCGTGCAACACATAATATCACTAATAGAAATAAACAGGGAAATGCACGTTATTGTGTTTAAGTTGAAGTTGCTTAATTTTTCGGAGACTGCTCAACTCATCGTTCTCCTGGATTCCCTTACGTATCATGTTAGTGGAAGATTCTTTCAAAAAAAAAAATCATGTTAGTGGAAGAGCAAATTGAATGCTTCTGAAATTCGGCTGCTAAATACTGAAATTCAGCTGTTAGAAAATGAAAGACGATGTGCGCTGGCTCTATCATTGAAGTCGAGAACTTCATCAGCAAGTGCCACAGTTGCATCTGGGGTATATACGAGAGACGTGATGACAAATGTGATAAAAGTTCTATTCATTTTCAATTCTTTCAATCTATCATTAATTCATCAATTATTTGTCCATAAAATTGTTTGCCTCTTATTTTGTTTACTTGTTAATTTGTCCAATGGTTTTTCTTATAGAAACCATTTCACAATTAGACTATTTTATTTTTGAATTTCATGCAAGCCTTTTCCAGTATGGGTGATATGAAAATTGTCTTGAGTTATACTGAGTGGTGATTTTTTTTCATTATTTCGTTGTGCTTCAGATCATGGGATACAAGATTTTCACGCATGACGTTAATGGTAGTTATGCAGCCAGAGTAGATAACTTTAGGAGCTATGACACGGTAAGTAAGGACACAATCCAAAGATGGACATATCCCCTCGTCCCAAATGCTCATTCCTTTGGAAAATCCGGCCAGGTCATGCTTGAAAGAGAAGGGATTTATAAATCTCCAGGTATGAGTAAATTCTACTTATATGGTGGGCAGTTCTTTTCCTTCTGACTTTGCACGTATCAAATAAATTTTATTTTGCTTCCACGTTTTTTCTGTATAGCTATTTTTACTTATGTTTCGGAATATGTCGTCCATATGTTTCCTGAAAAAGAGAGAATGTGATTATGGTGGAAAGGGGTAAATGGTTCTTCTTACGGGACAAAGGATGGTGGTTTTTTACTGTACTATTTTTCATTTTCACAAAAAACTCTAACCGAGAATTCACGTTTCAGGTGCATTAATATCAAACTCTGCATATATAGGTGCTTTCTCCTACGTGGGAAATGGGTCCACCATTGGGGAATGTAGTAGAGTTTTTCATTCTGTTATTGGAGAAGGCTGCGTGATTGGGAATAATGTTTGTATAGAGAACTCTTATATATGGAATAAAGTTATTATTGAAAATGATAGCAAACTGAGTCATGCAATTGTGTGCGATGGAGTCACTCTGAAGGCAGGAGCTATCTTGGAACCTGGTGTGATATTATCTTTCAAGGTAATTTATCTTGTGCCATAGTTACCTAGCATATGATGTGTCATTGCTTAGGTTACAAAAACTATTGCTGGGTGATGTTGTTTGAATCTTGGTCTCTGGCGGATGAAATAGTAAAGTTGATGAAGAAGTAAACGGAAAAATGGGATTACTCTAGGTGGAAAGAGTACTCTGTTCTCTAGACCTTCGCAGAAACCATATAGAATTCATCATTACCGACAATATACTTTTACTTTTTGCCAAGTTTTCCATTTTAATGCTGCATCCTCGTATGTTTACTGAGTGGTACAACATGGGACTCATCTTGATATGATCCTCTTTCATTTCTAAGGGTATTTCAGTCGTTTACCTTTTTCTGTATTTCCCTTTGAATTGATGTTGCCCTCCTCTTTGGGGGCCAGCAAACAATCTTTAGGATGGATCTTTATGTTAGTCCAGCTTAGCTATTTCCTTCGACGACGCATCAACAGATCAGCATCTCCCTCTTCCTGGGTTCTCATTCTCCCAGCACTCTGCTCCACCCCCTCATCGTCATCTCTCTTTCCTGCTATCCCTTGAACAGTCAAGGATTTTATCACATCTTTCTAGATCATAACAGAGTCTCAGTGAGTTTTTCCACCACAAATAGTGGAGAAAGTTTTTTTTTTTTGAAACAAGAGGAAGATTACCCAAGATCGGTGATCCTCCTGGTGTTGTATATATATGCTCAATGAATACACACACAACCCAAAGGCACCAACACCCTCTGGTCACATCTCTCTAGACCAAGAAAAGACAAGAGTCACCACTTCTTGTAAGACTCCGTCCAGTGACATCTCCGTCTCCTTCAGTATAACCTGATTCTGAAGCAGCCATATTGCCCAGAGCACTGCAAAAGACTGTTCCCGCTTTTCCTACACCTTAGATATGCTACCCTTTCAAGAGTCCCAGAAGGCCCACATTGCCTGGGCAAATGCGCATTCAAAGAAGAGATGAAAACAGTCTTCTTCACCTCTTGTGCACAGAACTCACACTGCTGAGCTTTCCGGTAACCATCTCATCCTGAAGACTTGCGTCACCAGCCTTTGGCATAGGAGCAACCAGCCAAATAACCACACCTTCAGGGGGGATCTTTAGTTTCCATATTATGCGGTGGTGGTCAGTGCAAAATATTGAACAAAGTGATTCTCTAGAATATTTTTTATTATTTTGAAAAAACAATAGTGATAAGTGGGGGGGTGGGGAGTTTCTGCTCTCTGCAGGGCTCATCTGAGAGAAATAATAGGCATCATTTTGTCTCCAACGAATTTTGAGACCATTGAAAATGCATAATATTAATTTTTCGAATTTATTGCTTCAGGATACATTTTTCCTTTCCATGAATAGTTAGTTTTTCCTTCTCTTTACTTTTGAAGTAAAATGTGCAATTAGACTTGCATTTCCTTCTTGTCAGAGTAGATTCAGATGAAGCCCACTTCCAACGTTCTAATTGACTGTCACTTAATGAAGTATATTTGCTTTTATCTTTAAATATCATATGTTCAAGATATGAAAGATTTTTTCAGAGCTGATCCCAGCTTTGGGTCCGTTTCGTTGAGAAAATGAAGCACTACACTATTATAATTCTTGATGTGAGGTGTGTAGATGACTTGGGGTAAAATGCCAGTCTAATTCAGTGTACATTGCTGAATCCTACTCCAATTGGATCATCTGTCATGCTAATTGATGATTCATTGAAGGATAATTGTTAAAACACTTTTTACGATAGTTCTCGAAGTCTTCTTATAGCCCTTAGATCTCGAGCCTCTCTCAAGTTTCACAAGCTATGGACTGAAACTTTTCTTCAAGATTAAGTAAATTCAACAGTGGACCGTGCAGCTTTTCGTACTATGTAGATTTGCATAGAAAGGTGCCCTCCCTCTTGCGAATGAGTTGAAGTCTTATTGTCTCTTTGGTATAGCAGAGAACATGACTGTTTCTTGCAGATGAAGACCCTTTGTAGTATGCATATATTAAATTAAGATACTAATAAAAGTAAGATATTTCTCAGGAATTATGGGTTAAATAAATCATTTTACCCACTAGTTGGGGCATACGTGTGTCAACAATGACTTGATGCATTTGCATGTCCAAGTTATTATTTGACTGTACTGGGACATCAGTGGGTAGCAGCTCCTTAACATAGACTCTGAAGATCATCAACATATTTTTGCTGCTGCATTAGGATCACACCTGATGGGTGAGCTACTTGAGTCTCATCAGAGCCCAAAAATTCATCAGCGCCCCAGACTCTTCGTTATGTATGCTTCTGCTGAATAGTTTATTGTGATATCATGTGTGTAGGTTGTTTCTGGCAACTGTTATGTTTCCAGATAAATGGGGAGAATGTGTGCTCATTACATTTTTGTGTACAGCCTAAAGCTTTCATGGCCTGATTGAAATGTCCAGATTATCCACGGTTGTGGACATGATACGGTAGTGAGTCATAAATTCCAGTTAGTTATTCATGTAGAAAGTTGATTTTAATACCAAATGGTGATTTAAATGTACGAAAAGTGCTACTCGAGATCAAAATTGCACCAGTGGTCTTATTTATCTGTCACCGGAACAGTCCTCAAAGGCATCATTTATTGGCCTTATAAAAGAGCCCTATTAGTATCTGTGCATGTTACTTTCTGAGGAACTTTTTACTTACTAATAGCCCTATTAGTAATTACAAAGCTTTTAGTGTTACAGATATTATCTCATTGGAAAAGGACTATTGCTTTCTTTTTCTGATCATCTGACTTAAGTTTTATTCTAAACACACTGCAGGTTATATCCTTTTTCCATTTGTCTGTCTATTTTTAGTTATTTTGGCTCATTTGTCTTGTCTCATCTGCATCGCCCATAAGTTGGCATCCGCCGTGTCAATTTTTTCTATTGGAATGTTGGGTGACCCTATGTATAACGTGAATAATTCGTTGATGACAATTTTCTAATTTCAAAAAAAATTCGTACTAATAAAAGTATCAGTTCTCACCCTTCTCCCTGTTCCCTGCCCAGGTTTTGGTTGGGCAGAAAAGCATCGTTCCTGCCTACTCAAAAGTCTCTCTATGCCCTCAACCAACAATTGAAGATAGTGATGAGGAGCTTGAATACGCAGATACTAACAGTTGAGTTTTGATATTTATATCTTGAAAGATGTTAAATTTTTCTGTCGATTCTAGTTTGATTTGTGATGGGGTGAGAAACTGTATGACCCTTTACGAGAAGGTTTGTTAGGGCCCATATCTTTCCTTGTTATATTTGCATTTACCTTTTTGCCCTTATGTGTACTTTCTAGATGGCCTTTCATAAGAGGCCCAATATTGTAAAACCCATGTTAACATCTCAAATAGAGATGTGTGGGCATCATTGTGAAGTGATAAGTTTTTCCTCTTTGTGTTAACCCTAATGGCCGCCTAGGGTTGGTGGAGTGCAAGACCGACAAGAGTACATAATGCTTTTTCTCTGGTACGTGTTGATCATGTGTCGAGTTGAAGACATAACATAATGAGTACCTTGAATTCGGAAGTACCCTAGTGAAGTCGTTATCGTACTAATCACTAGACAGTACAACAATAGGGGCAAGAAGACAGATTTACATGTGAGGATATAGGCATGGGCAGAACCAGATTATTGCAGAAGAGCTCCAAAGGATGATTTTTTTTTTGAAATAAAGCTCCATAGGATGATAATATCCGAAATTAAGTCTTGAAGAAAATTACACTTTCAGATATTCCAAGCTATGAGGTTGCCACCAAGGATGACTTTTTTTTGAAAAGTTATTTAAGGTGGTCACCCGACAAATGTGGTAACCACCAAGGATGATATGACGGCATGTTAAGGAGTTCTTACAAAGACAGAGCTCGCCTAATCAGTATCAGAAATGGGGCAGCCATCCAGATTAACATTGTTGTGTTAGGTAAGGGATAAGGTCCTAAATCGGACCTATCATAAATAGAGGAGTCCGAAATCATCTAACTCATCAGACTCCACACATGCATCGGGGACTGCATGTGTCTCTTCAAGACAGGGACCTGACCGGAAACCAAGGAATAAGGAAAGGGACATTCCTATGGGCCTTGATTCAGTTTTCTTACCAAGAAGTGAAACTAGTCTTGGGGGAACAGGAGATCCTCCAGCTCGGCGAGTGAAGGAACAACCGATTCGGCCAGCTCTCTTTAACTGTCTCATTTCTCTATCTTTGCAACTATTCACTCAACTCGAACTGCGATTTCAACTATTATTCTAGTATGGAATTCTACTGTTTTGAATTGTGAGAAAGAGTAGACTCGGTCTTCTTGAGGTAGTTTTTCATAGAAGATCCATGATCTTACCAATAAGTCCATGATAGAAACCCCATCAGGATCTACCAGAGGACAAAGAGGCATCGAGGGAAGGAGCACCTTATACGTGCTTCAGGACAGGCACGTGCAACACAAAATGGCGGGTGAAGATTAAAGTAGAGCCTTATAAATAAAGAGGGAGGAGCTCAAACAGAGGCACGCCTTTGGAAGAAGCAGTTACACCTTTTCGTCGGGAGCGGAGATTCTCCAGCTCGGCGGGAGAGGGATGACGTCCGATTTGGTTAGTCCCCTCCTGTGCCTTCTCTCTATTTCTGTTCTTGCATCTTCCCTCTATCTCACGTTTGGACTTCTCGCTACATTTGGTTACGTTGATCAGTTTTGGTTGGACAATATATTCCTGGTTATTTCGTTCAGTCACAGGTATTGAAATCGGGCGGTAGAAGCTTCTAACAGTCCACAACTAGGATTTTGCTTCAGATAATGCATAATTTGCAAGACAACAGCCAGGTTTGGCTCACTAATCTTTTAGAGAAGGAAATATCAGGTTGTGTGAGATTTACATGATTCTACTGGCCCATTAATTCTCAATAGAGGGCTGGAGCTTCAGCAGTTCACCATCATCAGGGCTTAATTTTCATTTTGGACCCATAAGGTTAGACACTGACTTGACACCCATTAATGGTGGAGCAGATCAAAAGCAAACTTGACATCCTTGGTGTGATACTAGAGTAAGACTTCGAAAGCTAAAATATCAATAGTAATGATAGTATCATCCACATACACAAGAAGCAGAAGAAGTGTGGCGAGAGTGCCAAGTGATCCACTTCACATTGCCTGGATCAAACTCCAGGATGCGCCTGAATCAACTAAACAACATTATTAAGATTTTGTGGATGACACACCCGGTCAAATCTAGCAGAATCACTGAAACCAGGAGGTTGTTCCATGTGGTCATCTTCTTCATCATAAAATTTTCATTATATTCTTCACCATAGGTCTGCACTATGTCCCATACACCTAGACTAGCTTTCAGTCGATGGACAGTGCCGTTCAGCCCAACCTTCACAATGCAGACTGATACGATCCTGGATCTAGGCTCGTATCGGAAGGACGGTAGAGGACGAGGAGGGTAGAATTTCCCGGGGAGGAGAGGTGAAACGGGAAGGATCGGAGAGGAGGCCGAGCAGAAGGGGTAGGGATCGGCCGAGGACGAGCAGCCTGAAGACGCGGTGAGGTAGAGACGATCACGAGGGCAGGGGATCATAAAGGGAGAGAAGGAGACCAGACATAGATGAGGAGAGGGGAGACAAGAGCACTTCTTTCTTGTTTAAAAAAAACAAGAGCACTTCTTTCTTCTATAATCTTGGCTGCCCTCCTAAAGGAAGGGCATCCCTATTATAGGAAATACATACTAGCCAAATGATTGAAATGCCCCTGTGGGCTAACATGACGAAACTACCCCGAGATAGGTTGAAGATCCTCTCAAGGATCCTATCACAGACCCAACCGCATCACCACAGAAGGGAAGTCAGTTTCAATGAGGTGAAGAAGCTTGCAATTAGCAACTCCTTTTGTTGAGGGGTATGTATGCAAGAGGGTTGATGAATATACATAATTTATGTTGATTAGTAGCCATGAAGGACTTGAATTACAATTTTGCATAGTCAGAGAAAAATGTGCTCAGATTTCTCTCAAACTTTGCCTAGATTTTTGAGAAAAAGAGTAAAAGATGAAAAGAAGTCACTACAATAAGATGTAACATGAGGTGGCCAATAAAAGGCATACAATAAGGTTACGGTGGTTCCATGGCTACAGGACATTTCATTGACATAAACGACGTTCAATAGGAACTTTGGAGCTGGTAGCACTAAACTAAAGAGACACAAGAGGGACATACTATAAATTCAGAGCGATCTATTAGTGTAATGAGTGGGAGATTGGGATGAGTGATGTAGGACTTTTTCACATGTACTTTCAACATGATGAGTGGGCCCACAGTTGATCACTCCCGTTCAACTCTCCAACCCCAGGAACATCTCCCCTTCTCATCTTCCCCATTCCAGTTAGGAACTTAGATCAAAGTTCTTATAACTTAATCTTTGTAGATGATATATGGAAAGTTTACTTATCAGAGTTTTGAGCATTGATGAGATAGATTTGGAGGGTGGAAATGTAACAAGCATGGAGGGTTTGGAGGATAGCGAAGGTGACATTGCAGAAATGTCCCTGAAATTCGTTATCGGAGGAAGAATGCCAAAGGATAAAGTTGAAAGTTTGATGGGCGAGGAGGGAGGCGGAAGTCGCTGGCTATCGGGGGAAATGCAGATCTTCGTGAAGATGCTGACGTGGAAGACGATCACACTAGAGGTCGAGAGCAGCGATACGATTGATAACGTGAAGGCGAAGATCCAGGACAAGGAAGGGATTCCTCCTGACCAGCAACGTCTTATTTTTTCCTGCAAGCAGCTCGAGGATGGCCGAACTCTCGCCGACTATAATATCCAGAAAGAATCAACTTTGCATGATATCCCGGAGGTTTGGTTCGCAGTTGAAGAACTCTATCTGCAGCAACCAGATCGGCGCAGCGCTCGCCCGAGGTTCTTCATTTTCTCTGTCCACAGCGGAGGCAGCGCAGCGCTTGTTCGGCAAGAGAATGAGGGCCCAGATCGACGGGGGAAGGGAGAAACATTGCGGTGCGTTCAACCCCAGAATTGAAGAGAGGGGGAATGGAGTTAATCCCCGGAGCCATCCATTGGGGCAGGCAGAAGCACAGCCGAGTCGCCACCTATGGGTAGGAAACCTCCCGCCCCGAGTTACTCAGGGCACGTTGTTCGAGCAGTTCCTACGATTTGGGGGCCTCGAAACTACCGCTTTCATACCTGGGCGAAGCTATGCCTTTGTTAATTTCAGAAGGGCGGAAGACGCGGTCTTTGCATTGAGAACCTTGCAGGGACAGATGTTCGCGGGGCTGCCTCTTAAGATCGAGTTTCAGAAGGGGATCACCAAGGCAAAGTTTTACAATACTCAGGGCCGGCGATGCGATACTTGAAGAGAATTCTGTGAAGGTGGAATGGGGTCTCGCTGTGGCATGAGAGATGCAACGATAGAAGGCTTTCGCCGAAATACCTTCCGATATGATACTCGTCAGTGGGAGATGCTGGAACAGGGGTTGCCCCTCCACGATGGGCGCAAATACAGAGCGCAGGCACAAAGAGGTGATGAAGAGAGGGGTATGAGACCCGTGCACGCTCAGCACAAGGGGGGGGCACATGATAGGGACGAGGGGGCCCTGAACAACAATCAGAAGAAGGATAGAACAGGACCAATGCCGCTGGGGAGATGGCGGAGGGGGACCTGGGCAAGAGTGGGCAAACCCCGGGGGCACACATTTAATGCAGAGGGAGCGCAAGAGGACCCTGGAGTTGCTGTAGCGGGCGGAGGCATAGACGGATCAAGAAAACACATGAGGACGGCACACGAGCAAGAAGTCCGATGCGGATTGGAGAACGAAGCGGTTGGATGGGTGACGGTGAGATCTCATAGCGCGAAGAGGGCTCAACTTGTCAATGGGCCAATACAGCGAAGACCCCTCGGGGAGAAAAACATTTGTTTCAGATGTTTAGCGCGAGGCCACCATGCACGTGACTGTCGAGATCCAGTTATCTGCCGGGGGTGCCAAAGGATAGGACACCGCCAGTTCGAGTGTAGGCAAGGAAGAGGAGAAAATAACAGAATTTAGGCGCAGACAGGACACCCGATCCAAAGCCAAAGACAGCAAAAGATCCAAGTATCTACTGAAGGGCAAGATGAGGGCATCAATTTTCTCCAAAAATGCCTGGTGGGAGATGTTTTCGGAGATAGCCCAGAGACCGAGGTCGTACGGGCTGGCTTATGGCAGAAATTCCCGAAACTGGAGCAGGCGGAGATACGACGGTAGATACCAACACCTTGTTTCTTTGAGGGGTACCGGTGGCTGCCTATGTGGCGGTACGCGGCTGTAAGCAACGGATCACCGACACCACGGAGGTGAGTTGGCGGCGGATACTCCCCACCGATGGAGCTGATGGAGTTTAAAAAATGGGGCTCATGGTGGAGATGCATGGGTTCCCGTTGGTGCATCGCAATAAATCGACGCTGACAAAATTGGTCTCCTCATTTGGACGGCTTAAGAATATCATCTCGACAGGGTTGGAATTCGGGGACCCAAACGTGGTGTTACTAGACGTCGAAGTGATAGAAGGGGAGTCATTACCAGAATCAGCGTGGTCACATGGACACACGAAAACCTTCAAGGCCAGAATAAGCCACAAGAATCCCCAAGCAGCACCTTGCGAGTTCAGGGGCTCCCTCACAAGACCCCCATCGGTGCGACCTACCATGGAGGAAGGCGTACAAGGAGTAGAGAGTGGCAACAAGATGCAGGGGGAGAGCGCATCATCGGCCTTACCGCGGACATCGGCCACTGTGGACAAGGTTCAGAAAGACCGACGCCCAAGACGGAAGAGGATACGGCAGATAACTAATGAAGCTCTTCGCCGGTTCAAGGGCGTGGTTTACCGAAGGGGGTAACTGGCTTTAACGGAGGCAGATGGTAAGAAGACTTGGGTGGTGTCCGGGCAAAATGGTCAGCTGCGCTTAATCGTGGACAGCAGATCAAAGAAAGCGAAATCTCGAAAAGAGCCACACGAGGTAGCACCGAATGGTCAAAGCTCCAAGGGAAAAGAGATCATAGCGTCATCAAGCCACATAAAGGAAATAGAGACAGAGGAAACTCAAATCACACACCCAACATTGCTTGAGTTGGCGGAGGTAGTGGAGGTGACACCGGAGAAGATGCAGGGAGGGCAATTATCATATCATAGATGAAGTGTGTATCATGGAATGTGCATGGTCTATGGGATGAAGGGAGACGGGGAGTGGTGGGGAGCTATTTACGGGACTGGGTAGCCGATGTGGTCTGCCTACAAGAGACGATGTTGGAGAGGTGTGAAACAAAAGAATGGAACTTGGTGGGACGAGGCTTTCTCGAGGGCTTTGTGGCCGTGAATGCCACAGGTAGATCCGGGGGCCTATTGGTGGCATGGAATACGACGACCTTTGCTAAAGAGGGGTCATGGACGGGACAGTATGTAGCGGCAGTAAAAATGAAGAGAACGAGCGACGGTTTTCAATGCATGGTGGCATCGGTTTACGGCCCTGTTATTGCAGCCCATCGACGCAGGTTATGGGAGGAGCTGGAAAGTGTAGTCTCCCTCTTTCACGGGATACCATTGCTATTTGGAGGCGATTTCAACGTGACCTTAGAGTCAAGTGATAGACCGAATGGGATGGGAGGGCAGGATCCAGGGTCAGAGGCTTTCTGGTCTTTCATATCTGAGACGGGGTTACACGAAATGGGACCGACAAACTATATTTACACTTGGCGAAGTACGAGAGGCCCTACAGCATTGTCTCGCCTGGACAGATTCCTTTGCTCGGTGGACCTATTGGAAGAGTATCCATTGGCAGATGTACGAGCACTTCCAAGACCATTATCTGATCATGTTCCAATCATCTGGCAAGCTAATGTTGTCCAAAACAGATCCACCTATTTAAAGTTGGATCGCTCGTGGCTACGTGAGAAGGGTTTCAAAGAAGTGATAACATGGTGGACAAGTCAATCAGCACAGGGCACAGCCACGATGAGGCTGGCCACCAAATTGGCAGGTATAAGACAACACCTCATCGGGGTGGAAAAAAAGATCTGAGAGGGAAGACGCCAGCGAAGAGATGAAGCCCTTTCACGAGTCCAATAGTTGGACTCCATCGAAGATACAAGACGCCTGGTCGACTCCGAACTCAAGGAAAGAAAAACATGCAGAGAGGTAGTGGAGGAAGAGGATAAGAAGCTTGAAATGGATTGGAGGCAGTGGTCGCGGCAACTTTGGCTGAAGGGGACACCAACACACGGTTCTTCCATATGGTGGCGAATGGAAGGAGAAGGTCGAATCATATACCACGTGTGAAAGTGGGAAACCATGAAGTCGTGGGGGCACAAGGGGTGGGAGAAGCACTAGCAAATCACTTCAGAACAGTCACTAAGCGGGGGGCTCGCAACCAGTGGAGATGGGAAGGTAGAAGCGTATCTCGGTTATCACAAGCACAAGCTGAGCTAGTGAAGCCTTTCTTCGTGGAAGAGGTACAAAATGCGATCCAAGGTTTGAATGGAGAAGGAGCCCCAGGCCCTGATGGACTCCCAGTCTTCTTCTTCAGCGAATTCTGGGATGTTGTAGGCTCAGACGTGATGGATACATTGGACGAGTTCCGGATGGGTAACTTTGTCATGGAAAGACTGAATCGGTCACATTTATTTCTGTTGCCCAAGTGCTCGGGAGCGGTGAATGTGGGCGATTTCGGACCCATTGCTCTGTATAATTCTATTTATCTCATCATCACCAAGGTGTTGGCTAACAGGTTGAGAAGGGTGATTGGGGGCCTAATCGGACCCTTTCAATCGGCCTTCATTCCGGGAGGACAATTGCAAGACAGCGCGGTGGTGGTGGGGGAGATCATTTCAGCCTGGAAAAGAAACGGGATGAAGGGCTTTATTTGGAAGGTGGACTTTGCAAAAGCCTACGATTCACTTGATTGGAAATTTCTATGGTCCGTCATGCGAAAGCAAGGATTTCCCGAGGACTGGGTGGCCTGGGTGCGATGTTGCGTTACGTCCCACTCTTTCTCAGTCTTGGTCAATGGTCGGGCAGAAGGAGGATGGATCCGCCCACAGAGAGGAGTCAGACAAGGCTGCCCATTAGCCCCATTATTGTTTGTCCTTGTAGTAGACACTTTGGCCACATGTACCCTTAAGGTGTGCGAACACAGCGTACTGCACGGCTTTCACACGGCGAGTTACCCCAGGGGTATTCCATTACTCCAATATGCGGATGACACAACATTCTTCATGGAAGGAGCTGCGATAGAAGCTCACATCATATCATCCCTGTTAGAATTATTTGCTGATTTCTTGGGGTTACGTCTCAACAGAGAAAAGTTAGCCTTTGTGGGATTCGGCCTGTCGTTGGAGTAGGAGATCCAATGCGCTAATGCGCTATGCACGCCCCGAGGTTCGCTACCAATGAAGTATTTGGGTCTTCCGCTGACAGGAAGATGCCTCCTAGCTGCAGACTGGCAGCAAGTGATTGACAAGGTGGAGCGCAGGTTGGAGGGCTAGCAGAACAAGGTGTTATCACGAGGGGGTCGCCTGGTACTTTTGAGGTCAGTGCTCTTAGCGATCCCTATATTCTTCTTGTCGGTATATAAAGCACCGGCAGTTGTGACAAAGCGGCTAGAGGGATTAATGAGGCGGTTCTTTTGGGGAGGTGGGGGAGAGGGTTATCCTAGGGGGATACCCCTATTAGCGTGGGATGTGGTCTGTAGACCTCTGAAACAAGGATGGCTGGGGGTTCTCCACTAAGAATCCATGAATTCGGCATTGCTGGCTAAATGGGTCGAATGAGTTATGACACCAGCGGAGAGTCTTGTTTTCGATGTCCTAAGAGACATGTATGGCCGTGATATGGATTGGAAAGGCGATGGGTGAGAAGTAGGGGGGAGTCCCCTTTTTGGCGCAGCCGACGTCAAATCATCCCTCACATCCATGAGTTATTTGATGCCAAACTGGGAGATGGGGAAGGCTTTTGGTTCTGGCATGATAACTGGTCCAAACAAGGTCCCTTGAAGTTGAAGTTTCCCAGACTATTTGCTCTAACAAGGAACCCAACTGCCACGGTCAGCGAATGTTGGGACGGGGCTTGGGTCCCAACCCTCTCTGAGACATTATCAGATCTTCGGTTTGAGGAGTTGTTGGGGATGCACGAGATCCTCCTACCTCTCAGTCCTTAAGCAGATTATCGAGACGGATGGGTATGGCGGGGGCCAACTTTCTCGGTTAAGGATGCATACTTGAAGATTCAAGGCGTGGCAAGAGATGACCCAGAAGTCAGGCAGGCATGCCACGTAATGCTGAAACTAAAGATTCCTCTTAAAGTGAGAATTTTTGGCTGGTTGTTGAGGAGACGGAAACTCGTCACCCGGGTCTATCGGCGGAGGTGGGCACCAGCAGAGCCTGTCGACTGCCCTTTGTGCGCTAGGGGCGAGGAAGACTGCTCACACCTTTTCTTCACATGTCACCTCGCTCAAGGAGTATGGGCCTCGCAACAGATTTCAGGGGTGAATCTCCTCAGACGACAATTTTTGGGCATCAGTCACGACGGGTGGATACCGGAGCAGAATGGAGTGGGGGAGAATTCTCGCAATACTGTGGGCGGTATGGTTGCACCGAAACGAAGTGGTGTTAAAGGAAGGAAAGGCTTCAGTCGAGAGTGCCATATTTGACATTGAGGCACTAATATCTTTTTGGGGGGTAGGGGGATAAAAGCAGGATGTGCGGTCATAACTGTAAATGATGTGTAGATGACTTTGTTTTTTTAATAGTATCAGGTGGGCCACCGGTTTCAGGTGGTCTGCCTTATTCTCTTCAAAAAAAAAAAAAAAGAGTTTTGAAAAAATCGGAATAGGTTGCAAACTTCTCTTGTGCAGTGCTGCGAAGCTACTGATTGAATGAATGTTTACCAGTTTCAGATAGCTCTGGATATCTGTCTTTTGTGATGTTATCAATCATTTCTTTATATTGGCTTTTATATTATATTTCGACAGAGAAAATCCTGTTTAATTTGTCTCCTTACAATTTCTATGCAGCACCCCCAGTGGACTCTTCTGTCACTTCAGAGGTACTTTTAGATTACATTCTCTCTAGATTAAACCGTTTTTCGGTTTTATGGGATTTCTGTATTTATTCCGGGCACATTAAGTTATTCATTGCTAGTGTCAGTAGAAAATTGAAACAGCCATGTACGCATATTTGACTGAAGCGCAGGTTAATTATTTTTTATCATTTTCCTTTTTAACCAAATAAAATTAATGATATCGTCAGATGAGAGGGAGATTTTGTCTTTATAAAATGTAATTTGATGATTGATCCATTTCCCTGTTTAGAATGGAGGGGGGTATTGCAGAACCATAAGAGGATTAATTAATGGGGAAGCATAGATGGTTGCCATCACCACTTCAAGATTGCAATCTGACTTCTCCCCCTGAGAATTGGGAATTAGAGGACAACCAGGGAAGGTTGGCAGAAAGAGACAAGGGTTCTCTAACAAGCGAAAGAATGAACAGAGAAATTCTCTCAATTGTGCTCTTATCTTCATGATATTATTTCCCTCTTCTTTGACAACTTCTTCTGGGCTTCTCCAGGTTCCTCCGTGGGTCATTGCTGTTGTGGACTTTGGGCGGTAGGTGCTAGAAACAAGTATGTCTAGTATCAATTTATTTCATCTATGCACGGTTTTGGAGGGGGCTGTAAAGCACCAGTTTTATGTACCACAATGGCTTTGTGTATCACCCATGGCCCATATATGATCCCCGTCATATAATGAGGATGAATATCATTTACTAGTGAAACCCTAGTTCATGTTTCTCTACATATTATGAGATCCAGCTAGGGTTTCAGGAGTGCTCCAATTCTCAGATGGCGCCCCAACCAGCACTGCCATGGTCAGGTGCCTTCTCTCATTGCCATTTACAGCCCATGCCACAGCCAGCACCATCATCATTAGGCAGAGCACGTCCCTGTGCTGCTGCTGTCCAGGATGACTGCCATCCGACAGTGCTTTCCCTGTGGCTTCCATTGCCCCTCTTCATGGTCCACCACTTGCTTGTCTGGAGTCTCGTGCTGTCTAACATTATCTTCAGCATCATCTGCCATTCAGCACCTTTTGCCATAAATCACGCCGTCCACCATCTTTCTGTGGGTGGATGGTGGCGGACAGGTGGATGGTGAACGGCGAACAGTAGCAGCAGGTGGCGATCGGCAGTGGCAACGGGCTACTGGCACAAGCGAGCAGCTGCCATACTGGATATCTTGGAGGCTGTGGGCCGAGACTCAGAGGGAGCTTGCGGTGTGGTAAATCCGCTGCAGTGGCTGTATCTGATCCTGATCTTTCTCACAAGGTTGCGATGGCAGAGTCGCAGGGGACTGCAGAGACGGGAGAGAAGGCGGAGAAGGTGAACAACGGAGATGGTGGTTCACAGCGAGGGATTAGGTGGTGTCTTTAGACGGTGTCCACGGTGGTGCTCAAGGCAGAGCAGTAGCAAACATCAGTGGATTGGAGACTTTCATGGTGCAGTTCGCAGCGGCAGTCACAGCAGCGCTCCGCAGCGTTGTTCCCAGGGGGTTGAAAGAAGGCGAATGAAGGAGAACATCCATGTCGGCGCTTTCGTGAAGGCATTCAAAGCGGAGTGGTAGCAAACTGTGATTCATGGTGGTGCTCAAGGCCGCACCAGTTGCAGCATTGGAAACAGAAGTTTGGTGGCGCTTGTGACGCGGCAAACATGATATGGACTTCACTTCAAAGACATAAGGCAAAACAGTGTGGAGGGGAGGGAGTTAAGGTTGGAGAGAGCCCCATCACCAGACTGATACGATTCTGACTCAGGAGTATGATTGATGCACCATGCAACAGGATTTCCTACAACAGTGATAACCCAAGACGCGTCCAGTGTTGTTCAGAGAAAGACGAGAGAGGTAGAGACAGGAGAGAAGTTCCCAGGTTGGTGAGGAGAGAATGGGAATGGTCAAGGGAGAGGCCGAACAGAGGAGGTAGGAATCGACCAGGGCCAAACCGCCATAAGAGATGATGATGAAGAGACAATTGCGAGGACAGAGATCATAGAGGGGGAGACAGAGCTTGGACGTCGAGTAGAGGAGGGAAGGAACACAAGTAGCCAAATAAGATAACTTCCAGTCTACCTTCCTAAAAGGAGGGCTGTGCTATTTAAAGGAAACATGGGAGGGTAGGACCCTAGATTTCCTTAATGGTCAAAAGAGGAGACTGCCCCAGGAGGGCCAGGGATCATATCACAGAGCCAAAGCAACCACACAAGGAGAGGCAGGTTCAGTGACGACGAGGAATTTTTTCATGGTAGAAGTATGGTGGACATTAAGTGGATTAATCCCAGCGTGAGGCGAAGCCAAATGCGCATGAGTCAGGGAGGTGGTCTCGGGCCTTTCACTATAGATTCACAATGAGATTTCCACAGGCCCCCATCTGTTGCACGGGGTGAACAGAGAGAGCAGGCACAGGGGGGGATGTCTTGTAGACATGGTACCACAAAAGTCACGAGGGAAGGCCGCATGGCAAACCTATCAGTTGACACAATGGAGACGAGGGCAATGCTGGCAGGAGCAGTATGCAGCGGGGTTTCATGCACAAGACAGACGTCAAATGTCAGCAGGCCCAATATGCAGACAGTAGGCCGGAAGAAATCGTGGAGTATCACTCGAGCACTGAACAAAATTCAGTGAGAATTCAAGCATACAATGGTAAAGGTATAGTTGGTTAGAGGCATGGAGCACCCATAACCCAGAGTCACCAAGGAGACGTCAGAGGGGTCAGAGTTTGGGAGGCAGAACACATCAATATGAGACTGCGGATGATGTGATGGGCTGGGTGATGGTGGAACATTGGGGAACCAGGGCAGCACAGCAGGCACAGGGTGACAAGTCCTGAATAATTAGTGAAGGGGAGCGCAAATGTTTCAGATGTTTATCAAGAGGGCAGTATGCCTCAGAATGTAGAGAGCTGGTGATTTTCTGGAGATATCGAGGAGCCCATACGGGGTACCGTCATGACTATTCCGGCTATTAAAATTGGAAGAGCTCTGAACTCATCTCTTGGCAGTCAAGAAGCGCATTCAGGAAGAGAGAAACATACAATGGTTAGAGGTTTTGGATGGCATAAGACAGACATTCTGGAAGACCCCAGATCACTTACAGGACAGGAGGCAAAGGAGAAAAAGAACTACCGAGAAGGCATGGCTGCAGAGGATAAACAGTTGGAGATGGATGCCAACACTCATGGCGAACGGAAGGAGGGTAACAAGTCAAATATTGAAGTTAGAATTGGGGAACCACGAAGTCGTTTGGGTCAAGGGCAGTAGGGGGAGCTTTGGGGAAACATCTTCTGGAAATGGAGTGGTAGAGGTGACACGGGAGCAGCAGGTCAAGTTGATGAGACCCTTTACTGTGGATGAAGTGAAAAAAACTAAGCCATCAAGGGGCTTAAACGAGAAGGAGCTCCAGGTCCTGGCAGATTTCTGGTGTTTTTCTTTAGTGAGCTTTGGGAGATGGTTGAAGCAGAACTTATGGGCACACTGGCAGAATCTCAGCTGGGAAACTTTGACTTAGAGTGCCTAAACAGGTTGCATGTCTTTCCACTACTGAAATGCCAAGGCCCTGTTAGAGCTGCTGATTTCTAGGCCATATAGCGTTTTAGTACCATCTACCTCACATTGGCAAAAGTACTGGCCAACTGACTCCGGCGGGTCATTGGCGATCTTGTAGGACCCTTTCAGTTCGTTTTCATCCCAGCTGATTTACAGCACAGTGGTGGTGGAGGAATCATAGCAACGTGTCAAAGAGAGTGGAAGAAAGGCTTCATGTTTAAAGTTGACTTTGCAAAGGCAAGCAACTCTCGATAAGGAAGAGAGACTTCCCAATAGAATGAGTGAAATGGGTGAGGAGATGCGTGACTTCCCACTTTTTCTTCAGTGTTAGTGAATGGCAAACCAGAAAGCGAATGGACCCGTCCGCCAAAGCTGAGTCAAGCAGGGAGGCCCCTTTTCACCACTATCATTCATCCAACCAATAGACACCCTGGGCATCTGTACTGTTAAAGTATGCACACACGGCATGCTGAAGGGCTTTCCAATGGGCATTCCACAACTTCAGTATGCAGACGAGACCACCTTCTTCATGGAAGGCTCAGCGGAGGAAGCTTGAAACCTGGCTAGGTGATTAAACCTCTGCTTCTGTCGGGTTTAGCCTTTCGCAGGAGGAAGAAATTCAATGCACTTAGTCTTTGGAGATGCCCATTGGGACGTCACCCTTGCGCTACCTGGGATTGCCCTTGAGGAATGGGGCGGGTGTCGAACATGGATTTGGCCCCAGTGATTGAGAAAGTGGAGAGGAGATTGGAGGCATGGCAGAGCCCTTTGCTGTCAAGCGCTGGTCGTGGAAACACCGAGTGGTACACTTCCCATGAAATATTTGGTTCTGCCATTAATGGGAGGTCGTATCAAGAACACGGATTGGCAACCAGTACAATGTAGAGCAGAAGTTGGAAGGATGGCAGGTCAGTGCTGTCGAGAAGGAGGCACTTGGTGTTGGTGCGACACGTGCATTACTGGTTGGGATCAGCAAGTGCCTGGAAGGTATGATGAGAAGATTCAAATGGAAAAGCTCAGGGATGGCGGGCCAGGGGATGGACCTCTAATTGCGGGACATAGTGTGCAGCCCAATCTGTTTGGGACAGGCTGGGAGTATTGAAAATATATGATTTGAACAATGCATTATTGGCCAAGTGGGTGAGCACACTTATGGGACCAGATACAGATATGGCTACACAGATTCTGAAGGACATCTATAGATCTAGCTTGGACTGGGTGAGTCAGGCAGCTCCAGTCCGGAGCCTTTGCTGATTGTGCTATGTGCGCAAGTGACGAAGAAGACTGCCCATCTCTTCTTCAAATGTTCATTTTGCCCGAGCTTTGTGGACCCACCAGCCAACTACAGGAGTGGATGTCTTCTTAGAGGAGGTCTTTTGGGATTCTATACCGGGTGATGCAGTCAGGGGTGAGAGAGCCATGGTCAGCCTTCGTGGTGCTCTGGCCAATATGGCTGCACTGGAATGAGGTCATCTTCAACAGACGGGAAGCGTTGATGGACAGTGTTATACAAGCAGCCGCAAGTCTTGTCTCTGCATGGTTCAAAAAGACCGCAGCAAAGGCGCAGGGCAGCCCTTTAGGCCTTATTTGTACTTAACGACCATATTTATTTATCACGTCAGGAAGTTCACCAATTTTGTGTAATCTCCCCTATCTTTCTTCCAAAATAAAATGGCATTGGCAGGTTTATCAGATCTTCGAGAGGAGACTTGATAGACTTTGAAATTTACACTATCTTAGAAGTATTTCCATTCAGAACAGATACTAATTCTACATCATGACACCCTTTTCTCGTTGATTGATTCTTGCACTCTTATTTCTTCTTTACGAATTATCTTACCTGTATTTATTGTTTCTAATAATAATGTGCAAAGGGCGCCATTTCTGGACTTGGCTTTGTTTGGTCTTCTGATGGAGGGATTGATGAAGAATGGCGGCACTCTGTTGCTCCAATACCTCCGGAAAAGCTTGCAGAGTTTTTTGCCATTGGCAACAATGATTTGGATTCATCATATCCCGATGCTAGCATAACTTCTACTGCAAGAGAGCTGCAAGCAGCATCTGAGAATTCTGATTCCAATGGCAGCGATGACGACCACCACAAAGATGTCGACTTTGAGAAAGAGGTTTTCATCAGATACACCTGATTTTTATCCTTTACTTTATCTGTTGTTACTCATTTGTGATCTCTTAAGTATGATTTCCTTTTAAGGTTGAGGCAACTTTCAGGCGAGCAGTTGATGAAGGGATCAATGACGAAAATGTCATCTTGGAAGTGAACTCTCTCAAGTATCTTACAATACCTTGTGCATTTTTTCCTTACCATCTTTTCATAGAATGCAGCAGGGTAGGAGAATGTTTCTCTCATTTTGTAGTTATAGCTTTTGGATCCACAGTTTGATTATTTGGTCGTTTGGTTTGGTTGGAGTGATGAAAAAAACTACATAATCTATTTACTGTAAAATATTCTTGTGTTGCAACTTCTCTACCTTTAAAGATTGAGAACACCATTTTCCTGCTGGAAAATTTCATTTAATGTCTGCTTGATCTCCTTCTTAAGCCTTGATGATACTGAGATGTTCTTGCTGGGTGGTCTTCTCAATTATCATCGCCGTCGCTTTTTTGGGGGGAAAATAGCTAACGCTAATTTATTATTATAAAAATACATACGTTCTATAAAATAAATGCGTGTGTTTTTTTTCTACTGTATGCACTATCAAACTTAATCCCAGCCTTCTTCTTACTCTCCTGCTGCTACATGTTCTCTTGAGGCTGTGTTGGCTAGGGTTATGATAAAAAATGACAGAGCTGCATTTGATGGGATAGGTTGCATTAAAAAGTCATACAGTGAGGGGTGGGACCATGGCACTCAAGGGACTAATATCATACATGGGAAAGAAGTCACTTAAATAAGACTGTTGATCTGAGTATTACATGTCTTTATTTTCTCTCTCTTGTTAGCCCATTAAGGGCCCTCTCTAGTCAGCTCATTAGGGCTTCATATAAAACCCTGTAATCTCTTTCATTTGCTATCAAGAATTGTTCTTTTCTTGTTTACATGGTATCAGAGCCCTAACCCTAACCCTAATCTGGGTTTCCTGGGCTCGACCTTGCGCTCCGATCTTCGGCGGTTCTCACGACCGCCTGATCTCGCGCTCCGGTCTCTCGCCGCCTCGCCTCCGGGCCTCCCAGGCGCTCGCTGTTCTGACATCCGCCGCCCCAGCGTCTTCCGCTCCGGCGCCCGCCGCTGCCCTGGCGCGCGCCTCGGCTCACGCCCTCGGCTCGCGCGCCGCTGCTCGCGCCCTCCCGGCGCTTGTCGCCCGGCTCGCGCCTCCCGGCGACCGACGTCCCGGCGCTTGCCGTCCCAACGACCGTCGTCCCGGCGCCCGCCGTCCCGACGACCGCCATCCCGGCTCCCGACGTCCCGGCACCCGCCGTCCCGGCTCCCACCGTCCCGGCGCCCGACGTCTCGGCGCCTGCACTCCCGGCTTCTCGTCGTTCCGGCGCCTTCTGACTGTGGTCTACTCTGCTTTCATCATGACGAACCCGGTTGAAGCCCAGACCTCTACTGTTACGCCAGACTCGACGCCGGTATCTACGCCACATGCATCTGCAGTGCCTCTCGAGCCCGGGAATTGGTCGTCCTCCTCTGGACCATCCTCTTTGCCTCGGATGCCTCCGGATGGTATGTTTACTGGATTCAATCTCTTGCAATGGCGCCAGTACATCCAGATAACTTTAAAAGGGCGTCTCATGCGCCATCTTCTAGAAGACAGACCTTCTCGGACCGATCCCAAGTATTATGACTGGCTGGACGTTGAGGGGGTAGTTCATCGTTGGCTCTTGGACAGTATTTCACCTAGTGTTAAAGGTGAATTCGTGTCTCTAGAGTCGGCTCGGGCGGTCTGGGAAGCAGCACTTGAGAGCCACTCCAAGAAGCACAACATTGCGACTCTGTACGAATTGGTACATCGGGCCGCTAACCTGCGTCAAGGCGACCGGTCTATCATGGAGTACAGTACGGAGCTCATTTCGTTGTGGAATGAAATTGACTACTACATGCCGCCCGACCCCCATTCAGTGGACCGCCAATATACTCTTCAACTTCGGGTTTTCCAGTTTCTTATGGGACTGAACCCGGAATATGAAGTTGTACGGGCTCAGCTTATTCATCGGGAGACTGGTCCTACCTTCAAGGATGCGCTCCACAGTGTGCGGGTTGAAGAATCCCGCCAGCAGGCCCAGAACTCGCTTCGCACTTGTAGCTCATTCCTCTTCGCTCGCACGCCCATCGCCGACTCCATCACCCGGCTCTTGCCACGTGGTCCGACGGCTCGACAGAGGATTCTCCAAAGGGTGATCCTTCGCTGTTTTGCAATTACTGCAAGAAGCGAGGTCACTCGGCGAGACGTACAAGCTTCAACGGAAACGCCGCACAACCGAGCAACCTTGCTGCAGCCGCCTCGCCCGCGTGCCCCGGGTCAAGTGCCTATGATGTACGGTCTTCTCCCAACTAGTGCCTCGCCCGCTAGCTTCACTCCGGAAGAGATGGAGCGTCTACGCCGCTTGCTTGATCCTCCAGTCGTGGGCTCATGCTCCTTGGCCCACGCAGGTATGTCCACCAGTCTTCCCACACCTACATCCTCCTGGCCATTCTTTTTCCTCTTCCACTTGGCTTCTTGATTCCGGTGCCACCGCCCACATGACCCCAAATCCTCGAGCCTTTCAAACTTATGCACCCGTTTCTAGCTCCTCCAAAGTTAAAACAGCCTCCGGCGATCTTCTCACCGTGGCGGGTATTGGTCGTGTGGCCCTTTCCTCTTCTATGCATCTATCTAAAGTTCTTCATGTTCCTCGCCTTACTCATCATCTTCTCTCCCTATCTAGCCTTGTTCGCGACTTGAAACAAGACCTTACCTTCTCTCCTAATTCATGTTTTTATCGTGATAAGGTGTCGTGGAGGACGATTTCCATTGCTGAGGAGCATGAGGGGCTCTATCTTGTTCGTCCTTGTTCGAGTTCTCTTGCTTTTGCTGCTGCGGCAGTTTCCCTTTCGGCTTCCCACGAGCTGCCAGGCTTCTTCATCGACGCCTCGGCCATCCTTCTTTGCTACTCTTTATCGTCTCTTTCCTAAACTCTTTCTAGGCCATTATGTGGACCGCTTTGTTTGTACTGCTTGTCGAATTGCCAAACATCATCGCATTACGTATCCTATCTCGTCTTCTCATTCTTCGACCCCATTCTCCCTTATTCACACCGATGTGTGGGGGCCTTCCCCTATTCATAGTACTTCCGGTTCTCGGTGGTTATGCATCTTTATTGACGACGCTACTCGATTCACGTGGGCATATTTCTTGAAGAACAAATCGGAGATATCTCGTGTCATTCCTCAATTTTACTCCCTTATCCAAACTCAATTCTCTATATCCATTCGTCGCTTCCGCTCCGACAATGCTAAAGACTACGTTAACACCACGTTAAGCACCTTCTTCCAAGACAAAGGCATTATCCATGAAACTTCTTGCCCATGTACACCTCAACAAAATGGCGTTGCCGAACGCAAATTCCGTCACATCTTTGAAATGACTCGGAGCCTTCTCTTCCATATGCATGTGCCCAAGTATTTTTGGGGGGAAGCCGTCTCCACCGCCATCCATCTTCTTAATCGCCTTCCATCTCGAGTGCTTGACTACTCCACTCCCATTGACCGTCTTCAGCATTCCTTTCCAACTCTCTCTCTCCGAACTCATCTTACTCCTCGTGTATTTGGATGTGTATGCTATGCGCCCAACCACCAACTTGGTCGTGATAAACTGGATCCCCGTGCTATCAAGTGTGTGTTTGTTGGCTATTCTTCCACCCAAAAAGGCTATTTATGCTATCATCCACCCTCTCGTCGGTTCGTCGTCACCAAAGATGCCACGTTTGATGAATTGCTTCCCTACTATTCCTCCTCCTCTCCTGAACCTTCATCGTCCCCATCTCCCTCTGATCCACTCGAATTCCTCATCCTCGTCCCTCGTCCCTCTTCACCGGCCCCGCCCGACGTGTCTCCGCCTGTTGCTCCTCCAGCAATTGTGCCTCCCGACCCGCCTCCGGCCGCCGTCTCAGTCCCTCCTGTGGAGCCTCCTCCAATATCTGCTCCTGCGCTCGACCCTTCTGCTGCACCTTCTTCGATTCCTCCGCTCCCTATCCGTCGCTGCCCGCCTGAAAACGCCACGGTATTACCCTTGCTCGCCGTAAAGCCTCGGCTTCCTTCTTCGCCTCCTGCTGCCCGTTTACCTCAACCTCCACCCCTCCTGCCACCTCCTCATTAGCCGTGCTGCCCTCTTCCTGCCTTCCCCTCTATCCGTTGGCGGAATCTATCTCCTCTCATCGCCTCTCACCCTCTTATCATGCCCTTCTCACCTCCCTTGATGCCACTTCCCTTCCCAAGACGGTGGACATTGCCCTTTCATTTCCGCATTGGCGTCAGGCCATGGCGGAAGAACTTCAGGCTCTTGCTCACAATGAAACGTGGGATCTGGTTCCTCTACCGGCCGAAGCATCTCGTGGGTAGCCGTTGGGTGTATGCTGTGAAGCATAATTTGACGGTTCTATTGAGCGCCACAAAGCCCGGGTTGTGGCACAAGGGTTCACTCAGAAACATGGCATTGATTATCAGGAGACCTTTGCTCCGCCGCCAAGCTGAATACTGTGCGGATCTTATTGGCCCTTGCTGCGGATCGGGGCTGGATTTTGCAACAATATGATGTGAAGAATGCTTTTCTGCATGGAGAGTTGACTGAGGAGATCTACATGGCATTACCTCCTGGCTACACTTCCTTAGTGCCATCGTCTCCGCAGTCTATTGTCTGTCGCCTGAAGAAAGCATTATATGGCTTGAAGCAATCTCCTCGTGCCTGGTTTGGTCGTTTCACGACGGCCATGCAGCGTCGTGGATACCGTCAGTGTAATGGTGATCACACCCTTTTCTTCCGCCATTCCACGTCAGGGGGAGTCGCTATTCTTCTTGTGTACGTGGATGACATCATTATTACGGGTGATGATACGCCGACCATTACTGAGCTGGCTATGTATCTCTCGTCGGAATTTGCTATTCGCCATCTTGGCCCGTTGAGGTACTTTCTTGGCATAGAGGTGGCCTATTCTTCCAGCGGGATCTTTATTTGTCAGAGGAAGTATACGGTGGACCTTCTCTGTGAGCTTGGAAAGGAGGACGCCAAGCCTGCTTCGACATCGATTGATGCGAACCATTGACTTGGTGCCGATGCGGATGAGGAGCTTGCTGAGCCTGGCCCATATAGAAGACTTGTGGGAAAACTGCTTTATCTCACCCACACTCGCCCGGACATTGCATATTCAGTGGGTGTTCTGAGTCAGTTCATGCAGACTCCTCGCATGAGCCATTTTCATGCTGCTCATCGTCTCCTCCGTTTCCTGAAGTTTATTGTTTCGTCGCCATACCGGCCTGCGTCTTGAAGTCTACACCGATGCAGATTATGCCGGCTCTGTGGTTGATCGTCGGTCCACATCTGGGTATTGCATCTTCTTGGGCGGCAATCTGATTACTTGGAGGAGCAAGAAGCAGAAAGTGGTCTCTCGATCGAGTGCTGAAGCGGAGTTCCGTGCCCTTGCGCATGGTCTGTGTGAAGCACTTTGGATTACCCAGCTTCTTCGTGAGCTACGGTGTCCAGTTCCCTCTCCTGTCCAGCTGTTCTGCGACAACAAATCGGCGATTAGCATTGCTCATGACCCCGTTCAGCATGACCGTACAAAGCACATCGAGATCGATCGCCATTTCATCAAAGAGAAGCTTGAATCGGGAGATTTTTGCACGCCTTATGTTCCGTCCGCTGAACAGCTTGCAGATATCTTCACCAAAGGGCTTCATGCCCCTAGGTTTGAGGAGCTCTGTTCCAAGCTGGGTGTGGATAACATCCACGCTCCAACTTGAGGGGGAGTGTTGATCTGAGTATTACATGTCTTTATTTTCTCTCTCTTGTTAGCCCATTAAGGGCCCTCTCTAGTCAGCTCATTAGGGCTTCCTATAAAACCCTGTAATCTCTTTCATTTGCTATCAAGAATTGTTCTTTTCTTGTTTACAAAGACAATGGACCACGTTGGACCACAATTGAAGGTGGGAGGCCTGGAACATGTTGGACTACAATTGGTGGGTTGTGCCGCTGCAGAATACTTCTGCTCTTTTTACAAAAAAGGACGACGCAACCGGTGGGTGTGGTGCGGTAAAGGGACACGGATGTAGGATTTGGCTCACAAGGTTGAGTTGATCCTAACTTTCTCAGAGGTAGAGGTCAAGTAGGTAATTAAAGGACTCAATGGCAATGGGGTGCCAGGCCCGGATGGTCTGCCGGTATTCTTTTACAAAGAGTTTTGGGAATGGGTGAGGCCGAACGTGATGGCGACACTCGAAGAATTTCGCCAAGGGACCGGCAATGTGGAGAGAATCCATCGGGCATACTTGTTTCTACTACCAAAGCTACAAGGCGTGGATAGAATCAAAGATTTCAGACCAATCTCGCTATCCAACTCCATCTATCTAATTATTGTTAAGGTCTTGACGAACAGGCTGAGAGTAGTGATAGGGGAGCTCGTCGGACTATCCCAATCAGCATTTATGCCGGGCCGCTTACTGGTGGATAGCGCAATTGCAGCGGGAGATATCTTAGCTTCATGGAGAAGGCACGGGACCAAGGGGTTCATGTGGAAAGTTGACTTCGCCAAAGCCTATGACACACTAGATTGGGGCTTCCTGTGAGCATCATTAAAGCGGAGGGGCTTCCCAGAGGAATGGATCATGTGGGTGAAGATGCATAACAACACACTCATTCTCAGTGTTGGTGAACAGGACGCCTGAAGGCAGACGTAAACAACCACAAAGGGGGGTAAGGCAAGGTTGCCTGCTTGCCCCCTACTTTTCGTCCTAGCGGTAGATGCACTCGCCACATACACCAACCTAGCAGGCTCCCACAACCTATTGAAGGGATATCAGATAGGAAGCCATCCCAAGGGTATTCCGTTACTACAATACGCAGATGACACCACTTTTTTTATAGAAGGCTTAGTGGAGGAGGCGAAAAACCTGTCTACCTTACTCGACTTCTTGCAGATTTCTCTGGTCTACAAATCAGTGAGGCTAAGTCAGCATTTGTGGGCAGCGGCCTTACTCAAGAGGAGGCGCCGCAATGAGCAGAGGCACTTGGTGCACCACTCGGAAGCTTACCTATGAGATACTTGGGCCTGCTATTGACTACAGAGAAGATGACTAAGGTAGATTGGCAACTGGTGGTAGAGAAGGTCGAGAGACACCTGGAAGGATGGCAAGCCAAGGTACTGTCCAGAGGAGGTCGATTAGTGCTAGTGAGGTCGGTACTATTATCAATTCCCATCTTCCACCTCTCGGTGTTCAAGATGCCAGTAGGAATCAGCCAGAGACTCGAATGCCTGATGCGTCATTTCCTGTGGAAAGACATTGGGCCCAACCAGGGTGGAGGGCTGGCACTGGTGGCATGGGATATGGTCTGCAGACCTACTGAACAAGGAGGCTTTGGCGTACTACACCTACAACCCATGAACACAGCATTACTAACAAAGTGGGTGACACGGCTCATGCACCCTCGGGAGGACCTAGTCATCCAAATTGTTAGTGTGGACTTATTATTATTATCACTCTCTCTCTCCTACTTACTCTCCTAGGGTATAAATACCCTCCATGTAACCCTTTGGGTCCTTATGTCATTCTGTTAGTCTTCCTTCATCGATCGTCCTTCTTCTCCTCTCCCTCAACCCTTCTAGGGTTTCACATGGTATCAGAGCCCTTGGGCATCTGATACTAGGGTTTGACATCGCCCTAGTTCCGGCAGAACTCCGGTGAACCAAGGATCTGTTCGATCCTGCAGGAAGGGGAAACCCTAACTGCAATTTTGATCGACTGCTGGTTCTCCGACGAAGCTTTCTGCCGACGACCGCCAGCCGCTGCACAACCAGTCCGCGGACCCGCTGCACGAGCAACAGCCCGCGGACCAGCCGCGCACGCAGCCAGCACGCGGACTAGCCGCACGAGCAGCCAGCCCGCACGCCAGCCGCCGCGCAAACAGCCCGCGGACCAGCCACCCGCGCAGCCAGCCCGCGGACCTGCTGCACGAACAGCCGGCCTGCACGCCAGCCGCCGAGCAGCCAGCCTGCGGACCCGCCGCCCGCGCAGCCAGCGCGCGGACCAGCCGCACGAGCAGCCAGCCCGCACGCCAGCCGTCGAGCAGCTAGCCCGCGGACCAGCCGCCTGCGCAGCCAGCCCACAGACCAACCGCCCGAGCAGCCAGCCCGCACGCCAGCCGCCGAGCAGCCAGCCTGCAGACCAGCCGCCCGCACAGCCAGCGCGCGGACCAGCCGCACGAGCAGCCAGTCCGCACGCCAGCCGCCGAGCAGCTAGCCCGCGGACCAGCCGCCTGCGCAGCCAGCCCACGGACCAGCCGCCCGAGCCGCCAGCCCGCACGCCAGCCGCCGAGCAGCCAGCCTGCGGCAGCTATGGACAGGGCTTAAACTGGGATGAGAAAACGACCCCAGGCAGGGGAATGTCACCCTTCTGGCAGGGCCTTAGACAGATTTTCCCCCAAGTTAGAGACTTGTTCTCTGCCCGACTTGGCGATGGCCCCCTGTTTCACTTTTGGAAAGACCCGTGGTCCTTGAATCGCCTTTTGAGGGAGACATTCCCCCGGCTCTATGCGTTGGCCAGAAGCCCCCATGATGCAGTGGAGAAATGTTGGGACAACATATGGAACCCGAGGGTAGATGGTGCTCTGTCAGACCAGAGGGCAGCAGACTTCTTAAGCATGCAATAACCTTTGATTCAATGCCGGCCAGGACATGGCGAACAAGACGGATGGGTTTGGACAGGCGCTCCCTTTTCAGTTCGGAAGGCCTACATTAGGTTATACCAGGGAATTGAGGATCAACCAACTAACCAGGCATGTCAGGCCATTTGGCGCCTCAAGGTTCCACTAAAGGTTAAGATCTTTGGATAGCTATTACTGCGAAAGAGACTGGTGACACATGTCTTCCGCCGGAGGATGTATCCTGATACCTCTGCGACATGCACTTTACGCCAAAATGGTGACGAAGATTGCAACCGCTTATTTTTCGCATGCCCTTTTGTCCGTTTAATCTGGGCCACCCAAGCGCAACTGGCGGCAAATGTGACGTCAGAGGGGGTGTTGTGGGAGTTCTTAAGGCAAGGGGGCCCCAGGAGGAGATAGGAGGGGGGAGACGAGCGATTACAGTGATCTGGGCAATATGGCTACGCCGCGATGAGGCAATATTCAGGGGGGTAAGGTGTCCAAGGAAGGCTCACCCACAAGGTTGAGGGCCTCATGACATCATAGTTCGCTAGAGGGGTACTCAGATAAGGGTTGGCCAAATAGTGAAGAGAGTTTTAGCTATCTTCACATGTAACTACGGGTGGTTACCGCTTTGTCAGGTGACTGCCTTAAATAACTTTAAAAAAAAGACAATGGACCACGTGCTTTGTGGACTGACTTACCAAAAAAGATGGTAGGCCTCTTAGAATCCCTGGGCCAAAAATACAGTAATATGATAAAACAGAACATAAAAAGAAGACTGTCTAACATGCACATGTATCTACTTACTGTTTTCATCATGTATCCAAATAAGATGATACTTTTGAACCGATAGCTGAGCATGTATTTAATTATATGAATGCATATTATTCTAAAGAGGTAAGAGTTAGTCTGCCATAGTTGAGTTACCTCATCGTACTTATAAAAAAATATATCCACGTTTTTTTTCTTTCAGGCTTGCCTACAATGTGGATCATACAGACTGCGCTGGTGCATTGTTCTATGCAATGATACAGCTGGCTTCATCTATTCCCCACAGCACAAACAGTGAGCTATTTTTCATTTCAATTTCTCTTTTCCACTTTATCTTAACAGAGAGGTAGGTGTGCGTATCAGATTTCAGCCAAGCCCCTTAACCCAGTGAGGGAGAAATCACTTCATTACTAAGATGAACCTGTTTAAACACATGAAGCAGCCGTAACTTATAAGGGGCCAGGACTAGTGTTATATTTTATAATTACTAGGATCATCCAAGGATATAGGTACAACAAATAAAACTTTATTGAAAAGTAATGTAAAAGGTTAAAACTGTAAAGACATCGATCTCAAAAAGTTTTGAGTCTGATATTCTTGACATTTTAACACTAAAAAGAGCTATGCCTGGTGGCCAGCACGCCTTTAGGACTCTTGAGTGATTTACTTCATAATGGTAGGATTATCCCAAGGGTATGAGTACAAAACTGTAAAGAAGTGGATGTCTAACAGTTTTGAGTATGTTATTCTTGATAGTCTAACATATAAGGTTACACATAAGGTCTAACCTATAAGGTTACACATAAGGCTGAAAAAGGCTCCGTCCAGTGCCCATTACACGTAAGGTTCTAGGACCCTTGAGTGATCTACTGTATAAATTGTAGGATCGTTCAATGAAAAACAAAGAATAGAAAACACGACTGAAAAATAACATAAAGCCAAAAGGTATAGCTGTGAAGGCGTCGATGTCTAATAGTTTCGAGTCTGTTATTCTTGATTGCATAACTTTAAAAAAAGCTGTCTGTCAACTAGCTTCATGTTCTTTTCTAATCTTTCTTCTCTGCTATTCATTAACATTAATAGTAATATTTCAAGTAGTTTCTTCAATTTTACGGGCATGCTTGAATGTTACTTTGGTCAAATTAATAAAATAATTTTCTTAAAGATCCATCTATGAGCCATGTTGAGCACGATTCAAGCTCACTCGCCACTTGATTATGGTCATAACAATGTGCAGTTGAGCTCCTTGAGAAAACGAAAGAGGTGCTGACCCGCTGGAAAAGTCTTCTCAAGCATTACACAAAAACCGTCGATGAAGAGGTCAGAGTAGCAAATTTTTTTATCCATACTATTTCGCTTGTATTTCTTTCTATCTTCACGCTCGGGGTTTCAGTTCTCTTCTATTTTATATTGTTGTAGCCGTGGTCTCCAGCTCACTATGAGTGACAGCTCGCGGTTTACAAATTTTAATAGGAATTATTGGTGTTGGACATTAATTTCTTATGGACGATTTCAAGGGAGGTGCAAAAATCTGAGAACCTCAGAGAGAAATAGAATATCTTTATGTAGTATCATTTAGAACTTTGTTACAAATAGAATATTTTATGCATGAAAGAAATATTCCGTCTCATGTGCTGAAAAAAATTCAAATTATGTGGGAAGTACTCCACTTTACAATGCTAGGCTCCTTTTTTTTCGCTGTTTTTGAAAACTTATCTCTTGTCAAGGATTCCAAGAGGTACAAAGAGATGAGAGCTTCTGGCGTCATGTATGTTATACAACGGAGAGCTTTGACGCAAAGATATTGATGCATAGAAGAATATTCCTTGTCACTTTTGAAAAAAAAATGTGGGGGGAACGTTCTTTTGTACATTATTTTCGAAAAAAAATCTTCAAAAAATATTTTATTTGGAAAAAATTAAATAATTACATAACATAAATAATACACAACCATTGTTTAGAAAATCCCATATTTACTGTTTTTTGGTGCTCTATCATTCATGTACAGGTGGAGATTATCTTGAAATTCGAAGAGATGTGTCTAGACTTGGAATCAACCCGAGAATTTTCACCGCTGTTCACCAGGGTATCCTCCTATTGAGCAAACCCTCAAGCCATCAGTTTTTATTTTTCCGAATGTATATAACTTTCAAAGAAATCAATTGATTCCTGCTGAAAAAAACACAAATTTGTAAACCTATGCATTGCAGATACTGGTGTTCCTCTATGATCAAGATGTCTTATCTGAAGATGCCGTCCTTGCATGGGCGACGGAGAAAGAGGGGGCTGAGGAATCTGAGAAGGTACTCCTACAGCAGGCAGAAAGTTTCATCCAGGTACCTTACATCGTTCTGTTCAGAGAAACGTGATATTCTCCTTCAATGAACTATTACTTCTCCAATTGTGATATCTCTTCTTTGACCTAAACGACAAGAGAAAGCTGGGTTTGACATTTGTCAACGTCAACGGAAATTGTTGATGTTGATGTTTACAAAGTTTATTGTGGTTGACAATGATGTTGACGATGTTACTGTTGATGGTTAATCTCGCCCATGATGGGATTATCGCAGACGTTGTCGCTGAATTTCATTCAACTTGGCAAAATTCCAGTTCAAGAATCATCGTCCTCATCAACGTCAACACTGTCGTCAATGTCGATCGGCCTAAATGACACTGACGATGATGTTGACTGAAAAGTATGAACTGTTCATGGGGTCAGCAACATTGGGCCCCATTGATGTTGACAACGTCATCTGCAAACCATCTAACCTACGTCAATGCCATCAGGACGTGCTGAAGCTTAATTGAAAGTGCACTTCATATGTATTGGACTAATTGTTCAATTGACGAGTTAATTTCTTTTGCCTAACCGATTTGATCACTCTTGGTTGAATTGTTTTCTGGCTGGTCGGAATTTCCTCTGTAGTGGCTCCAAGAGGCTGAAGAAGAAGAGGATTAGTTGACATTTCTGGGGGAGTACTCATCAGTGACAGAAGGTATGCAGTCAGTGGGCGGAATGGTTAAAATTAAGAATGATTGTGGCTTTAAGAATGATTTGTATGTTTGAGGTATTGTTAAATTAAAGTAATTTTGTTTATTAAATTTGTATTGGAACAATTTGAATAAAGTAACTTGTTTGATATCTAAGATCCCAATCTGTCATCTATCGAGCTTTCATCCAATCCTATGCAGACGTCCCTTTACGTATGGTATATTCTAAACAGGACTACTTCTAAACATCTTAACCGGACCGCCACAACACATTATTACTGCTTGGAATAAAAGGAAGTATTCCGTAATAACTTTGTATGTTGAGAATATAAATACAAACCCATGTGTAGTGTTGTTCTTAGTGGAATAGAACGATTCATAATGGTTTCTACTCGTCATGTTCATTTTTCTTCTTCTTGAGTTCTCTTTGAGAGTTTCTTCATTTCCCTTGCAAATATTTTGCAGAAGTAGATATTCTGACGTCGAATGTTACAAAAGTATAAAAAACAATGAGTGTCCTTTTTCTGGTACCTTCCATTCAGGTAAATCTGTTAAAATTTTATAACTTTTGAGGTATATATGGTTTAGTCAAAAAAGAGTTATCATTTTCAATATTTTCTTTTAAAAATAGTTGTAATCCATTTAAATTGTATTACGTACAGTCGTGGGAATCTTTGAGTAGCTTGCTACGTGGTCCAGCCGGAATAAAACGAGATTGTAACGTAATAATGATAACGAGTTTTATTATTTTTGTTGTCTTTCATATATTCGAATAAATGCAATCTCAAGAATTAAGATTCATGAATTACTCTCTTTTTTATGTCAGGAAGCCTTAAATTTATGAGAAGTGGCACATTTTTTTATGAATTAAATTTTCACTAACAAAGAAACTCGTGAAGTTGTCGATCAAAAAATAATTACGGCTGTTTAAATGAGTTTTTTTTACAAAAAAATCAACTTTTATGCTGAGGAAAAATAGATTTTGGATTCATCCCTGTGAATATTATAAACCTAAATAACGACATAATTTACATTGCCGCACCGCATGCATGCCATGTTACATGATTGATCACGAAAGGCGAACAGATAAGCAGAAGTAAGATTACTTCTTTGAAAAGTTTACCTTTGGGGGAATTTTTCTGAAACTTTTACCTCTGCCTCCGAAGTGTTCATCATATAGTTGGGCCTCTGTTGGAGTGCTTCATTTATTAGAAGGGTTTATTTTCCCTTTAAATTAATTCTCTCAATTCAAAATTGACAAACGTGATTTTGTTAGTTCCATGTGATGAGGGGATACGAAGGCACAGGTAGGATAGAATGCCAATTCTTTTATATTGTATGCTGATAATCATGACAAAATTATGATAATGTTTTTCCATATTTTCTCCATGAAAGATGATAGGGCGAGAACCTAGGATCCATACTCAAAATGATTCATAAATTAGCATACTTAGAAAAGAGTTTTTACTTGTTGATAAAAATTATGAGTCCAAAATAAAAGTATAGATGTGTAAACTATATTTTCTACGCTTAGTTTCCATCCATTTTGATCCAACACATTTATTTATTACTTATATGAATTCTTGAGATGGCCTGGATAAATTCCATTGTTGCTCATGACTTGACCAGAGAAAAAAATCAATCTGTCAAGGATTGATCAATCCATTTTAGATTTTAGTCATAAAAAGTTAGCATTTGTTATTTAAAAATTTAGCAAAAAAGGAATATTAGTTAGTTTCAGTTTAATTTATAAGTTTTCAAGTTTTAGTTTTATATTTTTATTTAAGAATAATCATTGCCAATTAAAGCTACTTTAGCATAAATGTAACATAGAGAAAGGTATTGAAATATTGGTTTTTACTTTTATTTCGTCAGTTAAATACTTTGCATTACAAAAACACTAATAATTTCTATTGTTGATAGTTGAATGCATTAATCTTATCAGTATTTTTAATCAATATTCCTTCAGTTTGACACTTGATTTTCATTATTGATTCACATTAATAGAACTTATGTTCTTTTTCCATAGAGGGTGAAGTACTGAGTTGATGTAGAAACTTGAGAAGTTTGACTATACCATCAAGTGTGAACTTAAGTAAAAAAATATGCAAAATCATTTCCTATCCAACTTTAGGATGAACTTTTTTTTAATATATGTTAATTTTTTTCTCATTTTTTCATTTTTCAATGATTTACTACTACACCCCACTATCTACAATATTGGCCCAACTGAGATATCCTAAGTCTAAAGTTTAGATCGCATAACTATAATTTGTGGTACTTTTTTTTACTATTTCCTGGAATGTGCTGAAGCATTTTTATGGGGCCACTCATGTATTACTAGCCTAAGTGATACATTGGTGTATCCAATGTCCCTTGCGAATGTGGGGCCTGATCTCTTTCCTAAATCAGGATTCCAAGTGATGGTATAGACAGCATGCCCAAAAGGACTGGTATAGATAGCACACTAGTTTACGAGCAGAAGCAAAAGCGTGAGCAAAATTCTTGCAGAACAAATCATTTTGAAAGCAGGTGATGTTGTGCCATGAGAGATTCAACATGGGCCTGACCCCATAGTCCTATGATGGCAACCAAATTGGACTATCCAAAAAATCCTCTCTTAGAATCTCGGATCGTTTAACTGAATTAATACCAACTTTATGACAAATATTTAAGGGTGCACATCTCGTATCAATAATTTAAATTTTTTAGAACTTAATTTTATTAAGTTTCTTATTACCTGCATTTGATGCTTTTTAGATAAAATTTCCTATAACTTTATAACTCGTCTGTATCTATTTTTAAAAATGAATAATTTATATTTCTCTAGCTCCTCTGACATTAGGCATCCTTTGCATGTGCTCTCTATCTCTATATATTTCATCTTAGGAAGCCTCCTACTAATGTATCTTTCCCAAATTCATTCTCTCTCTCTCTCTCTCTCTCTCTCTCTCTCTCTCTCTCTCTCTCTCTCTCTCTCTCTCTCTCTCTCTCTCTCCAAAATTCCATTCTTAACCTTGATGATAATTTACAACCCTTCTTCCTTAGTAATTTCAAGTGACATACTCAATTGAGTGTATATCATTTTTTCATCTCTCTAGTTTGCATTTGCATGACCTATATGCTTTTAAAAAAAAATTAAAACATGTGATGTATTTCGTCACTTTATCTAAAAGCTATCATATTTGTATGGTTTTGATCTACAAACTATCACTCTCCTTGTGATGCCTTTTTTGTTCTCTTTGTTATTCTCCTCATCCATCAGTTTCTAAATATATATAAATCTGAATGAAGGGTTATTTTTTTATTTAAATTTAGACTGAAAAATATTACCAATGAAAATTTTCACATTAAGTAATCTATATATTAAGCATTAGGCAAGATGTTTATCTTCAGGGATTTAGTTAAATATTTATCACTTTATTAAGGATATAAAAGTGAAAAAATATAACAATTGAAAAAGGTGGATGGGCAGTGCATGCATTCACGTGTGACGGTCAGCATGATAGGAGCTCAAGTCAGGACCATTTATGGACGTGTTCCATGAATTGATGGAAAAAATGCAGGAAAATGAGGAAGATTCTTAAATTTTTGTATTTAAATCATTCATGCTTAAAAAAACGGAAATTGCATACTTCAACTCGTGATGGTTCAAAAAACATGTACCGGCAGTCTTTAAGCTTTAAGGAGATGAGTTTATCGACAAATCAAATTAGCCAAAGCATTGTCTCCTTGCATAATCTGGATTCCAAAAATTCATCAATTGTTTGTGAATGAATCGAATGACTCATCCCTAAGTTATTAGTGAACTATCTCTCCAAGGACTGTGAAAGAAGTTCCTTAATAAATATTCTGGTTACTGCTTCGACTCCTATTCCCCAAAAAGCGGATCCGCCCGAGTATCTATGAATAAATCAAATTCATGAATTACGATAAAAGGGCTTCTTATTGCATGACAATGAAAGCACTTTTTCATAATTTCATATAGTAGGGGATTTCACTTGGAAAAGAAAATGTTTCATACTAGCGGATCCGGGTCCATGACTATGAGTTCCAATGCACGAGATATTGTAGCATTTATCAACCAGACCCTATCAAATAGCATTACTCACAAGAAAGCAATTATATAAACTAATACAATCAAATCATCTCTCCATAGAAAAACTTGGGATTTGCGATCCAAGGTTGGTTCAGGATTATGGAATCCTCTTCTATCATAGAAAGGGATGTTGCACAAAATATACTTTTAAGTAATTTCCACATAGATCCGACATCTATCTGTATGAAGAAGAAATCATGTGAGGAAACGGATTCTTATTTTTTAAAATGGTAATTCATACTTGGAATGAGCATAAAAAAAATTACGATAATTATTTATCTTTTAAGTTTTTCCACCAGATTGATTGATCAAGATTTTTTGTCTCCGTCCACACCAAATGAAAAAAACGGGATGTTTGGATTCTTTGTGAATGATTTTGATCTAGTTCATGATCAATTATAACTATGAATGCACTCTGAAGGGATTCTAATGGGAAGAAAAATATTACAGTCAGTTTGTTAAAATACAATGGTATTTTTTCGTCTGAACTAAGGAAAAGATAGATAAAATGCAAAATATGTCTTATTCTATTGTTGATCAGAGATTTCTTTATTTTGAAGAAAGGGAAGGAGCCCTTGACCCCCAACATACATAGGAAGATTTATTAAATCACATAGTTTGAGCTCCTAGAATATAGTGACCTTGTGGCAATCTATTTGATTGTAGCGAAAGGACCAATGAATTGGGATTTCCCTATTTAGTCAGGTCATTTTGGGTAAAATGCATTATTTTACATTAAGAGAGTGAGCTTTAACAGAAGAATTCAGTGTTCTTGCAGAGTGGAACCGTGCAGTGCCATACATGAGATAGATCTTACAAAGAACAAAGCTTTTCTGAATAAGACAATTCATTCGGGACATAATAAGAACCTTGATCTAGGTTCATATGGGGAGGGGAATATAGGGAGAGGCAAGGTAGAAGTTCCCTGGGTAGGAGGGTCAAAATGAGAATGATAGGAGGGGTTGAACAGAGGGGGTAGGGGTCAACCAGGGATGAGCCGGCTGAAGATCCTGTGAGACGATCATGGGGATAGGGGATCGTAGGACGGTCAAGGGGACGGGACCGTGATAAGGAGGATTGAGATAGTGAGCCAAGAGGCCAATGTTGTTTTAATTGTTGACTGCCCTCCTCAAGGGAGGGCTATACATATTATAAGAGAAGGAAGCAATCTAACCGAAACATGAGATGACTAAAATACCCCTAGCGTGCTAAAATTACTAAGATACCCTAGGGGGTAGAGGATCATATCAGGACCCAACAGATCCATTATTTTTCCTATTCAAAGATCATCCCTTTGTCTCTGTATTTTCACATCGAGAATCAGTTGCAGATAACGTGATGTCAAAGGGGCTTTTACTTCCCAAAAAAAACCTCCTACATCTATATATAAATGTTGGTTCATCCAAAATACATAAAAAAAGCACTTCAAATTGTTGATTCGTCGCCGGAGATGGCCTAGAACTAATAGTTTATTATCTACTAGATCTTCCTGTTCTATTGCTATATCCAAGAGTTATCTATAAGTATGGAATATGTTCCCATCTAAAGAATTGGCTATTGGATCAAATGACAAAAAAATTGTTCAGAAAAAGATGGCTTTTCCCATATGACAGGAACAACGACCATTCATGTGACAGGAAAAATATTCTCCCATTCCTCAGCTGTAAAGATATGTGGCCATGAAAAAGAGATCAAGGGGAACAGAATCAACCGGGTAATAAAGTTTTGGAAACACTTCTTTATACCATATTATTGACCTTGAATCCATGTAAAATATGCTACTACTGAAACATGGAAGAATTTAAATCTTAGATCAAAACACTATGTATGGATGATATGAACTGTCTAATCAAGAATTCTTGAATGGAGAATCAACATAGCCTATTAATCACTATATCTTAAATTTTCCATTTATGAAACCATGTAAATCCATCAGAAAATAATTGCATGTCCAATGAAATGTGTTCTCTACTCCAATAACGAATCATTGATTTAACTGAATCATTAAAAAAACTAAACGTTTTTCTTCTTCTCAGGTCGATGGATCTTCACAATTGGAAGATCTCCCATATGTATATTACACATTCAAATTGACTGAGCCTAATTCTAATTTTTATGTTCCGAACAAAAAATATACACGGGGTCCAGTTCAGTATATTCAGGTATCCACGACCAAGAAAAGAGGTACTGGATTATCTGTCTGGTAGGCCTCAAAGGATCAGGGTGGAATTCCAACAGACGTCTATCTATTCTCTATTTCACCTGACCCAATTGTACTTGTTTTGGGAACATTCAGTGTCAATGTCACTGAATGGGCAAGTCATCGATCCCTAAAATGGACTATATAATGCACTTTATCTATTGAATTATGGGTGGGAATTTTACCATAGGTATCTTTGCATCTAACATTATGTGATTACTGTTCAGGGTAAATGATGTCAAAGCAGACTTCTCATTCATCAGACAGAGAAGATCACCTATTGCAATTTCAACAGCTCAGATTGTGGGGATCCTCCAGAATACATTGTATCAACACAGATACTAGGTATATACATATCAATTAGATCCGAGATCTGCTTTTGAATTTCTCATTCAATAAGCATTTTCAATATTATGCCTTCAAGATGACTCAAACCTCCACGTTATTTAACACAAGATTTTGAGTCTTGCGAGTCTACCATTTCACCATGAAGGCATCTATAAAGTTAATTGTATTCCATAACTATGATATCTATCTAGTGTGATGTATGGAGTATATGACAATGATGGAGTATTGGAGTATTTCTACTCGGTCATATTTATAAAATGAAGGTCTGACTCAGACATCAAATTCATTTGATTTGAATTATCTGTAACATACCTTGTATTTATATGTCAATTTCAAAAAATATATAAATAATATAAATGTGAGAATACTATTAAATTCTAGATGAGAAATATAAAAAAATAAATGATGTGGAATCAAAATGAATACTTGATTCAATAGAAGCCAAAAGAAGTTAATATGAGACCCAAATAACATTACATATGTCAAAAACATGTCTAATTACGGTCATTACTACTCCTAAACAGAATTTCATGATAGAGGGATCTATATGTTAAATACGATCGAATGGCCCCCTAGCTCATGTAATGAGAATGCACATAACCCTTTTAAGTTCTGTTCAAGAATGGGCGGTTTCGGATACTGTAGATCGGATATCGGACGAATATCGAATATCCATCTGATAATGTGTATCAGGATGAATATCATAGGCCTCCGAATGGATGTTTATACTGGATATTGAATCTGATATTCATTTTCAAAATCGGTACCAAAAAATGGTGTCCAGATAAATGTCCGATATCTGAAGACCAGTTAAAAAGACCAGTGCTATTGTTCCATATGGGAAATGTTTAGAATAAAAAAGTAAAAATACCTCATATCATTTATAAAGTTGAAAAAAATATTACACTTTACCCATTGCAATTACTAAATGTATATTGGGCTAATATTGGGCCCTGCGGCAAGAGCGATATGGCCCGTTTTGCTCTGGCCCAGTTTCAAACTACGAAATTATAAGAGAAATATTAAATGAAAACCATTAAAAAAATGAAGAAATGCTCAAACAAACAATATATTTGGCTTTGAATATTTTTGTTATGCATCCTAAATTAATTAAAATATATTTATTCATATGTTGGATATCTGAAAAACTGATATTCAATATCGTCATCCTACAACCTTTAAGACGAGGATGGATGCCGATATTGAGACGGATATCGGTACTGTTGTAACCGATATCTTCTGCTTCACCATCCATCCCAATAGTGTCATCTAATATCGGGTCTGGGAAGGGCGAACACTAATCTAAAGGGGGGGAACCAGTAAGTAGAAACAAATATTCTCTACCTTCATATCCAATTCATGCAAGTCTTTTAATTATTGTGAAATAAAATTTACCATATAAATATTTACTACCCTGAAGAAAGTTGGAAGCTGGGTATATACATAAATATATATCTTTGGAGGAGGCGTACAGTTTGCTCAAAGCGTCTTCATTAGGGTTTTTGGTAACACCTCTGAAGCAGAGTTTTTGGCCAGTGCTCCTTTGTAAAACCCATCGTGATTTTGGGTTCATACTATTGAATCTAATGGCTTTCTGGGGTGAGTTTCTGATCCGACAATCCTCTTTCTGCCCATCTTCTGTTATAGTGATGATTGTGGTGTATTCTTCTCTTTTACAATTCATAAATTGACACAGGAATGAGTTTTTTCCTTCCCCTCGCTGAATGCCTTATCGTTTTTTTTTTGGAAGGCGTCGAGGTGAAGCCAGGCAAATCTTTCACTCTAACTCATGACAGCAGTCGCGGGGCTTTACGCATTACGCAGGTGAACTGCTGAATCGCCTCGTGTCCCTTCCTCATGAATTAATTTCAGTTTTTGAAAGCAATTTTTGGTCCAATGTTGTTTTCACGAAGATATCTTTGTTGTTTTTTCTGTTGTTTATGGATACAATCAGCTTTTTAAAATTTCCTTCTGTATAAAAATTGAATTTTTATGTTTGTTTTCTCGAATAGGCTACTTTAGGCAATGGGACGGCTTCAAAGAGAACTGTTGTGCAATGCAGTGTCGCCAATGAGCAGCCAGTTCTTCTGTGTTCTCTCCTCCCAGACAAGTCTGAATCTTGCAGCTTGGACCTTGAATTCGAAGAAGAAGATGAGGTAGTCTTCTCCGTTGTTGGGCCTAGAAGTGTCCATCTTACTGGGTATTTCGTCAATGAGTCCAGGCACAATGTGGAAGACTCTGAGGACAGGTATTTATCTCCCTTGATATTTGCTATATTTTGAAGCGCATGTTTCTTAAATTGTTTTCCCAAAAAAATGTTTCTTAAATTACTTTCTTGAATGTTTTTTTTAAGTGATTCATATGGTGGAGATGTTTGGGAGATTGGAAGTGACGCTTCCGGCAGTGGCGATGATGAAGACTTCATGAATCGCAGCGATGATGATGATGATGATGACGACGACGATGTTGACATGTCGCCCACAAATCGTCCAAACAGCGGAGGTACTTAAAATAACAGAACATCTAAAATTAAGCCAAGCAACGGTATATGATACACGAAAAGCTACTCACAATACTGAACACGTATAGTGGTGTAAATGACATCCTGAAATCTGCCATCCGCACTCGAATCTTGATATAATATCTAATTTCTGACTTCTGAGAATACTTCCCGATTGACTTGTGTGCTTTTAAAGCGGTTAAAATCTCTTACCTCCCTACGTTTTGTTGTCAACGCTTGAAAAATCAGTTGTGAGTGTCTCATACTCATTCATATCACTTATGATGATCTTATGAGTATTATTGTAAAATAATGCATGGAAGCATGTCGGGATTTTTGTTCTAGAAGATTTGGTAATGCTGAGCTTTTCAACTTCCTTTGTTAGAAGTTTAGCCTAAAATTTAACATGGATGGGTAGTTACTGAGTTCAGTAAAATTCTTTATTTCTGAATTTTATGTGCTCATGCAATTTATTTCAATGCAGTCGTCATTGAAGAAATTTCTGAAGATGAACGGCAAGGGCATGAGGGCAATGCTGTACCCCAGGGTCAAATTGTGAAGTACAACAAGTCAGCTGAAGTGGAAAGTGAGGACGAAGATGGATTTCCAGTTTCACCCACAAATAAGGCCCAGAAAAATAAGTCTGCTAAAAACAAGAAAGTGGATAGCAAGTCACTAAATACCAATCAGAGCAAGGAAGCTGAAGTTGATCTCAAGGAATCTTTTGAAGTGTAAGACCAATTACACGAGACTTCAACATTATCTTTTCTTATGTTTTCTATTCTTATACTTAATCTAATGGAGGTTATCTTTGTTTTTTGACTATCAGTACCGGAAAAAAAAAGAAAAAGAAAGAGAAGACAAAAGCTACCAACTCTCTTGACGCAAATGTGGACCGTATAAGCAGGAATAAAACCAATGGTGAACATCCGGAAAGTTTGAAAAGTGGAGATAATAAAGCACGCCAGGGGGATTTAAAGCAGGGCCAGGAAAAGCCTCAGAATGAGGGAACTACAACAGAAACCGATGAGAAGTAAAACTTTTGTTATGCCTTTATGTAGTTCTGTTTATTCAGTTATTCCATTTTAAACCCAGGGTTCGGCTCATCCTATATCGATGACAATGGACAATGACATTAACGAGTCATCATTGTTAACACTATTTTTTTGAATTAATAGTGTTAACAATGATGACAAAATGTTAACACTATCATTGTTAACACTATTCGTTCAATCATCTTGATGGCAAATTCTCTGTCGTCTAGCCATTGTCTTAACGTCTCCTTGCCATCCTTGTCATTGTCATTGTCATTCATCACTGTGTTATCATTGTCTCATCCTTGTCATGTCATCGCCTTTTCATTGTTGTGTCACTGTCTCATAGTCTCGCTGTTGTCGCGTCATCAGTGTTCCATCCTCATCCTATCATTGTCATTAGGGTTCGCCCAACCGATATCCGTTCGTCATCCGGTATCGGACAACCGATATCGGGGGAAAAAATGGGACGGTGCCAGATATCGGATATCGGATATCGGACGATATCCGTCTTTGAGGGGTAGACGGATATCGGTACCGGATACCGTAGGTAGAGGGACGCGACGGATACCGGATGCCGGATATCGACCGACAAAAATTAAGTTATCAATCTCATTCATTTGTTTATTTAAATCTAACGACTTACGTTTTGATATGTTATCAATTAATATATACAGTGTAATATTTTTATTTTCTTCCATGTGGGATAACAGGATTCGCAGTTTACATTAAAATTCGAATCTTGGTATCCCATATGGAAGATATTTTAAATCGTGCGCTGTATATATTAGACAAGGTATATATATTAATAAATTAATATTATATTGATATATTTTCTTTATATTTTAATCGGCTTATATATAATATATATTTATGATATTAATACACCCGATATAACATATAACCCTTTGAGTGTGTTAATGGAACATGGTATAACATTCATATTGTCCTCTGACAGAAATCTAACTTAAAAAAAGAATTATTTTGATTTGATTCTTTCGTCTAATAAATACAGGCCGAAATTTCTTTTATCTTCCATATGGGATAAAGTAGTCAGAGTTTGTTAATCTCGGAATCCTGCTGTTATCCTATATGGAAGAAAAAAGAAAGTTCGACTTGTATCTATTACAGCTCCAATAAACAAATTAAAAGCTCTAAATACCCTTTACCTCAGGTTGATTCGCCTAATCTCTCTTCAATAATGAATTAATATATTTTTATAAAATATATCAGTGTTGGATATCAAAAACCGATATCCACACCCGATATCATATATCGTCAGCCTTCCCCCTGAGACGGAGACGGATCTCGACATCTAGACGGATATGGGTAACGGATATCGGCACTGTAGCAACTGATATCTGATACCGATATCCGATATCAGGATATCGGAATCAAAGGATACTGGAAAATTGCCTTTCCGGTATTCAATACAGCATCCGTCCCGACACCGGCATCTGGTACCGGTATCGGGACGGGCGAACACTAATTGTCATATTCATTGTCTCGTTATCATATGGATGTTCATCATCCTCCAATCCTAATTAAACATGTGATGAATCTGCGAATTGAGCAGGAACACTGATGTTATCAGCAAGCAGAAGAAGAAAAAGAACAAGAAGAAGAAGGCTAAAGACATTTCCGCTGGAGAATCAGGTCCTGACAATAGCAATGTTGCAGAGCCTGAGAAAATGTTAGTCCTTCGTTCTTTCACATGATTCATTTATCCTATTCAGGGTCCCGTCTGCATTTCATATTTTAAAAAATTCGTCTTTAATGCTGCAGTGGTGTTAAAAGGGCCGCCAGTGATGCCCTTGGTGCTCCAACCGAAGGTGATAATAAGCAACAGAAGGACAAGAAAATGCGGGAGACTAAGACTGCTTCATCAGAGTCAAAGGAAAAAGCTGAGGCTGCTCGAAAACCGAGAACATTTCCAAATGGTTTAGTCATCGAAGAGGTTGCAATGGGTCAACCTGACGGCAAACGAGCATCTCCTGGAAAAACTGTACCTTAATTTGAACTAGGCCTTTTTCCTTTATCTGAAAACGAGACAGAATCATAGTCATTATAATGATTTAAGGTCAATGATGTTGGTGATGATGGTGGATGATGACAGATTGTTGTCTTTATCCAGCTTCCGGAGTCTTTAACACCTTCATTGCCGACATCCATTGTTTGATGACGAACCGTCTCTGTCATCATCTTACTGCTTCCAAGAGTCTCTGTTGTCGTCATCATCATCATCCCTCATGTCGAAGCTATGATAGATCATTTAATCATATTTTATTCATCATCATTATCATCCGGTTGCCAAGAGCTGAGGATGAGTTCTTATTGTCATTGTAGTCTTGTTTCCAAGAGTCGACATTGTTGTCATCATCCATTTTTAAGAGCTATGATTGGAGTATAATCATGTCATCATAGTCATTTTCCTCCAGCTTCCAATAGCTGTTATCTTCACCTCCATCCATTGGCTGAAGATGGAATCATCATTGTCATCTTCTGGTTTCCTAGAACTGACATCGTTGTCATCATCCATCGTTTCCAAGCTAGGATTGATCATTTAATCATGTTCTCCCCCCATTATTATCATCCAGTTTCTAATAACTGTTATCATCTGAATCGATCATCAGCTGTCAGCAAATCTTTGTTGTCACTTGCCTAAGCCACAGGTGGATGAACATGACGAAAAGTGATTCGTCGTCGTCTACCAACCTAGTTATAAGACTGGAAATCTTCATAAACTGGAATGCACACCAAATATATTTTTTTTGACGATAAGGTTAACTATCTTTGTTTTTACTCAGGTTTTTGTTCATTACATTGGAAAACTACAGAATGGGAAGATCTTTGACTCGAACATTGGTCAAAGGCCCTTCAAATTTCGCCTTGGTATATCCATTGACCTTTTCTTCTTCTTCCCCCTTCGTCTGCTGAAATCGGTTCTATTTTTGCTCCAGGGGTAGGACAAGTAATTAAGGGCTGGGATGTCGGTGTTGACGGTAATATACCTTAAAAATTATCTCTTAAAATTCCAAATTTACTCATAAAAAGTCAGTAAAATGATGCGTTGACTTTTCTGGGTTTCAGGTATGAGGGTGGGTGACAAGAGGCGGCTTACAATTCCTCCTTCCATGGGGTAGGCATGGCATCCTATGGTGGTTTAATTTATCATCATGATGAGGGTATTTTGGTAATCTTCTTTTTGGGTATAACAGATACGGTCAAAAAGGCGCTGGCGGCGCAATTCCAGGTAACTCCTGGCTCTTGTTCGACGTCGAGCTAGTCAACGTCAAGTAGCGATGTTGGGCGAAGGTCAGCCTTAGCCGCAATTTTGTTTATGATTATGGTAGTGGTTGTGATTTTCATGACTATGATTATGTTATGAGGCATTCATTCTTTTGTGAACTCACCTTTTGAAGGGAGGACAGTATATCATGAAAGTCATCCATATTTACTGTTCAGATCTCAGATGTGGCTCATACGTTATAGTTGGCGACCTTTGATGCATTTGAAATATGTCAAATTCAGGTGAAACTAGTTAATAAACTCTAGTATTTGTTGAAAGATGAATAATTTCTTTGAATTATCGCCTAAGGCAAACAATTATTCTGCTTTTCTGACTTCCTGAGTTTAACCACTGTTGGTGACTTTTGGTTTAAAGTAATCCTGTTTTCATCCTTGGATCCAATTCATTCAGTTCCATTATAAACATGCGTACAGAGTTTTGAGGATCCGAGTCAAAGACCTTTCTTGGATCGGCAGGAATCATGATGCAAATTCTCCAAATTAAACTTTTGGAATGTTATTTTTACTTGAAATTTTTCACTAATCTCATATGAGAGACAGTATACACAACTCTCTCATGATCATGTATCACATCTGTTTATGTGAGATGATCATAAATAATAATCTTCAAAGGTATATATTGGAAAAATAAAGTTGATGGAAGTTATTGATTGGGTACACAAGTTATTGATTGGGTACACCTTCATTAGAAGCTTTTGATGAGCTTTAGAATTCAAAATCGTAATAGATAGCAATTAATTCTCAATATTTTATTATAGTTCGGAATAATCTACTCTATGAAGTTTACTTCATCGTAGTATGATCCTGAGTAAAATTATGGTGAACAACGCACTTCCTTAAAAAATAAGTTTATAGAGATGTACACTTTTATAGGGGGACAATTATAAGTTGATCAACATATCTACATGACTACAGTCTTAAGCAAATGATGAAAGCGTAAATCAATTTTAAATGCATCTATTAAAGCAATTGAATGATCTAAAAGAATATTTGTATCTTTGGATAAACGTAAGTGTAGGATGGTATGAATGAGTCATGAGATTGATTTTAAAACCCATCTACATATAATTATAGCATAAATATTAAAATCCCTCAAAACGGCAACATTTTTTTTAAAAAAAATCACAATTCATTCACTTGGTTTTAACTTTTAGATATTAAAACTCATGGAAACAAGGCACTTGAGTGGTGCTTCCATATTTCAAGTAGAAGTTTCCCTTTTTATCTCTATTTGTTGAGAGGTTCATTGATTTTATGCACAAAATTTGAATTTCAGATTCTAAAAAGATCATCCTTCATGACTTCAAAACATGATTTTTAAAGTTATCCTGATTGACTTGCAGATCATGAGATGGCCCTGATTCACATGAGCATAATAAAACTTCCAGATTTGTGTCGTTTCTTGCATTGCCTGAAGCTAAAATAATATCATAGACTCTATCCCTAAATAAAAATAAAGTTACTGGCAAAAGACTGTAGGGTCATCCAGCATTGCATCAGTTTTCCAATGTTTTTTGGGCCATCCAGCATAACTTCATGGAAAAAAAATAATAAATATTTTTTGGGCTCAACCGACTTCTGAGTTTGGACAAATAGAAAAAGAATAATTTTCCAAGATTAAATAATTATTTTTATTCGTTGCTGATTTTCTTATCATCTGATAAGAGTATAAAATATCAAAATACTTCCTATTTCTCCATGTAATTCTAGATCAAGACAAGGGAGAAAGAAGAAAGTGACATGGCAGTGGAGTTGGTACTGGGAGATGAAGATAACTAATTCATTTGTATATATAATTAAAAAAAATCAATAATATCATTATTACATACCAATAATGATACCATAGTTTTAAATCTTCCTTTTTCAATTTTTGTGTATTTTTTCATCCGTTTTCATCTTTAATTACAAGATTACTTTTTGGCGATGCCAATAGGCGGCGCACTGTCCTGATGAAGGTCTTAGACCTATTTAAAAATTTTCTTTTATGTCTCTCTTCTGTTTTTCAATAGTTTTCTCAAGAGAATGTAAGGTTAATCAAGATAAAAAGACTCAGAAAATTATAAAAAATAGGAAAATTCATTAGACATTATGGTTATTTCATGAACTTGAGTTTGAAATTTTAATAAATATATGAGCGACCATTTTTTAAATTTACATAGAAAGTGTATTGTTAACGTTATTTTTATTTCTCGCATTCAAGATAGACTCTAGATTCTCGTGATTGACTGATAAAACACTATTTAATGTGATGAATACCAATAAGTAATGATGAAATATATCGAGTATCATTAAATTGGGGCTCATAAACCACATGTAATAAGAACCCATAAGAATAAGAAACATTAAGGAATAAAGTTTTAAATTGGATTTCAAAGTCTTCTTGCTTAATTAGAAACTCATTCTGATTGTTTTGGATACTTCATAAATAGAATTAGAGGATCATACTTTGAGTCTTTTACCTAGCTTCCAAGGTCACATTTTGACTAATTTATTTGATACACTGGGAAACACTCTCTCAATTTCTGATAAAATTTGTACCATTTTGAGTGGTGATACAAAATGTGGTAATAAGTGCAGTACATGAAGTACATGATGACCGATTATAATTTAGATATCATCTCCTAGCTGATCATTGGGTCGCATAAAACCTCTTAGCCACCGGTTTTTGCATGTTCTTCAACCTTATTTTTTGATCTTGATTATTTACAGGAGACATTCGATTATATATAAATCTCCAAAGGTTAAGCCATATGATATTTGAATTATAAAAATAACTTAATATAATTCTATAAAACTAAAGTTGAATTCGTCTATTTCTTATATTGTTTCTTTGATGCATAATAGATAAAAGATATGCATATCTAAATGAATAAATTCAATGAGATATGAAGTTCAATATCAGATTGTACAGTTTTGTAATCGTTCAACATCAGCCTTCCTCTAATACTTTTGAATAGTAAAATTCAAGTCATAAAATAAAATCACGATCAAAATATGATCAATTTGAATATAATTTAAGACTAAGCAAGAATAAACACATTGATAGATCTGCACAATGAACTATTCGAGATAATCATTACAAAATAAAATACTTGTTTTGAACTTGAAGTCGCTCCTAAAAAGCGTTTATTTCTAGTGAGAATACAATCAATAAGATAAAAATGTTTAAAACTTGAAACTCATATTTTATAACAAAAATTTAACGAGATACTAATATTTTTAAAGCCAAGCAATTTTAGAATTAAATTAAACATTTTTTCATCCATTTAAATATTAAATTTGGCTTCCTTCAAGACATTTCTCCATTTTCTATGCAACACAAAAGCATTGGAAAAATATTTGAAAACTTAGACGTAATGAAATATTAGAAAAAAAAGTGGATTAAATCTCACATTATACGAATTCAGGGGAATTCCTTGAAGTCAAGAGGGTTGCCTAACAACTAAGGAAAATAAAGTTGAGTATTCCATCATACTTTGTTTTGAAATTCTAGGTCCTACACAAATCTAAACCCCAACCTTAATTATAATATATACTAACTACATAGCTAATATGGAAGACTGAAGATTATTAAAGGCCAGTTTTCCAACTATTGAAACAAAAAAAATTGAATGTTCCAGGGTCCTGAATCAAGAGATTAGCCTTTTTCTCAATGCCAAGTTCAAGACCTCAGCTCCAAATATTGGTAGATTTCTGGTCCTGATGGATCTCAGAACTTGGTTAATGATGATCCCAACCCACATCCTAGCCAATCAAAACCATCAGATGACCACATTGCGCAGTGGACCCATAAAATCTTACATAACTTCATGGTGGTCTTACATGTGGTTAAGCAGTAATGAATTGCGCGTCGCCCAGGAGAAGATAATTTCTGGTAGTTTGTTGGTCATACTAACAATTACATCCAAGATGGAAAGCATAGAAGGGAAAAGAACTAGGTAACAACCACTGTGGATCTAACTTGATATTTCTGGAAATAAGAGCCTTGAAATAATATAGTTATAGGTACCCAAGGAAGATGGCCAATCTCATCGAATCATGGACCGGATCATGAAAAATGAGAGAGATAAATCACGATACCGGAATCGATGCGGCTTCTCCTTCTTCCACGACCAAAATTTATCTCATCCCAAGGAAGAGAACCCTGAACACGGAAGAGAGTACCTCGGTTCAACGGCCTCGCATAGAAACGAAAAGACGGAAAACACAGTGCATCAAAAAGAAAAATTGCACGCACCTCATCATGAGTCATCATCCGTGGCAGAGTCAGCGCTGTTGGAGGCACGCTTGGCTTCAGGGGGCTCACCGTCGTCGCTGTACTCGCTCTCATAGTCCTCGTCGTAGTCCTCCTTGTCTTCGTCGTCCTCGCCGGCAGCACCATCCTCTGCCACAGAGGGCTCCTCAGCATTGGCGGCACCGCCGCGTGTCCCGGCGCGGCTTCTCTTGAGCACTTTCAGCTTGAGAACTGTCTTCTTGTCACAGCCGATCCAGGCGTCGCACAGGCAGAAGGAGCATAGGGCGTAATTGCCCTCGGCGGGGGCCTGGAACTTGCCCACGACGAGCCTGGATCCTGCCCGGACTCGGGCTGCGGCGGCGGTCACGGCAGCGTTGACTTCTCCCGGGCTGGCTCCGAGCGCCTCCCGGGCCTCCCGCACGGCTGTCGAGGCTGCCACCACAGCTGCCGCCTCGTCGGAGAAGCTCACCTTCTGCGAGATCCAGACCTCGTTGGCCACCGGATCTGCCAGCAGGAGCCAGAAGTTCTCGTCCTTGTGGAACGGGAACGATGGCGCGTGAGGCAGTGCCGCCGTCTGCCCGTTCCCCCTCTTGACCGTCACCCATGCGTACATGGTCACGATGTCGCCCTCCTGGATCCCCTCTTCGCCTTCCGTCTCGCATGTTATCTCCACCGTCACGTTGGGCATCGCCGCCAGCACCAACTCCACGTCCGCTGCCTCGTCCTCCGTCAGTCCTGCCACCTGAGTCAGCAGCTCCGACCTCTCCCCCTCTGCTATCTCCTGCAGGTCTGCTAGCGTTCGCACCTTCTGCAAAGTGTAACCGTAATTCAATTTGAGAATTTCTATACAAACTGTCAACCAGGTATTGAAAGGTAATTGATCCCGCTTGTTTAGTCATTCCATTCCATTCTTGTATGAAATAAATAGGATCAACTGAACTCATGATTCATCCCCGAATTTTCGGAATGTCGATCAAGGACTGAGAAAAAAGTTGATTCTGGAAGTTCGATTGTTCTTCTTGTTAGTACACATCTTCTCTTTTCCAGCATACGTTCACGGTAGAGATGGGAGATCGAATCGGATTGAGCAAAATTGATCAAAGCAATTGACGAAGATCAATCAGATTTGATCATCGTGATTGATCTGATCGATTAATCAAGTCTGATCAGTTCCATTGAGCAATGATTGATTATGATCGACAGGATTGATCCAAAAATCTATCATGATAAATCCAACGGATCAATCACGATTGATTGAAACCGATCAACGATAATTTCCATCTCATAGAAATTGAAATCTTAATCAATATAAGATATATAAATGTACAACGTACCTTTCGGGCAAGTTTCTTGACAATGGCATCAGAGAAGTGGGGAAGCTGGAGGAAGCATGCAATGCCCTCTGGGGATCCACCACTAACCTTCCTTGCACTGAGGGGCACAGCCTGCGCAACCTAAAAGTTAGGGCGAATTTTTCTCTCTAAAATTCTGCTGAAGGCATATTAACAGTTTTTCTCTTCCCAAACCATTAGCCATAAACCCTAAATCCTATAAATCTAAATCCAAAAAGGAAGAGAAGGCTCTTGGGATTCACCTGAATGATACTCTGAGAGAGCTCGACGACGCCAATTGCAGGCCTCAACCAGCCTCGGCCGTATGGATTTCGAGGCATCACCGAAATCTGGATTGTGCACAATTATTATAATCAACATAGATCAGGAATAAAGTTACAAGTTGAATGCAAAATTAACCTTGAATAGCTCTTCAAGAAGGCGTGGAGCAAGTTCCAGGACACGTTTGAAATCGCTCTCCAGCGCAGGAGGCAGGAGGGCTGAGTCACGGAGCAACTGGGCTTGAATCAATAGCTCCGTCTGATTCATAAAAAGGAAAATAAGGCAATGAAACAAATAAGGCCTATTTTTCTCAAAAGAAGGAAAGAAGAAGGCAGTCGGTGCTGTCTTCACTGTGGGCCATCTGGTTGCATTGAAACGAGGTGCTATTTAAGGCCAGGGCAGCTTCTAACGACGGGGTTATACATGAGTTGGAAGGACTCAAGGCGGCATGGTTTCATCGAGTAATGGTTGGAGAAATGTGGGTTTGATCCTGTTTTTGGATTGGCCAAGATGGGACTGTATGACTATGCGGGGAAGGTCACTGATTCGTTGGGTGATCGTCCCTTCTATCTTTTAAAAAAAGCCTACTTTTACTACCAAATGTAAAACCATGCCAAGGGCAAGACCATAGTTCTTAAAGATGTGATTCCATGATATTAATTTATATCAATCATTTTGATGAATGCTTGACTTCAGCTTTAGTTTATGTGTATTGAAGGCTTTTACAACCATGTTGAACATTAAATCCTTTTTGAAACATAGTAAACTTTTATAACATTTAAAGTGCCTTTCTTACAAATATATCTTAAGTGCCTTGGGAGATCATATTTTAACGAAGTGCGTGCCGAAGAAGTAAAATAAATGAAGTTAGCTCTTATTATCTTGATATATAATACGAAGAGATTAGACTTTGAGCAGTAACATAATGGGCTAAACCAAAGAAAGAAAAAGCAAAGGCTGGAAAGAAAATGATGGAAGGTTGTACCTTTACGAAGGCAGGGTGCTGTTTCCAAAATTTGGCCTGTTCGGATTTTATGTTCTTAGAGTCCAAGTTCAACTCGCTGCGCACTGCGAGAAACAGCTTTTGAAGGGGCTCATCATCGCTCCTCCGCACTGGAATTTCCACGTACTCTGAGGCTTTGATGAAGACGTCCATGACTTTGCTGTATTGCAGCCACTTAGATATTGGGAATTGACACAGGGAATCTATGATGATTTTTTTTTAATAAGAATCTATAATGAAGTTGAGGGGTTAGGTATAATGATCCAATCAGATCAGATCAGCGTTGATTGTCAGCATCACTTGATCTGACAATCCAAGAAGTTGATCTGGTCGAACATTTGGTCTGGATCTTGATCATGCTCGTGGACCAATACGATCCAACTGCTATTTGGTCCTCGACTGTCAGTCAGATCAAAATGTTTGATCAGATTGATTTGTCGGCGCATTAAAGTAAAAGACGCATCCATCAATGAAGAGATGCCTAATGTCAAGGATGGAGATAAGACGTTGGAAATGGAATGCAGTAACTAGTACTTTCCCGCATTTCATGAACGATTTAACTCTCGGTGGTGACCACAAATCACACAAGCAATCTGATCTTCGGATAGAAGTTCGGATCGACTCTTTAACAAGCATCTCGATTGAGATTGTCAAATGATCTGATGGGTTGTGATCATGGACCGGCAGTCCGATCAATCATTCGATCAAACAGATTGATTTGCCCTTCCCTAATGAGAAGAAATCAGCTGGCTATGTACCTTGGAGCCAGTGACGGTTTCATGTGATACACATAACTTCGCAAGGTGTCGTGCATAACATGATTCCCAGTGTACTTGGCTGATTGGCGGAGGTAGACCACTGCAATTATCAGAGGCAGCAGAATGCCGACCCCAACTATAGCCAGCAGAAGCCACCCGCCAGAGGATCCATCAATGTTCAACAAAAACTTTGGTAAAGCAATTCCAACTTGAAGTCCCTGTGTTGACGACAGACGGTGGTTATTTAATCCACTAAAGTCAAACAGACAAGAAGGGATCTTTCAACTAAATAATAGTAACATATATTTCTTAAAAAAGAGAAGGGATCTTTCACCTGCCGACCATCCGGATGGCCGTACTTCTCATAATTTTCTCTAGACACTGGGTCGGTTAGGGCTTGGTATGCCTTGGATATATACTCCACGAAATAATTGTGGGCCTCTGCGAGCGCCAGAAATCAGTCAAAATTTAGTTCTGGAGATCCAACTACGCTATTCAACACCAGAAAAAGAAACAAAAAAGAAACCTGGATCAGGGTTTTTGTCAGGATGGTACTGGACAGAGAGTTTCCTGTAGGATTTCTTTATTTCTGAGTCGGAAGCCCCTGGTTCCAACCCAAGGATGCTAAACGGTTCAAATGTTTGGACCTGGAAAGTGTCAGAAGTTAATTAGACCCGGAAATGTTTCGGTTGATCACAGATTTTGGGTGATCTTCCCTCTTTTTCTTCATAAAAAACATCAGATGATGATTAGATTAATGAACAAAGAAACATGGCACAAGTATCAGAGGCTGTTTAACATTAGCTTGAAAAATGATTCCGATCAACAAAAAGAAAGGGCAAGTATACAAATAGAATATCCATGTAAATCTGAATTTCAGTCTTTTTTCCTGTCGCCTGGATAATCAACTTAATAACCATGATTAAAAGGGAAGCATCCAACCCATGATGATAAGCAGTTCAGAAATATTAACCAAAAGTTATTCACCGTTTTTTGACACTCTCCTCAATTACACCCGATTATGCATCACATAGTTTGAAACTTTCTCCATAGGTCATACCTTATGAATTTGACCGAATGAATTTGAGTTTCTGGACTAATTGACCCTGACAAAAAGAATATATACATATATTCTTGAATGTAAGAAATAGATTCACGTCGATATTAATCTTAACTGCTAAGTTACTAGGGCTCGGTGCGCACTTCATGATACATGACCGTCAAGGAAAAACCCATTGAAAGGTGATCAAAGGTTCCAATTAGATATCAAGTTCGTAATAAGCTTTGAAGCGTATGCAACAAATGAATAGTAACTTGAAGAATCCAACCCAGAATAATCTACAAGAAACCTACCCAGAAGACCTATTAGATGCATAAATAAGAAAAGGGCTAGCAATGTATAACAATCGTGAAGAAGGTCCCCTCTCAAACCTCAAACTGGAGGGCCAACAGAGATTCCTAATGGATGACAGCTAGACTGATCTCAGATGTTTCTCCAGGCTCAATGCCAAAATTTCGAATGACTGGCGTACTGGCATAAATTGTATATAATAGCACATCGGTAAACTGCATTGAGAAATGACAAATTCTCTTTCTTTTGAAGTAACTCACAAATTCTATGCTGGCTATACAACACAGCAGAGATGGGAATAACCATATTCGAGTATCTTTTGGGAATTTCGGCCATCACAGCTCTTTATGGAGAATCCTCAATGGAGAAGTCTATGTTCATCACAGAATTTTGTGAAGAATTTCCTCTCATATTCTCCACCATGATAACTTGTTATCACCCTAATTATGCGCACAAGTTTACTATGAACTTCTCAAAGAGTTCAAATGCTTCATCTTAGTGAACATAACTCAAGGGCTCTGTCTCAAAAAGAGTAAAAACAAGGCATGTTTTACTCAAACTAAGACCCAATTATACTAGCTAAATGGATAAGAAGATAAAAGAGAGAGACTTAGGACAGAGTAGAAGATCCAACCTAGATGATGTATTCAGACAAACAGAGATAGGAACATGACAGCTCACTTGGTACGGCACTATTTTCTCTTTCAAGACGGACAGGTGTATTTGCCAAGTCATACTATATGTGGACGAAGTCAGAAAGTCGGTTTTCTCCTTGCAACCGCGACAAGGTACCCCAAGTCTCTCCTTGGGGATGCTAGTCAACAACATTTGTATTCAGATGTTCATGTCAAGTGACGCTCTTGATAGATGGTTTTGGCCAAAATGCCATGAAGCTTTGGTTCTTGTCCCCTGTGGTATCTCTATGATGCTGCAATTACCTGAACATCTTCTACACGACAGAGAATCTAGACGGAAATAATGATATAATCGCATAGAAGACCTAGCAGAGATGTAGGAAGAAGAAAAGAGACAATTGAAGAGAAGGTTCTGAAGTCAACGCTACAAATTCTAGATATTTAGATTCTCCACAGAATTAAGAAGGGTAAGGCACTAATGGGTGTTCGGCATGGGTAGTGGGATGAGGTCATGGAGTTTGCCCTGTAATTCCTACGCCTATACCATAGGGACTCCCTTCATCCGTACAAGATGGCAAGAAGTTTCGGACTTGATGCCATCTTCAACTTTCCATTGCCATTTAACGTTGTTTTGATATTATAATGTTTTATCTTTAAGTAGGATTTGGCGTCAGCGAGGTTGATGATGAATGGATGATGGAGATGACAATTATGAGTCCTTATCCTCATACATCTGTTGTTGACGAACTCATCACTGTCATCATCATTCGTTCAGGCTAAACATGGAAGATGATGAAGATGCCAACAAACGTTTCATCCATCCGCAGAGTTTTTAAGATTGAGTTCATTTGTCAATGAAGGAAATTCAACAAATGATAATACTAAAATATATCCTGTAAATTTTATTCGCCACAAAATCTATGGAAAACTGCACGAGTGGTTAAAAATGTAAACTCTGTCGCAGTTAAAATGTTTTAAAACAATAAAATTGAAAACTCCGCAATTAAAGTTTACAGGGAAAGAGAACTACTGAGGCAGAAGGTCTTCAAAATCCCCCATGGAGATTTATCCCAAGACATTGACGAATTGTGATATCATTTACTAGATCTTTTTGCCTTGCCATGCAGCATCCAGTATACACTGTTATTTAGCACATGCATTAAAATTAATGTTTTCTTCTGTCTTCACATTGTGATCTCCCTATGATTAGTATCGTCAGCGTCAAACAAAAATGTGGAAGCACACCCACCTAGTTTACTTTACAGAAGAAGGAAAATAACCCTTTTCGCTTTCTGTTTTATCCTTAAAGAATCTCTTTGGAGAGTTCAAACAATCATGCCGCATGCACAATAGATCCCAGAAACAATTATGAAATATTACTGCGATTCATCCCTCTCATCAAATGAAACAGCGGACGCCAAACATGCACTTTTACACCTCCGAATTGCAATAACGATGCATATAAAATAAAACCAATCCGGGCTTTACACTAATTCAGGAGAGCTTACCTCGCGGTTCACATGCTTGACATAGTAGACGAGACCCGCCAAAATCACCCAGAGCAACACAAGCGTGAGATTACTATACGTCGAGAAATTCGAGATCTACGGACAACAATGCAAAAGAAAAAAGATCAAACCCGAAAAATCTAACCAAAACCAATTAAAACAAGGGACAAATACCGAAGCTTTACCCGCTTGAATATGGATTTGCGATACTTGCCGGAACGCGCGCAAACAGAGCAGCGGCAGTGGATGCTCTTCGTCTTCTTCGTGGCGGCGTTGTAGATCCTAAGAAGAGTGTAAGGAAGCAGCGGCAACGCCAAGAGTGTCAGGATGAAGATCGGGAAGAGGGCGCTGTTCTCCTCCGCGTCCGCCATGGTAGACACGGACTAGGGGAGGAAATCCCCCGCCCCCCTTCACTCACCAATTCGACGAGACGAGGCCGACCCTTTCCCAGATCCGAGAATTTCCACCGAAACAAGGCAATTAAAGGCTTCCCTTTAAAAAAAAAACTTATAATAACATGGATAGTAAATGCCTCCGTCTAGAAAAAAAATATAGTAATAAAATACATGGGCCGATATGACATGGGCCGGAAACATGCCCCATGGGCTTTGCTCTTCTGAATTGTTATTATGGTCACTAGTCGTCCCAAGTTTCGTCCCGATATTAATGTCAGATCATAGTGCATGGACGCGGACGGAGCGGTAATTTCGTCCATGGATGAAAAAATAGTCCCGTCCCAGAGTTCAGACGATTTACGGGATGAAGAATCATCAGCCCGACTGATGTGGGACACGAAAGCGGACTTCATGAAATTGGAAAATTAACACATGTTCCTTGAGGGTGATCCGAACTCGGTTTAATCATATAGAAGGGGACTAAGTCAATGGAGCAAGGATTTAACAAAGACAATTTGGTATTACTTCTGATATTCCTAACTTAATGGGAATAGGGGATTTGAAATGGACGACCAAAGTTTAGCATACGATAGCTTTAAAGTAACAATCACTCTGAGCAAATAAATCATTATCATGAACCACAATTATCTCAAAGTTAAGGTGACACAAGGTACCTTAGAGATGGGAGCCAATAGCTTGAATGTTGATCTGCAGCTCAAGGAGCGGGTGCGAATAAAGAGAGGTTTGATTGGATCGGAATGTGTGGAAAAAGCAGATAAAAGGAAGTGTGAGATTTGATCGAGAGGATGTTGATGTGTAATGTGAATGGGGTGGAAGTGTGGAGAATGATTTAAAAATTGGATGGGACAAGGAGTGGGAGTTAATGAAGTTAAGAAAAAGGGAGACAATGAGAACTAGATGGGGATGATGAGGTGAGATGAAGGGGTGGTTCAATGATGTGGATAAGATGATAGGAAAATGATGGAGATATCAAAGTATGGAGAAAGGGAAAGGAGGAACCCAAGCGCAGTAGACGATGTTGAAGAAGAGAAGCCATTGTAGTCGTTCTGTTGGCGCTCAGTCACCATTATCACCAGAAAATTACCAAGGAATCACTCTTTTCTCACAAACAACTTCACAATAACTCTTGAGCCAAAAGTATCCATCTCAAGCAAAACATGCAATTACAAAGAAAATAAACTGTCGACAGTTTTAGGGGAAATTAATGGAGAGATTGATGGTTCACGTAGAGGAAGTTGTGGGGAAAGGCGATGGAGAGGTTGGAGAAAAGTCAATTCGTAAGTTATGGAAAAGAAAGAGAGAAAGAAATTTAGATAGGGAAGAGAATGGTGGAACAATAGTGGGCAGTTAAGAAGGGGAGAGAGCGGATAAAAAGAGAGAGAAGTGGAGAAGAAAAGTCAAAGAAAGGGCTGAGTGAGGAGAGAGAAGAAAAGAACATGAAAGATTGAGAGAAAAGAGAAGGGAGAGAAGAGAGAGAGAGGAGAAAAGTCAAAGAATAGAGAGGAGAGAGAGAGAGGGAAGGCGGTTAAGCATTTCCCATCACCGTCCTTGGACGGGTCGATTTTTACATCCATGGATGAAATATCCGTCACATCCTGGGCTTTGGATGGGGGACAGTTTCTGCGTCCCGTGAGAGTCATGCATCCGCGTGAGAGCTCTGGCTGGAATTCGACACGTGCTGTGCCAAGTGACAGCTGGAATGCACTGCTTCGTCCTGGACAGGATGGGACGGTTTCTGGATGGGACAGGATGTGGGCTAAAATATATTTTTTTGAAAATAGGATGTGGACTGAAATATTAGGGACGGGAAGAATTCTGGATGGGACAATTTGGACGAACTTCTAAAAATTGGGATGTAGGACGGGACAATCTTAGTCCCCTCCCGTCCTTCATCCCCGTCCTAAACAATCGTCCGAGATGACGGATGACTGATGATGGGACATGACAGAGAGGGAAAGAGAAAGAGAGAGAATTGGGAGAGGGAGAGAGTGAGAAGGGAAGAGATAGAGATCAAGAGAGATATATCCCAAGAAGGGGAGAGAGTGAGAGGAAGAGAGAGAGAGAGAGATGGTCAGGTGGATACCTGTGGCATCAGCAATGCGGCGGTGGCAGCGAAGTAGCAATTTCCAAATGACTAAACAGATGTTCCGCTCTCGGTCAGACCGAATGACTGAATGGGACTGATGACTAAACGTGGATGGCCATTCAGTCCTGCCTGTCTGACTTCCATCCTATGGTGCACAATCGTTCAGAACAGAGACGGTTGGACAGTTCATAATGCGCCGTGAATTGGAAACATAGATGTTCATACAATTGAAATTTAGACCATCCAGTCCTTCGTCCACATTTCTATTCATTACAATATCAGCATATACTTGTTGGGCTACATTAGATATCCTTATGCGGTAACACCAAGTTACCGAGATCAGATTCAACTTGTTCACCCGACGCAGAAAAATAATCAAACACACGCGGGCTTTCAATTGAAAAATTCCTGCTAATAAATGGATGAGCTACCTGCACCTGAATGGTGGGGCCACCATCTCTTCGCTGACCCACGTTAACGTTGACAACTAGTAACGGCCGTCAACATTAACGTTGACGTTAGCCGTCCAGGGGTGCGCCGTCAACGAACCCAGCCGCCACAAAGTCAACCCATACCCATGAAAATTGAAAACATGACGAAGAAGGAGAAGAAAGTCAACATGGTGGAATTGAAAGAGTTGGGGGGGGGGGGGACAGGATGAGACGTATCTTGCCGGTTTCCCGACCCGGGCCGGTCGCCTGGACCGGGAACCGGTTCGCATTGATGGGTATCAGCCGACCGGCGTGATCTCCAACGGGGCCGCAGACGATCCGCGTGAACGGAATTCACCGGGACGCGGCCTACGTGGCGGCCCTCCGCGTCACGTCAGTACGTCACGCGAGGTCCATGCAGCTCCTAACAAAAACTTAGGCTGAAGAGACCCCACCGCACTTAAAGCGCATCCGTCCCGTCCCGTCGGTTAAGTTAAATTCATGATCTTTCTTTACCATCCGGGTCTGGAACGGGACGAATTTACCGTCCCGTCCTATTCTTCATACTAATCTGTGTAACATGCCAAGGAAATGTTCTTAAGAAAATGTTCTTAAGACCGTATTCTTGTCAAGGTCTGCCCTCGGCGTTGGAGGGCGGGTGGGACTATGTTCTAAAATTCCATTTTATGATTCTCCTCTCGAATTTTAGAGCTTCTATGATTCAGAAATCCTTTTGTTTTATGTTCCGGAGGGTAGGGCTGAATTGGGACTGGACAGCCTGGAAGTGCCAAGGAAAATGGGACATGGGATGAGAGCAGAGTCATCCTGATCTAGATGATCGTGCACCTTACTAGGGTTTTCGATGGACAGACGAGTCTTCCATACAGTTGCTCGTCAGAGACTATTCCTCGTTTTCATCCCATCCTAAACTGCTCAGTACTGACTAGGGAACGGCACGTCCCGGACGAGACGCGACCGATGACGATCTGTGACAGACGGTGACATGATGAAAGTTTAGTCACGTTACCGTCACGTTACACGTCCTAGGATTTCGTAAAGATCCTACACATTCACATCACTGTCATGGTTTGCGGCGTCCCCGTCACCGGATGGTGTCACCGTCACGTGTGGCAGGAAAAACAACCATGCGGAGGAGAGAGAATTGGAGGTGCATATGTCTAATTATTTTTTGATGGCATCCTGTCGCCCGCGTGAATTAATGCCGGGACATTTCTGTAAAATGCCAAGAAATTGAGTTAGTGACACCAGGTGGCAAAATCTCGGCCGTCGAAAAGCTTAAATCTAACAATTTTTAAGCTTTTTTGGTCATTTTTAAAATTTGTCATGACCGTCATCCGTGACGGCCATCTCGTCACGTCACTCATCCGAGGCCCTCCATCACTGTCGCGTCACTGTCATGCACAGTTTGTCATCCATCACCGTCACCGTCACAAACCCCTAATTTCATCACCATCACCATCACATCCGTTGCGTTCCCGTCGCCGTGACGTGTGACGCGACGGACGACGTGATCCGTTACCTTGATGGAATTGTATCCTTGTCTGCAAATTAATCAGTGTAATGTGACTAGGGTCTTATAGTGCACCGACAGGGCCTAGGAAGTGTCAGATGTGACGGTGGGCAGGACCGTCCTCTTGTCACGGTCTGCCCTCAGGTGTTGGAGGGTTGATGAGACAACGTACTAAAATTCCATTTTATGATTCTTTTCTCGAATTTTAAAACTTCTATAATTCAGAAATTCTATGACCCAGGAAAAATGGGACATGGGTCTAGACTAGAACCGTCCTGTCCCGGACGATTGTGTACCTTACTAGGGTTTGGGACGGACGGGACGGGCTTTCCATACAGCAACTCATACTAAACCGTTCAGTCCTTACATCAAGACAGACTAAGGTTAGGAGGCAGACGACGGAAGACGGTTTAGATTGACGGTACAGGATACTGTAGGAGTATCGTTCCGTTTTCTGTCTACACGGATGACGGTTTGGTTTCCGCCCCGTCCGGTCAGTCATCCGTCATCGAACGAGAACAACGGAGTAGAAAGAAAGATTCCGCAACAGTGTTTTTTATAATCGCCGAAATTGTACGAAATCGTGCATTGCGCGTGGTGAAAAGTCAGTAGCAGTAAATATCATAAATGGTGGGGTCGAGTAAGAACGGTATAACGAAAAGTTGGTGCTTACCTCGGTGCGATCAAGATCGAACGGCGCGATCAGATGGACGGCAATAAGCGCGAGATCCTGTCGGCGTAATGGCACAGTACCATGTGAAAATGTAAGTGTTGGTCGATCGTCGCAACGCGATTCAGACCGTCCATCGGTCCGAAGTAGAGCCGAGAATTTTAGGCTGCCATTGATGCATCTGACAGTGAGCTCGTGCCTGCGCCGAACCTCGTGCTTCGAGATAGATCCAAGGTGCAAGGTATGATCTATGCGCTGGCTATCAGGTAGTGCGAGCACGGACAGAGCCACGTTCGCTTCAATTTCTTCATGTTCCTTCTCTCAATCAGGCTTGCGCTGTTCCTGAAAATTAAAATTCCCCGGAGATTACAGTCATATCCGCCGGATTAATCGGAATTCCTCAGCGGTTAAGAAATCAAATCACAAAAGAAGGCTGAAAACAACCGAAGCCTAATCGCGAGACGCCGACTTCCAGATTAAGAATCGCCGCGGACTTCCAAGCGTAATCCTGCCGGCTCCCAGAGATCCTTCTCCATTTCTATATGTTCTTGATCCGGCAGCCTTCTGCCGGATCAAGAACATGATAGAAAGGGAGAAGGATCTCTCTACCCGGTTGATAGCTCCAGGACAAGAAGATCGAAAGGAAGCCGGCTGCGACTGTCTCTTCAACGACTTTTTAGCGGGAAGAGAAAGCGCGGGAAATTCAAATTCTGCGGCTGCCCGCTTAGCTGTCGGCCACCGAGGCGAGCTGACAGGTCAATGTCCTACGTGGAAGGAGAAGTCCACGTCAGCCGCGTTCTCCCGTTCTGGAATTTTCGGTCTGCTTCCCGCCCACGGCAGCTGACACTGGACAGCGGCCGGTCAAAATATCTCGGTCGCCGGATTTTTTCTTCACAGAAAAGGTAACTTCGTTAACGGACCCGTCGGATCCGATAAGCGAAGAAGTAGTCATGTGTGCGGGCCCCACCTGCGAACCGGGTCGGGCTAGTGGGTACCCGGTCAGCAGGCGCATGTGACATGGACGGGCGGATCGAGGTAAGAGAGAGAAAGAGGGGGTATAAAGCGCGTTTAATCGCCGACTTTGGGGGGAAGAATTCTTGGGGTTGTTGACTGCCGTTGATCGCGTCGGGATCTGGGAGGAAGGGAGAGGTCGTTCTAAGCTGGGCGAGGAGGAAGACGGAGCTACCGCGAGGCGAGGGGAAGATGGAGTGGCCTTCGTTCTCGGACGCGTACGAGATGCTCGTTCGGCGAATGAACACGCCGAGGTTTGTTCCTTGTTTTCGATTTTTGATTTCTTCGATTTTTGCATTCCGGATTTGGCAGAGGTTTGTTCGTTGTTTTCGATTTTTGTTGTCGTCGATTTTTGCATTCCGGCTTCGGCAGAGTTTTTTCATGAGGAATCGTATCAGATCTTGGCCGCCGTGACCGTGTTCGCTCTTCCGGCGTGATTTTCCTTGCTCTGATTAGCGTTTTCCGGATTCCTCACCTGTCCGCACATTCCTATTCTTTGCAGAGTTGTGATCGACAATGATGTTTGTCCCACGGCGACGCTTGTCAAGGTCGACAGCGCTCGGAAACGCGGTATTCTGCTGGAATCCGTTCAGATCCTGATCGATCTCAACCTCAGCGTCAAGAAGGCTTACATATCTTCCGACGGACGCTGGTTCATGGACGTCTTTCACGTTACCGACCAGTTCGGAGAGAAGATCACCGACAAAAGGAGTCTCTCCTACATCCAACAGGTGCCGAATCTATGATCCGGAGCCCTAATTGCTCGTTACCTTCGTTGAGATGGAAAGGCCTCTCGATTTACGCGTTAATTTTTTTATTCCAGTCTCTTAGCGCTGGGAACGAGGCCCGATCCGACGGCAGCGATAACTTGACGGTGCTGGAATTGGCGAGCGCCGATCGCCCAGGGCTCTTGTCCGAGGTCTTCGCGGTGCTCGCAGAGATGCAATGCAGCGTTGTCGAGGCCAAGGTGTGGACGCACAACGACCGCCTCGCGACGCTAATCCACATCAAAGACGAGTTTTCTGGAACCGTCGCGGGGGATCCTCGGAGGATACAGCATCTGGAAAGTCGCCTCGGCTACGTCGTCCGGGGGGACGCGGACGACGCGCCTTCGTCCGCCCGGATCACGGCCGTTCCGTCCCGCTCCGTCGCCCGCGCGGACCGTCGGCTTCATCAAATCATGTCGGCTCAACGCGACTACGAACCGTCGGCGGAGACTTCCTCTTCTTCCGACTCTTCTCCCTCGATCTCCGTGCAGAACTGGATCGACCGGGGGTACTCCATCGTCAACGTGCAATGCAGGGATCGACCGAAACTGCTCTTCGACATCGTCTGCACGCTTACCGACATGGAGTACGTGGTCTTCCACGGTACGGTCGACACAGAGGGAGATCGCGCTCATCAGGTGAGAGATCTTGCGTGCTGTCGTCCGTTTCCGCAGGAACGATGAAGGGTTTGATCATCGTTCGCGAACAGCTGCCGCGAGCACAGCTGTGGAGGAATGTTGCGTTACATCTGAAGGACTTTATTTTATCCCAGGAATTCTATATTCGGCACGCGGACGGGACCCCCATCAGCTCGGAGGCGGAAAGGCAGCGCGTGATTCTCTGCTTAAGGGCCGCGATCGAACGGAGGGCTTCCGACGTAGGTTTCCACGCGGACCCCCTCTCTCTCTATCTCTGTCTCTCTATCCATTTATCCATCTATTTCTCTCTCTTTCGATATATCTATCTATCTCTCTATCTATCTATCTATCTATCTCTCTATCTATATATCTATCTATCTATCTATCTATCTAACTATCTCTCTATATCTATCTCTCTCTATCTATCTAGCTCTCTCTCTCTCTTTCTATCTTTCTCTAACTATCTATCTATCTCTCTCTCTCTCTGTATCTCTCTATATCGAACTCTCTCTATCTATCTAACTATCTATCGATGTCTCTCTCTCTGTATCGCTCTATATCTAACTCTCTCTATCTATCTATCTAACTATCTATCTATCTCTCTCTATCTATCTATCTATCTCTCTCTCCCTCTCTATCTTTTATTCATCTATCTTTCTCTCTCTATCTATCTCTCTCTATATATCTATCTATCTATCTATATATCTATCTATGTATCTATGTATCTATATATCTATCTATCTATCTATATATCTATCTATCTATCTATATATCTATCTATCTATCTTTCTCTCTCTATCTATCTATCTCTCTCCTCTATCTATCTCTCTTTATCTATCTATCTCTCTCTCTATGTCTCTCTCGCGACTGGTCAAGTCGGTGCGAGTTAATCTAAATGGCGCAGTACCCGTGTCGCAGGGGGTGAGGCTGGAGCTCTGCGCGGTGGACCGACGGGGGCTGCTGTCGGAGGTCACGCGGACGTTTCGCGAGAACGGGCTGTCGGTGACCCAAGCCGAGGTCTCGACCAAGGGCGGCATGGCCTGCAACGTCTTCTACGTCACCGACTCGTCGTCGAGGCTTCCGGCGGACCCGAAGCTGATCGAAGCGGTCCGTCGGCTGATCGGCCTGGGCGAGCTCAAGGTCCCAGACGGGACCCCCGGCTACGGGGACGTGACCGTGACCTCCGCGCCTGCGGGCCTCTTCTACCTGGGAAACCTCGTCAAGCGGAATCTCTACAACCTCGGCCTCATCAGATCCTGCTCCTAGATCGCGCGCTCCTCCTGTACAGACTAACTCCTCTTCTCAGGTTCGTCACCCCCGCTCTCTCTCTCTCTCTGCACATACACCCCGTTCCGTTTCCATGACATCATCATATCGTCATCATCTAGACCGTTGCCCGGCCCGTCTCCGTCAATTCTATGGCTGTCTTAGGAATTTAATGCCCGCCCCGCGACGCGATGAAACGCCAAAGCGGGGAAGCCCACTTGAACGTGCCAGGATACCTCGCTTCGAGATCCGGAGCCCACCAGTCAGACCCCACCTGGACCCAGCGGGAGCGACGGCATCGCGGTACATGCTCGAGAAATGGCGGTTGAGAATTCGGTACACGCTCCCCGCCCAACTCCAGCCACTCTCTCTCTCTAGCTCTCAAGGTTTCTCTCTCTCGCTCTATTGGGTCACCCTCGGTATTTCTAGAACACTCACAGAAATCATAGACTTCCCCCCTCTATTGCTTGATTACTCTCTCTAGGTTCCTCGCTCTAAGACCTCTGTTTCTATTTCCGGATTATTCTTTCTCTCTCTAGAATCCCCCCATTCTAAAACATTCTATCACTAGATGTATCTCTCTCTAGATCCCTCAATCTTAGACCGCTTCCTCCCTCTCTCTCTCTCTCTAAGTGTCTAGAACCCCCCCCACTCTTTAGTCATTTTATCACTAGATGTATCTCTCTCTAGATCCCTCAATCTTAGTCCGCTTCCTCTCTCTCTCTAGATTCCCCACTCTTAGACCACTCTTCCCATCTCTATATTACGCGCACTCTCTCTCTAGATCCCTCAATCTTAGACTGTTCCCTCTCTCTCTAGATTCCCCATCTCTGGATCACACTCACTCTCTCTAGATCCCTCAATCTTAGACTTCTCTCTCTCTCTCTCTCTCTCTCTCTAGATTCAAAACTCTGAGACCACTTTCCCCATCTCTAGATTACACACATTCTCTTTCTAGGTCCCTCAATCTTAGGCCACTAAATACATATTACTCTCACTAGATTCTCCACTCTAAGAACAATCTTATCTCTACAACAATATCTCCATTTCAAGATCCCCCCACTCTTAGACCACTCTCCCTATCTCCAGATTACACTATCTCAATGTACCCCATCCGTAGACCACTCTATTCCTAGAATACTCTACCTCAAGATCCCCCATTCTCATCATTGTCTCTATCTCTAGATTACTCCTCTAGCTTCCCCACCCTACGATCATTCTATATCTCTAGATGTTTACTCTGCAAATGGGGGAGAGGTCTTAATGAAGATAATTTAAAAGCTTTTGGGGTTTGATTAAGCAGCACGCTTGGACGCTGTGGGGATTAAGTTAAAAATATCACGCTAACTTCCCATGTGTAAGGGCATTATCATCATTCCTAGGTAACTACTATATATTAGAGTGTATTAAGGTTAGTGGGGCCTATAACATTGAGATTCGGCTGCTTAGTACTAGACATGGTTTTTCTGTTCTGTTCTTTTGGAACTAACAAAAAATCTGCATAAAAGAACGGCATAGGACCTTGTACTTTATTCTGTTATTTTTTGTGCAAAAATTAGAACAGTTTTTTGCACACTTAAAACAATTTGAATAAAATTTGCACAATTAGAACAAAATTCACACATTTTTTAAAATTTGCACAAATTGCAACAAACTCACAAAAGTTCTCATAAATTCTCAGAAAAAAAATGTTTAGAGTATTCTTTCTTACTGAGTGTGGATATGTTATTAAAGAAATAATCTGAGTTATTCAAATGATCCTAATAATAAGATTAAGTTAAGGCGATGCATAATTTATCAATGAAATTAAATAAGATTCATGTCTTATGGTGATTCTTGAAGAAATTCGGTTGGATGATTCTTCAAAAATGAAGAGATGAAATTGTCAAGCCGCCGAGGGAGAGAGGAAATTGCCAAGGAACTAAGGAAGAGAGGAAATTGCTGAGCCGTCGAGGGAGAGAGGAAATCGTTCGAGGAACTAGGGAAAGGAGGAAATCGTCGAGCGAGAGAGGAACCGCGGAGGGAGAGCATCCTTCGAAAGTTCGAAACCTAACAATTCGCATACGTATATATATTTTTTTAATATGTTTTTAAAGAATAAGCATATATATAATAATAAACATATGTTTATTCTTTAAAAACGGATTAAAAAATTCGCACAAATCGAACAATTCGAATGGTGTGTGCGATGATCTGTGCGAATTTGTTAATGTTTTGTTCGGAAAACCGAACATAACGAACAAATCGCACAGATTCGCACATAGCGTACCGAACAACCATGTCTACTGCTTACCTAGTCATCCACATTCCTGAGCCATAAAGGAAGCTTCCTATGTTAGAGGCGTTTCCATCATTATGGTGCCTTTGGGTATGCTCCAAATGCATCAAATGGTATGACTAGGTATGCGTTTACCTTTTCATGGTGCCGTGTTTGGTTTCTTGCAAGTCACAGCTTTTGTTCTAGTGAACAATAGTGATCTCATTTAAGACCACTACTCGAGCAACACCCAAATGGGCATATTTGAGCTGATTTTGGGGAATTTTTTTAGCCATATTTCTATTTAAGGCTATTTTGGTAGTTTTGGGACAATTTAATGAGAGAGTAAATGCAATTAAAATACATTTTAAAATAATTATTTTAGGTGATTTTATATTTTTGGGATTTTAAGTATTTTCTAAATAAGAAAATCAATAAAATAAATGAAAACTAGTTAAAATTATTTTAAATAAATAAAAAGTGAGAAATTTCAAATCTAGCATTCATGAGGTCACACTAACCTTGTTGTCACTTCCCCATGGGCCAAATCGTGCTCTTTCTCCACGAATCCTGATCACCCTTTAACTCTCTCTCTCCAACGATCTTTTATAACAAGAATGGATCAAATAAATATGATGTATTGGGCCTCCAACAATAAGGCACGAGCAGAAATCTAAGATGAGAAACAAATAGAGAGGAGAAGAAAATAAATAGAAGTGTTCTAACTCTCCCAGCCATCAGATTCAATTTCAAGGGCTTCGAGGGCTAAAACTTCTTGAATTTCAGCATGGACCCACGTGACCTCCTTCTAAGATTTAAAAATAGACCTTTCAAATCCAAATTGTGAGTTATTTCCACAATTCTTGCCTTTAGTTGACTCGGTCTTTAAGGAGGTTTGAATGGATTTCTAGAATGGGTTTCTTGTGTATTGGGCCTCCTCTTATTATGTATTAGATGACTTTGGTTTATGCTTTCTTCCCATTTGTATCTCAAATTCACTATTTTATTTACCTATGTCCTGTTTTTCAAATAAAACTCCAAGAAAATGTGAAAAATCTACTTGACTCTAAATATTCAAGTGGGGTTAATCTAAAAAATCAATAAATACATAAAAATATAAAAAATAAATCATAAATTTCTCATTTTATCTTTTAATGGTGAATAGTACTAGTGCAAATCTAAAAATATGTGATAAAAAATAAATATAAAAGACTTATTATATTAATCTACTTTGATGTTATCACCTATAATTTTTTTGATAATAACCTTAGTGGCCTAGTAACAATTATTAGCTAACCTTATTGATTAACTATATTAAAATATAAATTAATTAATTATTTAAGGATCGATTTAACCACATAGATCGGTAAAGTTTCCTGCCCCATGTGGTTTCAAGCTACACCTTGTGCTCTAGAAGACACTGAATAGTGTTTGAAGTCGCTCATGAAAACCTTTACCATCATTAATTATTATATATGTATAATCCTTCATCGTCACGAGACTCCCGAACGACTAAGGGTATGGTTAATCGTCAACCCTAAGATGTCATTCTATTAGTACTGATGTGTATTGGGGATCATTGGAGAACACCTTATCTTAAATTCTCACTCTCCTATCTAGGGATTTAGTTGCATCTTCTTTCTTGTGTTAATCTCCTCGTATACTAAGGGTGGATAATCCCATCTTGATCACTCAATCATCTCTGTGTGCTTCTCACTATATCCAAGCTAAGACTTTTTTGTATCCCATGATTAGAGACTTGTAAGCCGTAGTCAAAACATAGCTATCCATCCATGAGATGCCCTTGGTATATTAGGTTAATATATCACTTATTCCACTGTGACATGAATCAACATGATTGATATTTAGGTATAATACCATCCAGAGATTTATACGGATCAACTCAGTGAACTTTTTCTCCAAAGAACATCCACCATATGTCGTTAGCGTCTCCACACTAGTAGCCACATGATCAACCAAACTAATCAAGTAAGGAAGATCGGATAGTGCTATTCTATTAGGATAATTCAATGTCCACCTCAACTATCCATCGAATACGAATATTTACATTGTATGTTTAAAGGCTTGTGAGCATTGTATTTTGATCTCATTATAATTCAATAAGCCACTTCATGTATTCATGGACTTCATTATAAACATCATACTGGAATAACAATGAAGACATATTTCATTTAATGACCTTAAAAATAACACCATGGTGGTATGATTGGCTTGACAACCGCATAAGATCAATTAGGCACATCATGCCAAATGGGTCAAGACTAATGGATCAGTCAGGACTACACTAAGAGGAAGCTATGGTTGACCAAGAATTAGTCATGTTAAGTCTCCCACGTAACAACGTGAATCCAATATGGTCCATGTTCCTCAATAAAGTTGGTGGATTAAGTCTGGTACCATTTTTCACATTCCAAACACCTTGTAGGGATTTCAAACACAGAACCCTCCAATGTAAATTAAGGTATTCACCATTTCTTGAAAATACATTGTGGTTAATTATCAAATCCACGAAAATGCAAACTTCAGATGATTATCTTTTGTTCCATCTCTTCAACAAAGGTTGGTCTCTATACCTAAACTAGTGAAAAACAATAATTTAATTATATTTTGATTCATCTGGAATTTATTTATCTAGGTAAAATACCCCCATTGGTATATTGCTAATTTAAACTTAATGTTTCTTCTATTGAAACACCAACTTCTTTGGTTAGCTCAAATAAGAGAAAAATAGCTGCACATGATTTGGTATTCAATGACAAAAGTTTGGGGCATATATCCTGAGAGATAATGAAAAGGCTAATGAAGGAAGGCCTTTTATTATCTAAGATTTCATTAAATTCACCAAATGTGTTGACTCTATAAAGGCGAACAAAGATAATGCATTCAGTAAAAATACTAATATAAGTCACTATTTAATTAATTTGATTCACACTGATGAGTGCTCACCTTTGAGCCTTGCTTCACTGGTCCAAATTACTTGGTTATCTCCATTAGGGATTGTCTGTCCAATATCCATCCAATATCCGGTATCCGGAAAAAAATGGGACGGTGTTTGATATCGGATGGTATCTGTCTGATAGGTGAAAACGGATATCAAATGGGTGATGACAAAATGGATATCGAATACCGGATATCGGATTTTGATATCCAGATATCGGAGCAGGTATCGGGATATCGATATCTAGTACCAACAGAAGAAAGCAAATTATTAATCATCATTTTAGATGATTTATGTTAACAACACCATGTGTTTTTGATATGTATCCTACCTCATTTAGTATATGCAGTGCAAAATTTTTGTTTTCTTCCATATGGGATAACAGGATTGGATTTTAACATTAAACTCTGAATCCTATTGTCTCATATGGAGGAAAAGAGAAATTTTGAGCTGTATATATTAAACGAGGTAGTAATATATCAACTGCATATGTATTAAATATTTTATATATTAAATTAGGTAATCTTATAGTAATTTTTTATTGAATCCATTATTAAATAATTTAATATATATACTCCAAATCATGTTATCCCATATGGAAGAGAACAAAATTATTGAGCTGTATATATTAAACAAGCTGCTTAATAACTTAAAAAGCTCTCTGCTTACCCACGGGCACATGGGATTCCTCGCTGCTGGCCCACGTAGTCAACAATCAAATTATATTTTTAATAACCCTTCTATGTTGGATATCATAATCCGATATCCAACTCCGATATCCAATATCGTCATCCTCCACGAGAAACGGATACTGATGTTGGATATCGGTATTGTATTAACCAATATCCGATATTGATATCCAATATCCAGATATCGGAAAAATTGGATACCGAAAATTTGATTTTTGATATCCAGTACAGCATCCGTCCCGATAACGTAATCCGATGTCGGTATTGGGATGGGGGATCCCTAGTCTCCATAGATAATTATTCTAGATACTTGTATCTCTACCTCGTGTGTAGAATTTTCATGTCATCTAATGTTTAAGGGTTTTAAATTTACCTTGGAAAAAACAATCGTTAGATCCATCAAATCTGTTTTTTTACAATATAGGAGGCAAGTACAGAGGCTTTTTGGATGAATGAAAAATGAATTCGTAGAAGCAACCAAATCATCACTTTGATTTCATACACCCTTAAATAATAGAGAAGTATTATTTTAATTATCTACATTGTGATAGCATAAATCTCTCTTCCCTCTCCTGTACTTGTTTGTCAACCCTATATTTTGAACCAATCTTCCATTTCTTCTCCAACTTCCAATGGGTGGGCAAAATGAACGAGCAGATGCCGCATGTTGGGCAGCATAGTGCTGGCTATGAGTGGGACAAACGTCGCAGCATGTGCGACATGCTAAATATCCCAATGTGGACAAGGTTATCAAAACTTGGTAAAGAATGCATTGAATTGGGTGGCTGAATTCGAATCATGGGCATACTTGTGTGCCTAGTGAGGGCCTGCATGCCCTTCAAGATAGCTCATCACAGGTTGGGCCATCTAGGGTTCTTCCTAGAAGAGGCATGTAGGCCCATCTTGTCCCAAATAAACCTTCCCTTTATTTATATAAAGTGCAACATATTACATGAGAAGATAATTTTTTTTAAAGAGGCCCATTTTTGTGGATATTTTCAACAAGAGAATTATAGATGGTGCTTACGTGCAAGGACATCAGAAAAACTAATGGAGTTAATGTGAATTTTGTGCATTCTTGTCTTTGGATTTTATTATGAGAGCAACATCCCCCTAAAGTGGGCTATCTCATGGAAGTTGTTCACCCTGTACATTGCATGTTGTTTTTATATTCTAACATAAAGATTAATTGTCACAAAGATAGGTAAGTACTGGATGTGACTTTGTAACTCGTGTTATTTAACATGATAAGTGTAACCATACTTTATTTTTAATGGAGATTTATCTAAATAAAGACTTCTTGTATGACAATTATTAATGTTATCTATCACATGAATATGTCCATTTGAAGTTAATGTTACTGCACAAAGATGACAAATTAATTGTTGCATGCAATATCTTCTAACAGGACTCTATTTTAAATTCAGTAACTTAAGCAAGTTAATCTTTGTCCATTTATTCTCCCCTATAGCCTGGAAACATTTTTTTATTCAGGGTTCAATAATCACTCTTTTGGATGTTACCGAATTCAAAATTCGACTGATGATTGTTCTTGGCCATTCAGATCTTGACTACACAAGATATCACATAAGTTTCTTATTTTATCTCATTAACATGAAATTGTGGTCAAGATTAAAATATTAACTTACACAAATAAAAGAGAAATTTTATTTCTTGGCTTTACACTTAGATTAACATTCCTATGCTTCTGCAGATTTCAGTGTGCATCTATGCATGGTTTCCTCCATTATTGCAGCCATCTGAGGCTAGAGGATAATATACACATGCAATGGAATTTCACCACAAGTGGAGGCAAATACAAAGTGCAAATCCAAAGTTTTAGTTTAAGTCTGGGCATCATTTATATTTGATTCAGACCCTCTGTTCCATCCTTCCATCATTTATATTTAATTTAAGATAAATTCAATATAATTCTTAAATATAAAAAATTGTACGTTCTAAATGTCTAAAATAGAATCCAAATTATAGATTAGCTATAAAACACATTATATTTCTATATTTATCAGATTCTGATATTTTGACCTAAAAATCTAATATAAACAGTTTAAAATACCCAATCCATTATTTTATTATAAGAAAAAATTTCAAGGATCTTAAGATTATAGATTTGTTAGGATCTTAAGAAAAATAGAACCCGTCACGCTTCTAATGCAATCACAGCCTGTTAGAGTGTGTACAATCACCTGTTGTCCATTACACGTATTTTTTAGTCCTCATAGACAGATCTGAATGGTGTCATGTGTATAAGTATGCCTAATGTAGCCATTGTTTGCATGCCTTTGGATTTTCCCCTGCAAACATCCGAAAAAGTCTTCCACTCCTCTATTAAGCCTTTGTTTGCATCTATATCTCGCAGTGGTAAGCTAAACTCATCAGTAGACTTGTCCAACACCACCACTGGAATTTTGGAGCTCTATTGAAAATGCACAAATGAAGATACTTGCCGTATATGGAAACAGCTGACTTTGGAATCCCATGCTACTTCACTATCTCATGGCTAAATGCCTCAGCCACATCCTTTGTTCAGGACCAAGTGGGAGTACTTAATGAACCATCACCTCTAGAATGGTGTATTACTTCTCGGAGGAATATAGCTATTTGATAAAATCCATGAATAGATCTTTAAAAGTTGGTTGCCAAAAGGGTTAGTGGCTGTAAATGTCCCACTAGAGCAACTGTCCCAAATTTATAATTATGAAAGACTTGGAATGAATTTGCCTTATCTTTAATTCTCTACTTCATCCGCACCTGATACTTTTTCACTTTGATTTCCATTTTCATGTTCAGTAATTCGGTATGCCTTCTCTTGGAAGTTTGTGGAAGTAATGCAACACCTTTGGGATGAGCTCAGATGTCTTTGAATCATTGTATGCCCTTTGTGTAACAACATGGCACTAGATGGAACACAGCTAGGGATAGTTTATTTTGTTTTTATTCAAGGTCATGATAGTTTGGTTCAACTTATGTTCTTGTTGATTCTCCACTTTTGCTTTGTCCTCTGATGTAAGATAGTAAAACAAGACTTTCTGTAATTACAAACACATGAAAATGCATTTATTGTTTGATTTTGGTCCCTGCCTTGTATGAAATATTAAACTACAACTGTAGGGTTTTGGTCACCCAATTAAGATATTGAGAATGTATCTCTTTCTGTTCCAGTAGAGACTTCAAACAGTGGGGGTCCATACAGAGACTGATATGCTAGAATATGAGGTGGTGTCTCCACTTCTGGATTTCTTGTTTGATAATCACTATTTGTTGCTCCTAAGTTGGGTAAGATATTGTGTAAGCATAAGTACTTGATTGAGACAAGCGCTGAGGGTACCTTTCTACATTAGAAGTGTACTTGCTCTGGTTCTTGAGTCATTTAAAACTCAAAGAGTTTGTTGAATTTTGGAAGTACCAACATGAGAGTAATAGACAATGAAGTAGTCCAAATGACACCAGACTATAAGAACAAAACCAACCAACATTGAATGCCAACAAAATATAGCAGCATCCCCAAAAGAGTTGGTCATTTTGAGATTTTAAATACTATTTTACATATATCAACTCCATTAATTTTTCAAACCTCCTGGTTTCCAATGATGTTCAGCTTGGCCTTTTGGTCTTCTCCTACATCCCTTTGAAACATTAATTCTATGTTATGGCTGACTCATATAGTAGAGATTTCTCCTTGTGCCTAGCTTTTTCTCATGTTTCATGTGCACCCATGTGCATAGGGTCATAACATTACTCGATTCTTCCATTAACATCTTTTCTTCAATATGAAAATGAGGAAATTGGTTTTGGAATTGTGCTACACATGCCAACAAATTGACCCCGTTTTGGATGTTTGTATAGTTGGTTGTCATCAAGTTCATTGTCGAGATGTTTCACAGATGTTGTGTGCTAGGTAAATCTGTGCAAGAGTGACTCGTGAAACACTTGCGAATGTCAGTCATCCAGGTAACTAGGTGATAACATCAAATTAGATCACTATAATTAAAGTTTGTACTTATTTTTACCACATATTTTTATACTTTCACTAGTATTATTCACCATTGAAGGATAAAATGAGAAATTTATGATTTATTTTCCTCCCCTCTATTTTATATATATTTTATTGACATTTGAAACTAACCCCATTTGACTCCTTAGAGTCAAGTGGATTTCTCATATATTCTTGGAGTTTTACTTGAAAAACAGGACTTAGGTAAGTACAATGGTGAATTTGAGATACAAATAGGAGGAAAGTAGAGATTTAAGCCATCTAATAGATAATAGGAAGAGGCCCAAAACACAAGAAGCCCACTCAAGAAGCCCATTGAAACCTCCTAAAGGACAGACTAAACTAAAGACAAGAATTGTGGAACTAACCCACAATTAGAAGTTGAAAGGCCTGTTTTCAAATCTGGGAAGGAGGGAATATAGATCCAGGCTAGATATCAATTCTAGCCCTCCTAAACCTTGAATTAAATCCAATGGATGTGATTGCACGGACACTTCTTTTTAATCTCTTCTTCCCTCTCTTTGTATATCATCTTGGACTTCTGCTCCCAACTTGTTATTGGAGGCCTAGTGCATCAGCTTTATTTGATCCATTCTTTCTCTACAGGAGTGTGGGAGAGAGAGTTCAAGGGTGATCAAGATTATTAGAGAAAGAGCACCACTTGGCCCTTGGGGGAAGTGATAACAAGGTTCATGTGATCTCCTAAATTTTTTAAATTTTCTCATCTTTCCCCATTAAATATTTCAGAGGATATCCTAGACTTCAAGCTTAACAACACATCAAATGACACTGAAAAATTCCTCTTGTAGAAAAAGTTAAAATGTTTTTCATCCATTACTTGTTTGTGCTGCAATTTTACGACGGGAAGTTTGACCTAAGATTCTATTTTTCCTTAAAGTTTATTTCTTGCCCTAAAAACATACCCCAAAAATTCATAAAAATCATAATAAGTTATTAGAACATATTAGAAACAACATAAATAATTATTTTATTTATTGAAAATACTCTTCCTAGTTTCCATCATTTAGTTGATTTGCTCTTTAGAAAATTGTTAAAAATCTAAAAAATATAAATTCACCAAAAAAATTTGTTAAATACATTTGAATTACAATTTACTCTCTCTTTACGTGGTCCTTGTGGATTCAACCCTTATTTACCCTATTCTAAGTAAAAATTTATGTGGGGGCCAATTGGCTGTTCATCCAATGTGGTGGAGAAGTATGCCACAATGGTCGGAACTTCAATACCACATTAGCTCCCAACCTCAAATTTTCTAGCTTGGTGTTGGTGGTTACTGACTTGATTAATTGTCCTATGTGGAACATAGTTTCTCTGATGCAGGATGACTAGGCTGACATGGGTAGGATAGGCTAATGATAACATGCATCTTTAGTGCCTTATATTATTATATTTATGCGTATTTATGCATTAAATTACTCATATTTGCATGTTATCAAGCTTAAAATGATTAAATCTATTTTTAGAACAAATTTATGAATTTTTTCTATATTTTAGGATTTTTCTAATAGTATATTCTAAAAGAATATAATTTTTGAGAAAGAATATGATTTTTATGGAATTTTTGGATATTAAATTTGGAAAGATATGATTTTTCTGATTCAAAAAATATATTTATACGTATTTTTTGGGCTTTTATTTGATTTAATATGAAATTTTAAGTATTTTGGTTTTTATGGCATAGTGTGATTTGGCGTGGCGATGCGCACATCAGCATTGAGAAAGAGATTTTTATTTGTTTTTGTCCTTTGACATGTACATGTGGCACGGAATATGAAAAGTCGTGGAATACCCGAAAAACCATGGAATATGAAAAGCCACGGAATACAAAAAGCCACAGAATACCAAGTGCTTTGACTTCTTAACAGGCAGAAACTGATGACATTGATGAAGAGAGAGAAGAAATTAAAGGCTAGGATTGCTTCAACTTCCAACGGCCATAACTTTTCATCTTCCTCCTCTTTCTCTCCATACCCTCTAATCTATAAATAGAGGCCTAGATCATTGTAAAAACCATCTTGAACTTGCTTCCCACTTTTGTGGGCTGATTGAAAGAGAGTGAGTTTTGAGATCCATCAAGAGTGTTCTTGGTGTCTTGGGTGTGTGGAAGAGACAAAAGAGAAGAGGGGAGCTTACCCACACTCAAATCGCCGATCCCCTGTAACGTAAAGGATCTAAGGTAAGTGTCTTCGCCACGTTGTTTCTCTCCCAACATCATCGTTATCATAGTTATAGTTTTTTTATCAACGTTTCATTTATCACTTCACTCACTTACGTCCCCACTCTCTCATCTCTCCATCCTTGCCATCGTACCATTCCATATCCAACCACTATCCTCGTTCATACCATAGTTCATTATCGTGTCCGTCACAATCACTTACTCTTTTATTTAAGTTAAATTAACATATAAATTAAGTACTTCTTAATCGATATCACTCGCTCATATCCTTGAATTGTGTTTTTGTCGATCGCTCATTGATCATCACTAGTTTAAGAAAGTAATTCCTTAATCATCGTTCCCTGTGGAGACGATCCGTACTCATCACTAACTACGTATTTTCAAGTACGGTCAAATATATTTTATTGAATAATCTCAATCACTAACGACGAATTTTAACCCTAAAATTGAGATTATCAGCTAACTTAACTAGGGATGGATAAAACAGACCACAAATCAACACGATTGATTTTGAACATTTAAATTCGGTGAAAATGTTGATGGTGCGCCCCTTTCCTTGGTCGAGGGCAGGAGAACTATCTTACAACCACCGCGGTGAAAACAAAGCTCCGAATCCAATATCTCGAATGGTCGATCATGAAAAAATTCAAACCTATTCAACTAAGTCTGACAGCGGTGAAAAAACAGACGAGAAACATTGGACGAGAAACACCGACACCAAAGAGGGAAGAATGTACCTTTGGCACAAGAGTAGTGCGAAGAGACAATGTAGGAAATTCTCGACGCGTCGTTGGCGGGGGCGAGTGATGTGCGCTTTGATAAGGTGTCGCGGATCCAACTGGTAGACGCGGTGACGCGGCAGAGCGGACTAGGGCAACTTCTCTTAGAAGAAAAAAAACTTCAATTCCAAAAGAAAAATCACCAAGTAGTCCATTACACCATTGGCCTATGTATAGGCCTTGGAGGAAAGAGAAAACATAAGATAACTGTAAAATGCAAATATAATTTTAAATGATGTTCGGATCCCAGTTCTGAAGTTGACGTTGGGAACGTGCCATGACATGGGACGTCTTGTGCGGTAGTGGTGTCACGTCCGGTGATAGTGCGTGGTCGTGTGCACCATTATTCTCCCATTGAAAAAAGGTTATTTCATCTTGTGACTAGAGGAGCCTACTGACCTCCTTGATAGGCAACAAAGGTGACCTATAAGTCAACAATGGAGCACGAAAATATGAATTTTTTAATTAATGTATAATATGAGGGGTTTCAGCAAAATTTTTCCTATGGCAGCCATTCGCTCAATATTTGTTTGGCTCAGCAAAATGCATTAGAAGTAAACTTCAAAACTTTGATTTAAGAGCCTAACCCCATTTGGTACGATAACATTATGCATTATTGATTAGACTGAAACTTTTAGAGTTCCCAGCATAAGAGCCTGTGAGCACACTTGATTTAAAACCAGTAATGGGGGTACACATGTAGATGGAGTTTCTCATTAGATAAAAGGACTTATTAGAAAAAGGATGTTTCAACATGAACATATTTAATAAAATGATCGTGTAATTATATCTATGTGACTTTGAAAGGCAATAAAAATCTGAAAGATAGATCCTTCCAAAATGTGGGGAGAAGATCTTTTATGCTTTCAAAACGCCACAATCACTAACATACTTATTCATTTTGCTTTTCGCTCCTATCCAAACAATAGATCATTGATCCTCTTAAAGGTTTTTAAAAAATAATCATGGCATCATGTATCAGATTTTTATTATTCACACAAGATATTGCCATTTAGGATGACACATTTGGAGGGGGTGGTGTCCCAATATGTTGGAGCACATTGATAACATGTCTGGTTTTCAGATCATGGAGGTATTCTTTCAAGAATCTGTCCATAAAGACACAATTATGTGTCCAAAATTTCAACAAAATCAGGGGTTACATGATAAGTCATCAACTTCCTGGTTGTGCTCGCCTATTGATGTAACATGAAGGGCTGCGGGATCGAACGGCTCGTGTTACACCACAGAGGACGAGCATGGATGCGTGATGCGAATGTGACTAGTTGATGCATAAACTGTAAAATCAACGAGAAGAATAATGAAAACACCGTCTGACCGGGCGGTAAACCCAAGAGTAACACGTGGGGTCTGGGCAATAGACAGGCTCCCAATGACCTGGGTGATCAGATCAAAGGCCGACGGGGTGGTGGACAATCTCCATTTGTGAGCGACCACGCCGTCGCCACAAACGATGCAGATCCGACACTTACAAAAGAAAGTTCCCAACACGAGTAGGCTGCAAAGTCCTACACAGTTATAAAATCTCTCGAGGTTGCGGAGCATTCAAAAACTGGCACTGACGGACATAATGATACTATAAAATAGGGGAAGGGAATATGAGACATGCACACTCAGCTCTGGGCGATCGAGGCAGTCCGTCTGTCGGTGGCAGCTGAGGACAAACTCGTGCAAGGCGGCTAGGACGGGCACTGGAGCATCGTGACCGGCTCATCAAGGTGAAAGATCATGGGTGATGCAGTCTCCAACGACAGTGCAAACCTTGCAGCGGTTGGGCTGGTGCGAACGATTGAAGAGGCGGCCAAATGGGTGCCCTTATGCAATTCGTGATGAGCGGGAAGAAAATTGTAAAAATGTGGGAAGGGCTGATGGCCACCAGCATTCCACACGCAGAAGAGGAGTGGATCCGGTGAGGGAGTCCAAACGGGTGGATCCGCGGGCTTCGACTGGCAATGCCTGACCGAGACGAGGCTTGACCGTGGTATGGACGAGGGTGAAACTCCCTGCCAAGAATGATAAACCCCAGGCATTGGTGACCACTAAGGGAGCACGATAAGCACTTGAAGGGGATGTTTGACAGAATACCGGAAGCATTGCAGGGGGTGGTCGTTGGCGAGGGGCTAACACAGGGGCGCACATGCGAACCTTGATGGCGTGCGACAGAGGTTGGGAAGGCTGCGGAACATGCAGAATCAATGATGGCCTGCGCAGGAGTCTGCTGACTGGGTGATATCACACCACTCGAGGTGCAAGAAACTCGGTGAACAATGGGGTAACTTGGCGGTAGGGTAATCTCTACTGCCACTGTTGGGCAGCTCACCGGTCGTTGTAACCTACAGAATACTGAAGCTGCTCCCAAGGATGGGGAGGAGGGGGGAGATCATGGCAACACAAGGTTAACTTTTTCAACAAAATCTCCAAAACATTGTATGTTCACCCTTCCCCTTATATAGTAAGGGGGGTGTGGGGTGCCCTAATGGGCCACCTTAGGGGAGGGGTCCAACAAGGACTCTTCCCAAAGGACCAAAACAACAAACAAACAAGATGGCGTGCACGGGAAGGCCCATACACACACAAGGGGGGCCTCCATATAGTCAAAGGACATGGATACATGCACAAAATAGACGACGATGCATCAGATAAACGGCGATAGGAAGCTGTCGTCAAACCTGATATCAGAAGTTCAGGTTCTTCACGCCAGCTCGCGCTTCGCAGTGCAGCTATTGACGAGTCTGAGCTTGATTTTCTGGATGTTCCTCCATCACCTACCTTGTACCATATATCAAGAAAACATCCCATCAAATTTAACAGCCATTTTTTTGTGTCAAAGATCTCTAAGAAGAGTAGTCAATGATGGATTGGAGATCCAGAAATCTCCAACTCGCATGGATACTTCTAGAGGCATGACAGGTGAACGACATGAAGAAACTCTCCCAATAAGTAAGTCAAGAATGGAGAACAATCTCTACAAGGTACTCTATGTGTAATATGTTTTAGAGATCAATTTTGAACTGATTTTTAGCTCCACTGCATTGAATTTGTTTCCATGTACCAAACCATAGCCGTATAACCCAACACCATTTTGGGTGGGACATAACTAGGTAAAGGTGTCTCTCTTTTTTAATCTCACGAAAGGACGGAGATGGAAGCATACATGAAGATGAATCTCTAATACCAGCTAGGCAATCCCAAGATTAGTGTTCAGACGTCTCATATCTGATATCGAATAACTTATATCTGATATCCAAGTAAAATTGGGGCAGTTTTAGATGCAGGATATTGGACGTGGGGATGGATATTGTAGGCCTCCAGATGTGGCGGATGCTAATACTGGATATGGAATATGATATCTGCAATCAAAATATGATATATGAAATCTGGATATCAGATGTAAAACTCGTATCGAGAATCAATATCTAAATAATGATATCTGATATCAGGATACCGGTTTAAAAAATATGTACCCGTTGTCCCATATGGGAAAAATAAAAAGTTTAAGATTGATAACATGCATGTTTAGTGCTTCAATATGATTATATTTGCATGTTTACTTGCATTAAATCCCTCATATTTGCATGGTATCAAGCTTAAAATGATTAAATCTATTTTAAGAACAATTTTCTGAATTTTCTGAATTTTTGGAATTTTTCTAACAATAGAGTCTAAAAGAATATAATTTTTGAGACAGAATATGATTTTTTTCTGGAAACTGTAGACATTAAATTTGGAAAGATATGATTTTTAATCAAAATATATATTTACACGTACTTTTGAGTTTTAATTTTATTTAATATGAATTTTTGAAGTATTTTTGTTTTTTTTGGACAGGGTAACGTGGCACACTCATGTCCACTCATTTAAAACAAAAAAGAAGAAAGAAAAGGGTGATGTGGCACGCTGACGTGTCGCCACATCAGCACTTAAGGAAAAGTGTTTTAATGCTTTTTATTTTATTTTGTTTTCTTTGTCCTTTTCAGGTACACGTGGCACAGATTACAAAGAGCGCTCACACGAAATACGAAAAGCACAGAATATCATGCACTTTGACTTCTTAACGAGCATGAAAAATGAGGACGCTGATGAGGAGAGAGAAGGAAATAAAGGGCTAGAATTAGCTCAACTTCACACGGCCATAACTTTTGGTCTACAACTCCGATTGAGCTGAAAATTTCAGCGTTGATTCGTCTTCCTTTCCTCTTTCCATTAATACCCTCTGATATCTAAATAGAAGCCTGGATCAATGTGAAATTCATCTTGAACTTGCTTCCTACTTGTGTGGGCTGATTGAAAGATAGTGAGTTTTGAGATCCATCAAGTGTGTTCTTAGTGTTTTGGGTGCTGGAAGAAGCATAAGAGAAGAGGGAGAGCTTACCGGCACTCACAAATTGCCGTCATCTTGTCGGAACGTAAGGATCTTAGGTAAGTGTCTTTTCCATACTTTGTCTCTTTCTCGAAATCATCGTTATCATAATTATAGTTTTTTTATCAACTTTTCATTTATCATTTCACTTACTTATGTCCCCATTATCTCGTCTCTCTATCCTCTCCATCATACCACTCTACATCCAACCACTAAGCTCATTCATACCATCGACTATCTTCGTATCCATCATGTTCACTTACTTTTTTCTTTAAGTTAAATTAACAAATAACTAACATCTTTTTACTTGATATCACTACCTCGCTTATTCTATTCTCATATTTATCTCTTCTTATACCCATAATCACTATAGTGAGAAAATTAAATCCTTAATCATTGTACCCTGTGGAGACGATCTATACTCATCAGTAACTAAGTATTCTTAAGTACAGTTAAATATATTTTTATTTAATAATCTAAATTAACAATGACGAATTAAACCCCTAAAATTGAGATTATCAAAGACAAAATAATTTATTTCAAACACACAAATTGAATAAAAGTTTATCGATCTACCCTCGTGGATGTACAATTGTTTAAGAGACATCAAATGGGTCCCACTGTCTGTGTTAATGGGTTCACATTCGACCGAGCTGAATTAACTGTGGAATATGCATTGAACATTGATGAGTTGGTGAATTATGATGCGATCATAACGTTATCACTGTTATTTGAATGTGTACTCTAATATTCTTATTTTTTGGTCATCCGAGACGGACAACAAACTATATGGGAAGAATATCAGTATTTGACCCTACTTATACGATAAATATGTGTGATGTTATGGCCATCAGTGTAGTGATACTAAGGACCAACGGTGGGTTATCTTTAGGAAAACTCTTCTGATTTATGCATATGATTTATTAATAATATTATGCCTAACACATTAATGATGTTGATTCATGTTATTGTCTTATAAGTGCTCTATAGACAACAAAAATCTCTTGCAAGTGTATGAGAATAGTGATGCCACCGTAAGCTTTTTCATAGACTGCTCTTGGTTTGCCTGATTATGGTTGGAGCACTCGAGTTGAGGCTCCTACGTTAAAGACCAAAGGCTTCCCCATGAATACCTATTTTTGACTAGAAGTCTTTTACACCCACCTCTATCCACATGGGGGCCTCACCCCTCTCTTCCTGATGCAATAATTTATCGAGGGCAGTGGGTGATTTTAGTTCCTGCCCAAATTAACCTTCCATTGAGACAGTAGTTTCAAGTACTAATTTTTTCAGAAAGTTTCCAAACTTTATTTCAAAGTATGCAAAAAACTCTAATAACTGATACTAAGGTATAAAACATCCAGGGACTCATAAAGATCCATTAAATGAAGTCATTCCCCAAAAAGTACCCACCATCTCTCCTTAGCATCTTCCCAAAAAGTACCCATCATATGACAAAAGTGGATAATGCTATTCTATTCATATATTTTTCATGTCCTTATCAAAAATATCCTATTAATAGAATTGTGCGATTAAAGATAGGTTGATTGATGGGGACCATCTAGCACCAAAGGCCCGGTCTCAACCAGCATGAGGCACCAACGTGAAGATGAAAGACCCGGCCTTAAAGTATTCAGTCTAATAAACGTGCCTCGGAGGTTGACATTATCCTTGTTCCTATTTTAGCATGTCTTCTCGTATTGCGGACCTACGCGTTAGGGCCCAAGCCTTGTGTCTAGACTTGGGAAGGTGGATCCCAAGTATGGGCCTTCTCGAGGCCTATTAGCACCTCTATGTAAGGTGGGTGGGGGGACCCCCTCACTTGTTAGAGAAAAAATAAAGAGAAAGTTGTGTTTTATTTTATTTTTAGTGTTATTTTGATATTTTCCACTTTTTGCAACTTTGCCACTGTGAATTCGGGCTTCCTTGGAAAACCCATATTAGCTGCCTTTGCCGCCACTGCCGCCGCTGTTGCCATCAATGCCACTGCCCGCACTGACCATGGCTACCATCTTGTGCTCCCGCGGCTGCCTGCCCGCACCCAACCAGCGCATTGCCCTCCTGTGCCGCCACGCCACCCTCTTGTGCTGCCCTCTCCTGCACCTGCTTTCCGCGCCACTGCACTGCCTCAACACTGTCGCTTTGTCTCGGGACTCCCATGTCTCATGCCACCTCTTCGCCGCAACGTCCCCCGTGTCGTTGCGCCACCTCTGCACCATCGTTGTGCCTCCATGCAACCTTGTCGTTCTCACATAGCCATGCCGCCCCCCACTACCTGAGCTGGTGCTGCAATTGATCACCGCCTAAGCCGCTCTTTTGTTGACTGTATAGGGACGCCGCTGCCGTGCCACATCACACCATGACATCATCGTCCCTTGTCGTTGCCTCTCGCGTTGTGTGCTATCACCACGCTGAACTGTATTAACCATGTAGCGATACCCATGCCATCACCAACACTGTCACCACCAGTTGTGCTTGTGCGGCTCGTGCTGTCACTACACGCCTTCCATGTCATCGGCGGGTTCCCTGTCAGCTCCCGTTATCGCTTACACAAGCGACAAAGCTGTAACTAATCCGGTATGCTCCACACCTCTCCCCATTTACTCGTTCATTATTTGTTTTAGTACCTCTCGAGCACATCTTCACTATCGGGGCTAGGATAGGTATAGATAGGATTATTGTTTTGAGGGATAGAATTTCTATTAGTGCTGATAACTTGCAAATTATAATGTTAAATTGATGTATATTTCATTAAATATGTGTGTTTTATTGGCCATATTTGCATGTTATCATACATAAATGGACATAAATGACTTGCACTCTGATTTTATGATTGTTTCTAATTGTTTAGTATTTTTTACATGGTATTTAACCTCAGTGCATTGAAGAAATATCTTTTAGAGAGCATAAAATACTTCGCTAGAGGGGCGACGTGGAGCATTCTCCTCCTTTCAAATGCAGCATCATTTCACGATGATTGTGACCTTTGGAAGTGTGCAAAGACGTGTCAGAATGCAATCCAAGGATTGGGAAAACGAGGAAAAGGCATTAGCAAATAAAAAATGACATTTTTTATTTGCGTGGAAGAGAGATAAAACAATCCAGAGGTTGAGATTAAACACCAGTAAAATGGCGATTGAGCTGAAATTTTTAGGGCATGTTTGTCTTTTCCCCCTCTACAATCCATATGGTTGGGTTTTTAAATAGAGGTCGGGAAGAAGGCGAAATTCAATTTTGAAGCTCTCCCAAGGATTTTTCCAGGAGTTACTTTGGAAGTCGACAGATCCTGATTCATCATTGAAAGTTTTAAGTTTCTAATTTGCCTTTTAAACTTCTTCTTGAAAGATTCTAAAACCCCATGGCATGGGCGTAATATACATCCCTTGAAGTTGTTTTGAATGGTGATTAGCATTGCATTTTTATTTTGATTCAAGATCTGGTTTTTAATCCTTAGTTCTACTTTGATTTTCATCCAGTTAGGCATCTTAGAATTTAAGTTAGGGTCGAATTTCATCTTTAATCCATTTTCCCCCAAATTGTTCTACTTTCTCTCTCTAGGTTAATTCATCTACTTTATCTCTCTAGATTTCAAAATTTATTGTTTAAAAATTCAACTCAATATTTAAAAAACATAAATCCAAATTTTCATCAAAAAATTCGTCCATCTTCAAGTCCAATTTCAAAAATCCCTTTCTTGATTATTAATTCCCAATTTTAATACATAGAAATGTCTTAAAAAATTATCTTGATTGGGAAATTGGTAGTCCAAATTAATCTGATATTATGATCAAAATTATCCTATCTTGAGTGTCTTGACTCAAAACATTAAGATCAAAATTAAGTTTCTACTTAATTTTGATTAATTATAAACAGAATTAAACATAATTGAGGTCTATTAAGTGCAAAATTAATTCATTCTTGAATTAATTGATTTGAAATAGGACAAAATTTCTTGCTTAGTGCCTCCCTGTGGTTCGACTCCTTGCTTACTCTATATGTAGTATTTAGTGATTAAGAGATAGAATAAATTTTATTGCATAAGTCTAAAAGCTCAAACAACGACGTATTTACACACCAATTTTAGGCTTATCAGGTACCTCCTTGGTTGGACCCATCGAGGGTGTGCACACTAGCAGCAGTAGCCATGCTCACGAAGTCGATCTTTGCCCGACGTCCGAGTCATTGGGAGCCTTACAACATAACCATCACCCTCTTACCGTGATTTATTGGTCTCTGGTATCTTTCAACGTTGAGTCTATACTTCTCATTGAACTTTAACATCACATAAGCATTGATTCCCACTTGCATTTCATTCACCCAAATTGACGCTGGGACATTCGCTCAATCCCGACTCATCATTTTGCATCATTGATGACATTAAAATAAAATTCTGGTCATTAAAATGTAACCTTCCTTTTTGTTAGCCACTTCTACTCAATAATAAAGATATTCTCAAAAGGGCATTTTAGTATTAGCTGTTGTGTGTATAGATGTAACTTTCTGCTTATGTCATCATGATGATGCAATTACTTGGGGTACATTAAATAGTACTTATAAAAAAAAAATTAAAACTTTTGGAGGTTGGGTAAAAATCTGAAATCCCAGACTAAACATACTTTGAAAAACTTCATGACATTATGTTGTTCAAAAGATGGTAGAAAAAATACTATTTTTTTTTATTTGGGACCTTAAAAATATTCAAATTTTTTATTTATAAATATCCAAGGTTGAAAAATGTGCATTGACTAACATATTCGACTGAACAAAAGTTGTGTAATTGACCTTAATATGTGGCAAATGATAGATGACATGTTTCTCGACTGGTTGTACATCTTTTGAATAGTAAATTGATGATTTGACCTATTGGTATAAAGTAACAGAACATATATATTTGCATGCATGAAGTCAATCACTCAAAACTTCATATGATTTGAATGTATGCTGCATAGTTCAACCCCTTATGAGGTTATGCATACTTGTTTATCTGACTAAAAACATATTCACAGACTTTAATGACATTTACCAAGTGTTGTCTTGGCATTATCCAATTTGAAAATTCATAAAAAAATGATACACGTGTTCAATAACATGCACTAAGCTCCACTCTTCCTTCCAAAATATGAAACAAAAAATATCTATTCTCAATTTTTAAGACAGTTGGGATGTGCTCCTTTGATTTGTTTCTTATCTGCTCCCCCTTTCCTATCCTGACATGTTTTCTCTCAAAACTATCATTCAATGATGTAGCTATGAACACCTCATTCCCTCTAATTTTTACTGAAAGGTTCCCTTATACTAAGTTTTCATGTTTCTCTAAATAAAATGAAATTCAGCACCAAGTGGGCTCAAATTTTTAAGATGCAGGCAGTAAGGAGAACTTATAAAAACAATGGTAGCCAATGAATGCGCTCTGGCACTCATTATGAACTTTAAGTTTTTTTGGCAGAGAATTTATCCTGACCTTTTTGGTGGCTTTGATTTTCACAGGTCTCCCATTTTTTAAAACAAATATATTGGACAATTTTATCAAGATAAATCCATAATGAAATATTGTGGGAGAGGCTCACCCCATGCACACCTTGTGATGAGAAATGCTTAGCATTTCCCTCTCATGTTTTTTCTCTCTCTCCTCACTCAGCCTTTTTTTTCTTTGACTTTTCTTCTCCACTTGTTCTCTTTCTTTCTATTCATTCTCTCATCCTCTTAACCGCTCACTATTGTTGACTATTCCACCATTCTCTTTCCTCTCTAATTTTCTTTCTTTCTCTCTTCCCTATAACTTTCGAATTGACTTTTCACATAACCTTTCTCCCTCACCTTTCCCCACAACTTTCTCTATGTGAACCACCATTCTCTCTACCACTTTCTCTTAAACCACCATTTCGAATTGATGGTTTATTTTCTTTGTAACTGCATGTTTATTTTTCCTTGAAAAGGGCTATGAGCCTGCTTGTATAGACACTTTTGAATGAGAATTAATGTGAAGTTGTTTGTGATTAAAGAGTGTTTGGTGATTTTCTGGTGATAACGACAGCAGAACATCAACGGAACGGCTACGGCGGCTTCTCATTCAACATCAGTCAACTCCTCTTGGGTTTGTTCTTCCTTTCTCCATAATTTATCATCTCCATCATATTCCTATCATCTTACCCCCATCATCCCCATCATTGAACACATCCCTTCATCTCAACCCCATAATTTCCATCTAGTTCTCATTGTCTCCCTTCTTCTTAACTTCATCAATTATCATGCCTTATCCCATCCAGTGTGCAAGTTATTTTCCACATTTCATCTCCACCCCTTTCACATTACACATCAACATCTTCTCGTGCCAATCAAATCTCACACTCCCTTTTATCCACTTCCCACACCTTCTATGCTCTTTATTCACATCAGCTCGTGGAGCTGCAGATCAATGTCAATCAAGGCCATTCAACATCAAAGCAATCAAGCTACTAGCTCCCATCTCTGAGGTACCTTGTGATAATTTTTTGTTGATGATTATGGTTAATTTTTTATGAGTGGTTATTTACTTTAGAATTTCTGTGTGCTAAACTTTGGTTGATCATTTCAAATCTCCTACTTCCATTAAGTTAGAAATATCATAAGTATTACCAAAGTGTCATTGTTAAATCCCTGCTCCATCGACTTAGTCCCCTTCTATAAGATTAAACCAAATTTGGATCACCCGCAAGGAACACTTAATTAAAAATATATTCATGTTAATTTATCAATTTCACAAGTTCCATTTTCATGTCCCACAAAAAGGTCTTGCTTGCTTGTTTGGTTGTCTTTTTTCTTTTAAAAAGTTGTATTTTCTTTGTCGTTTCTTTAGTGAATTTTTTTTAAAGGATTGTACTTGCTTGTACGTTTTATATCATTATGACAAATCAATCGGGTCTAGATTATTCTCAAAAGGATAAAAAGTCTAATAATCCCGTAGAAGAGTCTATCCCTCCTTGGGCAAAAGTGATTATGGATGGCCTCAAAAAGTTCTAAAGAAGTAATTAACTTCTTTAGAAAATAGTAGGACTAAGACTCCTCCACCCATATAACATCCTAGGCATCCTAACCATGATTTTCCTAGAAACCTTTATGGTCAGAATCTGAACCTAGACAACCAAAGATATGCTTATTGGAGGATTCAAACCCAATACTCCAATAATGATTATAAACATGTGAAAATAGATATTCCCACCTTTGAAGGTTTTACTAACCAAAAGAATATCTGAATTGGGAATCTCAAATGAATAGTTATTTCTCATGGGTAGATATGTCAGAGGCTCGTAAGGTTAGACTTGTGGAATTGAAGTTAGTAGATCCAACTAAAATATTCCGGAGCAATCTGGAGCGCCTCTTAGATAGTAGATTTCAAGAACCCATCGGTACTTGTGAGGAAGTGAAAACTAAGTTAAGAGAAAAATATGTTCCTTCTAATTACCAAAATAGTCTCTTTGATCAATGGCTACAAATTCAACAAGAAAATCTTAGTGCCTTAGAATATGTGACTGAATTTGATGAACTGATGATGACTTGTGGGTTACGTGAAGATCCTTCACTCACCTTGTCAAGATTTAGAACAAAACTATGAGATGACATACGACGAGAAGTTATCTTAAGGAATGTTAGAACATTAGAAGAACCATATCGAACATCCACTGATTTAAATACTTTCTTATCTTCATCCTCGTCTGTGTATCCTAAGAGAATCACCTATCCCCAAGGCTCCTCAAATCGCTATACACCTAGAAACAACCTTCCTGCTATCACGTATCCATGCTCAGGTAGTGATCCCCAATCTTCTCGTCTTCTACCTTCAAGAACACTTTCATATGTTCCTCCAAATAGGAAAGGGAATACAGAAAACGTTCTAGTGAATAGTAGAACAACATGCTATAAGTGTGGAAACTGGGTCATATTTTACACAATTGTCCAACATGAGCATTACTTGTTGAGGAAAATGATTTTTTGATGGGAAATGAACCTTTAGATCACAATGTGGAAGAGGAAGAGTACGAGGTTGACCCAACTGTTTAACCCAAACATCACATGAAGACCCTCTTAGAACTGCAAATTTGTCACCTTTGTCAAAGTAGGTCCTTCATATTGCAAGGTCATGGTTGATAATGGAAGTAGCATGAATGAGATATATCAAGCTGTTGTAGAAAACCTAGAGCTTAAATTACAGAAACAGAAACACCCTCATCCATATGATGTATATTGGGTAAATTCTAGTTCCATTCCTATTACTCATAGGTGCCTATTACGATTAAAAATTCTATCATATGAAGATGAGATATGGATAGATGTTCTTCCTATGAATGTAGGCAATGGTTATATGATAATGATGTCAACATTCAAGGAAAATCTAACTCATGCTCTTTCACTTTTAAGGGTAAGAAAATCAATCTCAAACCTTGTGTCCATAAACAAATTTCTAAGCAAGTTTTTCCTACTCCTTCCCTCCATTTGGCCTCTCATCATGTCATTAAAAAAGAAATCATTGAAAGTTCTCTCCATATTTTTTTTTTATTCCCGTTATTATCCACTCATCAATAATTCATTAGTGAAAAAGAATATTCCACGCTTCCCATCATCCAAGAATCTCAAGAAATTTTCTCAGATTAACTACCCAATGCCCATCCCTCACTTCAAATGTCCAACATGCCATTGATCTTATCCTGAGTTCATCCCTTCCAAATTTACCCCTTTATATAATGAGTCCTTCCGAGCATAAAGAATTACAACGTCAAATTCAAGAACTTATCGATAAAGGGTTTGTACATGAGAGTCCTTGTGTCGTCCCGGCATTACTCGTTCCGAAAAAAGATGGAGCTTGGAGAATGTGTATCGATAGTAGAGCCATAAAGAAGATCACTATCAAATATATATTTCCCATTCCTGGACTGGATGACATGATTGATATGCTTTCTGGTGCTAGATTATTTTATAAGATTGATTTGAGAAGCGGATATCACCAAGTAAGGATTCATGAAGGAGATGAATGGAAACTGCTTTTAAAACTAAGGATGGTCTTTATGAATGGTTAGTTATGCCATTTGGCTTGTCAAATGCACCTAGTACATTCATGAGGATCATGATCCAGACCCTTAAACAATATCTAAACAAATTTGTGGTCATCTACTTTGATGATATTTTAATTTATAGAAAGGATAGAGATGAAAATGATTCTCACTTGAGAATGGTATATCACACATTAAAATCAAAACAGTTCTATGATAATATTAAGAAGTGTTCACTCTATCAGAATCATGTCACCTTCTTAGGATTCATTGCTTCATCTCAAGGATTCTCTGTTGATCCCAAAAAGATTAAATCCATTTTAGAATGGCAAACCCCTCGCAACATTCATGATATTAGAATCTTTCATGGGCTAGTCATCTTTTGTAGATGATTCATTAGGGACGTAAGTTCGATTATGGCTCCAATTACAAGTTGTTTAAGGAGAAGAATTTTTATCTGGACAGCTGATGCCCAAAGATCCTTTGAAAGCGTCAAAATCAAAATGACCCAAGCTCCAATACTTAAATTACCTTATTTTTCTAAAGTTTTAGAAATTCCATGTGATGCATCTGGAATTGGTATTGGTGGTGTCTTGAGTCAAGAGGGTCATCCTACTGCCTTCCATAGTGAGAAATTAAATGATGCTAAACTCAAGTATTCTACTTATTACAAAGAACTCTATGCACTCATTCAAGTCCTTAAACATTTGCGTCAATATCTTGTCAGAAGAATTGGTCCTATATTCTGACCATGAGGCTCTTAAATATTTGAATTCCCAAAAGAAATTGAATGCGAGTCATGAAAAATGGTTAGAATACATCCAAACTTACAATTTTGTCATCAAACACAAACCAGGGGTAGAGAACAAAGTTGCTGATGCCTTAAGTAGGAATGTCCAACTATTATCTGTACATAGTAGTCAAGTCCTTGCTTTTGAAAGTGTTAAAGAAGTTTACAAAGAATGTCATGATTTTTCTGAAATATATGCTCAAGTCCTAGACAGCCCTTCAGCAAGGTACCCATACAATCATCTTATTGATGGTTATCTTTTCAAAGGGAACAAATTGTGTATCCCAAAAACATCCATGTGTGATTTCATCATTTATAAGACGTATGTATCTAACATGTAAAATATACCATGAAAAACATGTAAGAGAAACTCCATATTTTTCATAAATAGGCTCAATGACTTCAAAGGCATGAACATTGTTAATAAACATTTAATAATGAAAAAAATATCCATCCAAAAAAAAATAAAAATATTTCTAAATAATATGATCAAAAGTTGTCAATATAAACAGACAATAGCTTGTTAGTTTCATCAATACTCATTTTAATCAGTAGCATAGTCCCTGCCTGCTGCGAAAGTGTAATCGGAGTATCTTCATATCCATAATGAAGCCAAAGTGAACATACTATCCTTAATGCATGGAAATATTTAGACAGTTATTCAGGAAATTATACAAAACTTTTGATTAGAAAATTCATTCTTATTTTATACGTCTGGCCCGGTCTGGTCCAATCGAAATCTACTACGACTGTCTGTCCGATTTCTTGGACGGGCCAAATTTTCCCACTTATAGTTCCAGATCGTCCGGGACGTGGAGGATGGACGGGAGGGGATGAAGATCATCCTGTTCGACGTCCCAGAATTAGTGCAGGGACGCGGACGGGACGGTTTTTTCGTCCCAGACCTCCGGACAGGATGATTTTTTCATCCCAATGGACAAAAACCATCTCATCCGTTTGTCTCAGGACGAATTTCCGTCCCGGTTTTTATCCAACCTCACGGACGGGACGGCTTTTTCGTCCTAGGACAAAAAAACCGTCCCGTCCGCGTCCCTACACTAGTATAGTTCCCGATCGTCCTGGATGTGTGGATGATGAACCATTTTTTTGTCTGAGACCACCGGATGGGACGGTTTTTTCGCCCGTCTGGATATTATCAAACCTCGCGGACGGGACGATTTTTTTGTCCTGGGACGAAAAACCGTCCCATCCGCGTCCCTATACTATAAATCTCGCTAGTTCTCTCTTTCTCTCTCAGGTCCTTATCCGGTCGGACCGGACCGGCTCAGACCGCCGGCCCGGTTATCTTGACGGACCCGATTTTCCGGTCCGACTTCGAATAATTAAAATTTAATTTTTATAAAGTTCGCGCGCTCTCTCTCTCCTTCTCTCTATCTCTCTCTCTCTCTCCCTATATCTATCTCTCTCTCCTCTCTCCCCGCAATCTTCTTCTGTCCCCACGTTTGTGTTTCTTCTGCTGACTTCCATTCCGTTCGCGGTTGATCGGAGGGATTTCCTCTTCTTGCTCGTCTTCCCGAGTCGATCGGTGCAAGGATCTGAATCCGTTGCAGGCGGAACCGCGCTTGATCGAGGAATGTGGCTGAGGCCAATGCTTCATCTTTGATGGTAATGCAACTCAAGATGAAAGCATAGGTTTCACAGGAAATTGTAGTTTTTTTTCCATAGGAGATTATCTTGTTGTCTTGTGCGCGTTTTTTATCTGCTTGTTGCCTCGGCGTTTTTTTACCTGCATTCTTTGTGTTGTGGATGATACGGAGCTTCTTTCAAAGTTTTTGTGGTCCTTATTGTGTTGCTTACATTTTTATTCAGTTTTCTTCTCAGTGAATTTTCTTTTTGAAAATAATTAACTTTGTTTGACAAAATAATTAACTTAGAGTCAGTGATTTTAGATCATGTGCGTGAGCTTCAGAAAAATAATGAGAGATCTTTAAACAAAAGAATAATTATATTGCAAGATCTTGTTTTTGACAATTTGAGTTCATTTCAAGGGATCCTAGCAGCTTTTTCCCATCATCTTAATCTGGTAATTTACGAGTAAAAAAAAGTACTAGGGGTTTTTAAATATTATTAGTGCGATTTATGATAGACACTAAAAGTGCTAGGTTCTTTTTCAATAGGAGAGTTACACGACAGTACGAGAGATGTGCCTTTAAAATGCACGCTGGTCTCCTCCGTTATTAAGAAGTATACTTACTGATCTGATACAGCGGAAAACACTCCAGTTTTCAATCACTCCTTCCCAGTGTCCAGGTTTTGATGCCTGATGACCTGGCATCCTCGGACTTATATCTACCTTCTCTTTTTCCAAAGGTAATTCCTGGTCTTTTAAAAGAATTTTGTCTGATTACTGCGTTTGCAAATGTTGGGCAGTGTTACTCACAATTCAGTTAATATCTTTACTCATATTTACCGTGCGTGTTTGTATATTTACTTGTGGATCCCTGTCCTTTTTTACGGTTGTAAATTTGATAAATAGTGGATCCTAATTTAGAAATAAAGGGTCCGATATCCTTCAGTAACATAATCAATATAAACTTTATCATTTCTTCCAAACACATCATTCTCTTTTATACTACAATGTGATAACATAAATGATTGATGGAGGCTCAATTCAGAAACCAAAGTGTGATCTTGATGCCATAAGTTAGATAACAGAGGTTGATGGGAAAAAAAGATGGCGGTCGGAGCAAATATGAGCTCCTCGTTGACAGCAGCCTTGATTTTTTAGTTATCTTTGGTCAGTTTGCCTCGGATCCAAGGGCACATAGTTATTGAAATGTTTCGTAATGGTTTGATGATGGAGATGCCATTTGAACTTGGCTGAGATCCATCGCAGAAACCTCTGCTGTTGGCGAGGAATGCCGCTTGGAGTAAGGGTAATAGACCCCTCGAGCCAGATGAAAACCTTGGCGACAATCAATCGCAGGAGCATCATCATCGGCGATCAAAGAGACCCATCAAGGTGTACTGAGCTATGACTGGTAACAAGAAGGGCTATAATCTCATCAAGGGGGACATATTCTAGAAACCTCTGCTGCTAACGGCAGACGTACTTCATAAGCACAGAGGAAGGGGTGTCTTATCACTGTAATTACAAGTTTGGGCCAAGCCGTTGATGGAAGATAACTTTGCAGATTCTGATCTTTCATAAAGAAACACATGGGGTAAAACGACTTACCAGATGGGTAGAATCTTCCGCAAGAGATCGGGCAGCAGAAGGGGCCAATATATTGATGGCATGTTATTTAAGGCAATGCAAGGATGTACATCCAAAGTCAATGAGGTTGATCAGAAGGGCATCCCACAAGTTTATTTGCCTGAAACCTAAGGATAAGTCTAGCTCAAAATTGATTTGTCACTCTTATTTGTAATCATTCTGGGAGATGTCCAATCTTCTATACTTGGAGTGTGTCTTGCAGTTGATTTTCTACTGATGGAATTAGCAGGGATATATGTGATAGTAGGCATGTCCTTGTTGACTTCCTAGGGCTGGACTCAGTAACTCTGGTGATTACTTATATGGAAACTTGAGCAGGGCAATCAGGTAGTCATCCTGAAAGGCGACACTTGATTGTCTTGCACAGATTTATCGTTTAGTGCAGTTTGAAGCCTAATTAAGGTTGGAATTCCCCAAAGTATTTGACAACCCTTTGGAGTTATCCTCACAGGGTCATTGATCACAATATCTCCTTATTGCTCCTGGAGCACCCTGTAAACTTCAGACCATATTGCTATTCTTATACTCAGAAGGATGATAGAGGATAAAAAAAATAGAAGAACTTTCTTCATTCAATTACAGGGACAAGAAAAATAGAGGTGAAGTCAAACGTTACACATACAATACAGTAGTCGTACTCAAGGAGATCCAAGAAGTCGCCTTGTAAGTGATCCGACGTGGTATCAGTTACCCTCTGCTTCATCCTCCTATTTTCCAAGTTGGTCCGAGGGAGACCCATATCACTTTGGCTCTAGTGTCTTGTAATTGGGTGGTTCTGTGAGTCGTGGTTTGCAAGCGATAGAGGGTGAAGGATGATGCTCTTTGCTAAGTCAGATTCTGTCCCCAAGAAGCAGCAGAAAATATGCGAGGGCAGCAGACAATGAACAACTTGTGAGTAGCGGCACATGAGTGACTGCAGATGACATGACACCAGCGCACGAGCGGTGGCATGTGAAGATTGACAGATGGTGCAAGCTGTGTCAACCAGGCAAATGTGCAGTATCCTCGATAGGTAGACTTCACAGGGTTGGCGGCAGAAGGGAAATGTAGGACAAATTTTTGGCAACTCAACATTTTAAAGAAAATTTAAAAAGGGAAATCTTTTTTGTTTTGAAGAAAAAAAAGCAAGCTTAATATATTAAATGAGGTTAGGATCCTTGATCTGAGGTTGATGATGACGATGTGGCATGCCCAGGTCCGTTTGTCTCCGCCAGAGATAGTGCCATCTCATCAAATGGTGGGGCCAAGGCATTTGCCCAGCACTATCTCCGATTCGTTGTTCCTCTATCTCAGACAAATTTTTTAAATGCTTTATTTGCTTTGTCCATGAAAATTTTCTCTGACGATGCATTGGAAATAAGGTATCATCTTAAGATCGAGCTGGTCGTGATGGGGGAAGTATTGGTGTGCAGATTATATTAAGGGTTCTTACTCCAATATGTTTCATTTGATATTTTTAATATTTTTCAAAAAGGGGAAAGGTCATCTGATATGATCCTCCCTATGGGGTTAATATGTCGAAAAATATAATTATACCCATGACCCAAGGGGTTCCTGATAAGATCCCGACTCTGGTCTCGTATCGCAGGGGAGTAGACGGGTGAGGCGAGGTAGAAGTTCCCGGGGTAGAGAGGAGAACGGGAATGGTCGGGGGAAGGCCGAGCTGAAGGGGAAGGTATCAGCCGGGGACAAGCCGCCTGAGTACGCGGTGAAGTAGAGATGATCACAAAGGATGGGGATCGTAGAAGGAGAGAGAAAAATCAGACCTAGACGAGGAGTGGGGGAACAAGAACACTTCTTCTTCTTTCTTCTTCGCTGGCCTGCTATAGGGAGGGCATCCCTATTTAAAGGAAATACAACAATCACTAAATGACTGAAATGCCCCTGTGGGCTAACATGACTAAACTACCCCCTAGGAGCCTATCAGTTCCACACCTTCCGTTCACCTCCTCTTAACTAAACAGAGACTCAACTCTCTACACTGTGTACAACACCCACAAGCAACACCTCTTGTCCTTTGAAAATGACCTTGGTGTGGTGCAGCCATATTGCCCAGAGCACAGGAAACAGCTGGTCTTGCCCCCTGGATACCCCGTCTCGTAGAGAGTCCCAGAAGGCCTCCTCGGAGGAGACATCCACCCCTGTCATAGACTAGCAGTCAAAGGATATGGGAGCAGTCTTCTTTACCCCCTCTGTGCACACAGCACACTTTGCCAGGACTTCCAGTAGCCATTTCTTGAATTTTTTATATACTCTGACCTGTATCAATTTTATTACTTTTTTCCACGAATCTAAATGATAAATTTTGTGCTGATTACACATTCAGAGATGTGAAGGGTGTTTATGTGCTCTAATGTTTTGTGTTTTATTCTCAAGGAGCGTGAAATAACATGCTTTAAATACATCCATGTGTCACGTGACTGGATAATTATGGGTTGATTGGCTTCTTAAAGTCCTGAATAATGTCCATGGAATTCAGTTCTTTTTTACTTGGGTTTTTTTGTCAGGCTTCTTTCACAGAAACATGAGAAAATTTTGCCGCTGACATTTATTCAATTGTCAATAGCAGATTGAAGGTGGTCTAGAATCATTATGGCAAACCAAAGTGCGACTGGTGAAGGTAGGAGACTTGGACTGCTTTATCTTTTCATTCTGACAAAAGAATCTATTCCTGGAGTTTCATTGTAATCAAATTATTGATCATGCTCCTGCAGCTAAACGACTATCTGATGTCTCAACATGGTTGAATGCTCTGTTCCCTAACCTGAACTTACCTTTAGAGCCTCATGAGGAGGAGCTCAGAACATGTTTGCTCAGTGGTGATATTCTGTGTGGCATCTTGAGCAAATTGAATCTGAAATCTGAACCAGAGGTAATATCATATATTTTTGCTAATTTACTTTTGGTTCTTTATGGAATTTTACTCATTTTTGAGACAATTTACCTTCTTTACTCTGAGGGATTCTATGTAATTTTTGTCTTCAATGGTTTCTGTATTTTCCTCAATAGTAGTCAGATCTCAGATCTGTTCTTGGTATTTTATTATTTTATGGTTCAGGGCCAAAATGAGAAAGAGCGGGTCCATAGCAAACGATCTGAAATTATCAAGAATTTTCTTTGCGTTATTGATGGAATGAAGTTGCGAAGCTTTAAAGAACGGGACCTAAACCAGGTCAGCGAACAAACACTTCCAAATTAATTAAAAAATAAGTCCATGTCTCTTTGCCTGTTCATGTCTCTTTCGTTTTTAATTTCAAGGTAGTATCATCTTGTTTCAGAATATCTTGATCATCATGTTTTTATTGCCTGTTAGTGCAGGGATCAATGTCTGTCGTTGTAGATTGTCTTTTATCCCTCAAGGCATACATGGAGTCCGCAGAAGATAGTATGAATTCTCCGAATTCACTGTCTAAACATGGATTTTTATCCAGGAAGAGGTGGAAATTTCTTGAAGCAGATAAAATTCAGGGGGAAGACAAATCTAATGGTAATTCTTCTCAGAGTGTGGAAAATTATCCTGTAACAGGGGAAGGAAAGCGCAGGAACATTTCAGATTTGAAATTTCATGGTGTTCTGAGAAACTCCGGGACATTAGGTGAACTTAAGCTTTCTTTCATTTCCGTACTTTTTCCTTTGTTGCTTTGCCCTACTGTCACCCATTGGTTATCTCAGAGGACTCAAGACAATCTGATAGACAAATTATTCTTGCTGAGATAAGATACATTTGATCCTTCTTCGATAGAGACCTATGTCAAGGTCTCTATTTTTGGTATCTTTAGAACTCCTCACATGGTCACGATTTGTCGTGTGTTTAATCATGCACGTGATTAGTTTGATATATCTTCTGAAGTTGATACAATCCTTGGGGTTGCATACAGAATGGTTCTTGACAGGTTTCCTACTAAGTTAATGATGTTTCTTTTTTATGTAGATTCACCCTCAGCATTGTCACATCATACTGGATACAAGTTTCATGAGGTATTTCAACTGAAACAGGGGCGCTATTCTGATCTTTCGCCAGCCAAGATTTCAGAGCTTCTTAAATCAAATGGGGTAGATGTAGGTTTTATTGCTCTAAGTTGATTGATAATCTGTTTCATGGTCTAGACCTTGATCTCATCTGTCTCAGTACTTGCAGAAAGCTCCAACGCAGACACTCTTGAGTTTTGTGAATGGGATACTTGATGAAAGCATTGAGCGGAAGAATGATGAGATACAACATGTATGCTATTTAACTAATGCTTGAACCAGTCTCTTACTATATTGGTGCATAGCTACTTCTATGGCTTTGCAATACGGTTATCTTATATGGTTTCCTTGACCTTATTGTTTCTTCATACCTGATGAATTTTCCTTTAGCGTTCTGCATGTCTTTTGAGGTGGGTCTTACAAGAAATTGAGAGAAGGATTTCAACCCAGGCAGAGCACATTAGAAACGTAAGTGAAGTTTGTGTCTTAATGCAGAGATACATACATTTTCTTATAACACGTGCATCTTTCAGCAAAATAATCAGATTAAAGCACGTGAGGAAAAGTATCAGTCAAGAATCCGGGTGCTGGAAACACTTGCAAATGGGACCAGTGAAGAAAGTCGGGTAAAGGCTATTCTTGGTGCCGTATTTTTTGGAGTACTTATTGAGAATTGACTCAAAAAATGTCTTTCTGCAGATGGTGACTAATCATCTTCACTTAATCAAGGTTCTCTCTTCCTCTCTTTAATCAATCGTCAAATACATTAAATAGTTTTACTTGTACTTTGCACTTATTTTATCAAGCCTTGGCGATCTTGAATTTCCAGTTTGAATGTCAATCCATTTTCCTTCCACTTGAATGTGTGAAGAATACTTAACGATGTATTCCCAAGTATTCTGCTCCTCCAGTTCTCCGAATTTTAGGTAGGATTGTTTTGCTTTAGTTTTTCATAGGTTCATATTTATTTAAGTTGATTAAGGTATTATGACTTATTGGCGTATTCCTATATGATAGTGGCATCCATGGACATAGGTGTTCCAGCAGACTGATGGAAACCCTAGACGGGAATAAGCTTCTTCTTGAGCAACAGAAAACCTCACTTGCTCACCATTCAATCCTGATTTAAATACCAGGTAAAAAGATACACATATTGGGCCGATAGTGAGGCCCATTAGTCTTAAAAACGAAATTACATAAAACAGAAATAGAGCAGTCCTGCTGACACCCCCTCTCAAGCTGGTAGGTAGATATTCTGCATGCCCAGCTTGGAGTATAGTCGACGAAATACACCTCCGGCAACTCCTTTCGTAAGTAAATCCGCCACTTGATGAGCTGACTGGATGTATTTCATTTGAATCACTCTGGCATCAATCTTCTCCCCAATAAAATGCCGGTCTATCTCTACGTGCTTGGTTCTGTCATGTCGAATTGGGTTGTGAGCAATATCAATAGCTGACTTACTGTCACAATACAACACTGTGGGGCCTTCTTGGGATATATTTAGATCATGTAGAATACCTCTGATCTATAGGACCTCACAGATCCCCTTAACAACAGCTCTAAATTCAGCTTCAGCACTGGATCGTGCTACCACCTTCTGTTTTTTGCTTCGCCATGTAATCAAACTACCTCCCAGGAATGTACTGTAGCCAGTGTTTGACTGACAATCCAAGACTGACCCACCATAATCTGCATCAGTATACGCCTCAAGTGTCAGTTGCCCACCTCTTTGAAATACCAAGCCATGTCCAGCAGTGCCCATTAAGTAAGCAAGGACTTTAAATGCCGCCTGCATATGAGGTTCTCTGGGATGATGCATAAATTGACTCAAAAGTCCCACCGTCAAGAATAGCGCATTAATTTACCAATTAGTCTTTGATATTGTCCACGATCAACAGGAGCAGCTTCTTCACACAACCCAAGCTTTAAATTTGCATCAATGGGTAGAGGAGATGGTTTGCTGTTAGTCATACCCATTTCTTCCATGATGTCAAGAATATATTTTCTTTGAGAGATAAATATACCCGCAGGAGAATATGCCATCTCAATTCCCAGAAAATAGCGCAACAACCCTAAAGATTTGATATCAGATGTCTTAGAGAGTTTTTCACTTAGCATGGTAATTTCTTCACCATCATTTCCAGTAACAACAATTTCATCAACATATATAAGAAGAGCAGCCATTTTCCCATTTACACCTATCTTTGCAAATAAGGTATGGTCTCCATAACTAGGTCGATATCCCCTGTCTCTAGTAGCTTGCGAAAACTTCCTAAACCATGCTCTTGGCGACTGCTTTAATCCATATAATGCCTTCTTCAGCCTGCACACATGACCTTTGCATCTATATTGATAATATCCGGGAGGGAGATCCACATAGATTTCCTCACTTATGTCTCCATGGAGAAATGCATTTCGTACATCATACTAATATAACTTCCAATTCAAATTAGCAGCCACTGCAATAAGGATGCGTATTGTGTTCAACTTTGCAACAGGAGCAAAAGTTTCATTATAATCAATGCCATATGCCTGAGTATAGCCCTTTGCCGCTAATCTTGCTTTATATCTTTCCAACGTACCATCTGCTTTGTATTTCGTGGTATATACCCACCTGCATCCCACAGTCTTCTTTCCATGAGGCAAAGTAGTAATATCCCAAGTGTTCTTGAGCAATGCATTCATCTCCATATCCATAGCTTCCTTCCAATATGGATTTTTCAAAGCCTCTTCCACTGTCTTTGGTATAGGAATTGCATCAATTCCAGCTAGGAACGCTTGATATTCTTGGGAAAGATGTGAATACTGTACAAAGTGTGGCCTTGGATATAGTGGGAATTGTGTACACTTTCTCTTTCCCTTTCTTAAAGCAATCGGCCAACCTTGATCAGATTATGGAAGAACTTGATCAGTTTGTACATTCTGCCCTTCCTCCATGTTTGTAGGTAACAAGGATCTGTCACTATCATTCTCTGTGATTCCAATCAAATTATTGTCCTCATTTGACTGCACATATAATGGACTCTCTTCTTCAATTGTCTGCACTTGAACCTCAAGTGGCTCAATAGTAACTTCTCCTTTATCATTATTATCTATAGCTGGTGGCCACGTCATAGTTGGTAATTCAAGTCTCCTTTCAACTTGTACTCTGGATCCAGTGATATCACTAGATTGGTCGTAGTATTTTTCCAGCTTATTAAATGTAACATCAAATGATATAAACATTTTCTTTGATGGCGGATGATTACACTTATACACTTTCTGTGTCAACATATATCCAACGAAGACACACTTAATAGCCTTTGGACTCAATTTGTTGACAGGATCATGAAGATGGACGAATACTGTGCACCTGAAGATTCTTGGCTTTAGACCTGTTTTCATCTTGACCGAAGGAAAAAAATTGAGCCATGAGATCTATTGGACTTTTATAGCCCAAAGCTTTAGATGGTAGATGATTGATCAGATGTACAGCTGTTAATACAGCTTCTCCCCAAAGAAATTTGGGTACGCCTTGATGAATAAGTAAAGCTCAAGTTGTCTCAACGATATGTCCAATCTTCCTCTCCGCTACTCCATTCTGTTGTGGAGTATACATGCCGGACGACTCATGAACAATACCCTGCATTTAAAAAAAATCTGCAGCATTGCATTAAAGTAGTCTTTTGCGTTATCAGATCAAAATTTCTTCATCAATATACCATACTGAGTCCTCACCAGAGTGACAAAATGCTTAATGTTTTCTGTTACATCAGGTTTGTTTCTGAGAAGATATACCCATATGAGGCGCCTACAGTCATCGATAAGTACAAGGAACCATCGAGCACCATTCAGCGACGATATACTATAGAGTCCCCATACGTCACTATCTACAATATCAAACCGATTGATACTCCCCTCACTCCTGTTTTTAAATGAAGATCTTTTATGCTTAGCTAACTGACATGCATCACATATAAGTTTGGATAAATCCACATCACGTGAAAAGGTAGGAAACATTCTTCCCAAAAGTTCAAAAGATGGATGTCCCAAGCGAGAATGACATAGTTTAATTTGTTCTACTTTGGAAAGATTATCTTCTTCATAAGTCCTTCCTCCATTTGCCATCACCACACCACCAGCACCATCATTCACATTCAGCAATCCACCCTTCTCTTCAACTGGTCCAGTCTTTAGGCTCAGCTTCTTGTCATATACGAAACAACCACAAGAGTCAAATGTTAGAGTGAGAGGAGAGTCTTTGACCAATTTTTGAGGAGAAATTTATTGTGCCTTACACAAGGGGACATGCAAGACATTCGTCAGTAATCCCAGATTTTTAATTTTGACAGTCCCAGTACCAGCAACAGGGAGTTTTTCTCCCGCCATCAATACACGACGGTGGCCAAGGCATGTAGAATATTCCACAAATTTAGAACGAAAAGGAGTCATGTGATCGGTTTCCCCGGAATCGATTATCCAATCTGTGGGTTGAAATGAATCATGGGCAACAAAAAAGGAATCCTCACCAGTGCAGGCCATGGAAGTACTTGGGGGACACACCATGTTCTTTAACTTTTCCAGTCCTCCTTGAGTGCATAAAAGTTAGTGAGAGTAAGGTGAGAAGCATCATCACCATCTGCAGATGGCTGCTCTCCTGTTGCTATATCATGTGCCATTGCAACATTTACTTGAGTCTGTTGAGGTGGGTGACCATGCAGGTCCCAACAAGCTTCTCTCTTGTGTCCTCTCCTTTTGCAATATGAACATACCACTGGTTCCCGGGTCTGCCAGGTAGACTTCCCTTTTTGCTGATTCTGATTATTCCCTTGACGTGGATAAGGCTTGGCAGACTGATTATTCCTGGTAGTAGCCCCAAGTCCAGTGCCAATACCCCCATTGGGACTGTAGACGACTTTTTACGGCACTCTTCTTTAAGAACATGCTGTATAGCCTGTTCCAAGCTTAGAACTATTTCTCTATTAAGTAGTTGGCGTCGCATAGAGTCATATTCTGGATTTAATCACATCAAAAACTTGTATAGATGATCTTTCATTGTATACTGCCGGCAGGGCAGTCAGCTTCAGCAATAGGCCTGTAAAGATCCATCTCATCCCAGAGAGCTTGAAGCTCACATACATATTCCTGAACTGTTCTATCACCTTGTTGAAGGACTGCTTTTGTAACTAGTTCATATATACGCCAATCATTGTTTGTCTGTAGACAAATCTTATGAATTTTATCCCAGATTTGCTTTGCAGTTGGAATTAGAAGTTATTTTGAGATAAGATCCCCACGCATACTGCTGAGAAGCCATGTTTTAACAGTGGCATCTTCTGTTTTCCACACTGCATAGCGAGGACAGGAAGGCGGCATTTCCTCAAACAGGTGATGAGCGAGTCTTCTCCCTTGTAGCACCATTTCAACGAACTTGCTCCAATGCAGCAGATTTAATCCTGAATACTTCATAGACTCTGGGATTCTATGGTTAATCACAGTGGATAACTCAGATCCCTGTTGATTAGGTTGCATATCCTGTAACAATATAAGACCAAGCAACTTGATGGCGATCACACGTGTCTCACGTTCACAGCACGTGACGTCCATGACTTTCAAAACACGTGAAGAAGAGGAACTGTTCTGTCTTCACAACACTTGAAATAAAAAAAAAGCTAACCTCGTCACATGGTACAACGAGGATGGCGAGAAGAGACTTAGACGCCACAGGACGATCTCCACCAGGACACGTACGCCTCAGTAAGAAATCTTTGCTCTGATACCATGACATCCATGGACATAGATGTCACCAGCAGATTGATGGAAACCCTAGACGGGAATAAGCTTCTTCTTGAACAACAGAAAACCTCACTTGTTCACTATTCAAGCCTGGTTTAAATACCAGGTTAAAAGATACACATATTGGGCCGATAGTGAGGCCCATTAGCCTTAAAAACGAAATTACAAAAAATAGAAAGTAAACATAAAACAGAAATAGGACAGTCCGGCTGACAGATAGAATTTCTGAAATCCTCGATGCACTGTCAGCTCCAGTGAATCCAGTATGGAGAAGGTTTAGAGCAGCAGGGTGGAGGAGAAGTCGAGCAACACTATTGTAACACTGCACTTGTCTATAAGTTAGGGGTAGCGTTCATTTTGAAGTCCATTGTGGGTTGGGATCTTAAGATCTGAATCTGAGTGCCTTATGACGGTCATGAAAGAGTAGACATTACATAAGGGTAATAAAAAAAAGAGTGAGGATGGTAAAATGACAAATAAGGAAAAAAACACACTTTTTCATACCTTTAGGAGGTACAGAAAGAAGTCCTTGACAGAGAGCAATCTAATGGTTTCCGTGCATCAATTTAAACACTTGTAGCATATAAATGGAGACATTCTGAGCTCAACCGTAAGGCGTGTCGTGTGCAGTAAATGATATTGTATCTTCTCATTATCTTCTTTAAAGATCATAGGATTGGTCTTTCTTTTGGTATTGTTTCAAGCATCTCAATTTACTTAAAATGTATTCTGTGATAATATATGTGTTTATAAACTCTTCAGGCAGAGAAGATTAAACTTGAAGAGAGAAAGAAGCAAGAAGACCAAGATCGCTATAGGTTATCCAAGGAGAAAGAAACCTGTGATCTCATGGTCGCTGAGCTTAAGCAGGAAATGGAAAAGAATGTTAAGTCACACGAGCAACATCGTATGTCCATGGAGATGAGGGCAAGGGAAACTCAAGCTCAGTTGGAAGCAAGAATAAAAGAGATTGAGTTCCTTCTGGAACAGTCAAAGCAAAAGGTTGCAATGTTGGAGGCGGAGGCTGCATTGAGAGCCCAAACCTGGAATGCAAAGGAACAATGTTTCAAGAAATTTATGAGTTATCAACTACAGGCAGTGCAGGTCTGATCTGCTTTTTGTTTTGTTGCTTTTTTGCTGTTACAATATTTTATCGACATTATCTGATTTTGGGAAGAGATGGCCAGAGCTTAAGAGTGTCATCTGACTCCCTGAGAAATAAAGTTATGATGGTGCAAAGTACAAGTCAGGCTGATTTTGCCAGCATGGGTGAGATTGCATTGACATTGTTGCTGGTTCTTACATTTCTGGCCTATATGACTTTGTAAACTTGGCAGCATAAAATTTTATTTTTGTGATTTTTAGGGGTGACGCTCAAAGGACTAGCAGAAGCTTCGGAGAATTATCATGCTGTCCTTGAAGAAAATAGGAAGTTGTTCAATGAGGTTCAAGAACTAAAAGGTGCTCATCAAGCAAATCCCGTAACATTTTGAGTGCTGTTACCTTTAAGCTTACTTTTTGTTTTCATCTCCTGCTAGGGAACATAAGGGTATATTGTCGCATTAGACCTTTCCTTCCAGGACAGAAATTAAGCCACTCCACTGTGGACTACGTTGGGGAGAACGGTGAACTGCTAGTCATTAATCCTTCCAAGATGGGAAAAGATGGGCATCGGATGTTCAAATTAAATAAGGTTTTCAGTCCTTCTGCTTCTCAAGGTGCCTATCTCCAGACTTTCTCCAAATTAGTCTTAACATTATTTAAAACTTTGATGAAACGTGGCTACTATTCGCAAGAAGACTTTCGGTACCATATATGTTTCAAACTTTTGCAAAAAAATATTGGAACGTTTGCAAATAAATATCCGCTGATTGTTACATATATTTTTCAAACTTTTGCAGAGGATGTATTTCTAGATACAAGACCTTTAATAAGATCGGTGCTAGATGGTTACAACGTTTGTATCTTTGCTTATGGTCAAACAGGGTCTGGGAAAACCTATACAATGGTAATATTACATTTTATCACCTAACTTTTCAAATTGACAACAATTTTTTTATGCTTTACATTTGTGCTCTCAGCGTTACTCGTTGATTATTTGGTTGCTGATGCCACATTCTTCTGTCTATTTATTTTTCTCTTCAGAGTGGACCTGACATTTTATCAAAGGAAGAGTGGGGAGTAAATTATCGTGCTCTTGATGATCTATTTCAAATATCTCACAAGAGAAGAAACATTTTCAATTATGAGATTTCTGTACAAATGGTTGAGATATACAATGAGCAAGTCCGCGATCTTCTCACAAATAATGGCCATCAGAAGAAATATCCTTTTTCCATTTAACTTAATTAAATGAAAGTCTTGTGAAAGTCTGGGATTGTTATGTTGGGATTGTACTTTAACTGTTTCTCCAAAATTTTGGATTATTAATTTCGTCTTGAGTGTCTTCTCCTTAATTCGAATACGTTGGGGATTCTTAGCGCTTCCCAGCCCAATGGGCTTGCAGTTCCTGAAGCTAGCATGCATCAAGTCAAAGTGACAACAGATGTTCTTGAATTAATGCGACTCGGTCATGCAAACAGAGCCGTGGGTGCCACTGCTCTTAACGAGAGAAGTAGCCGGTCACACAGGTCCATGAATTCCTTACCTGAGCACTATAGTCTCTTTTTGGATTTGGCATGTGCAGACCACACTAATGTGGGATGTTGGAGGGGATATTTATGTTGGTTGCATTTCTTATCAACGTCAACAGATGCCAATGTTGTCATCACCGTCACCGTTATTTGTTTATATTTCATCAAAATCTCTGTCATCATCATCACCATCGAGTCTGGCTGATGTTGACAATGACATTTGATGTTAATGGGGTTAACTTTTGAACTAGACTTTTAATGAGGTTACAAGTTTCGTTAACGGACAGCATCAACCATCTGCGATGCTCCCATTGATGTCAATGGTAATTGTTAACCACACTAAAATTAATGAATGGTGTCATTGTCAACATCAACAAGGGTCAATGATGTTGGAGATGACATTGACGATGAAATTGATACTGATGAGTGCCCAACACTGTTTGATTATGAATGACTGGACCATCTTTCCTCATCATACTGCTTTTGATTAATTTCAGCATCCTCTCCGTTCATGTACGGGGGCTCGATCTGGAGAATGGAGCATCCTTGCGTGGCACACTTCATCTAGTTGATCTTGCTGGAAGTGAAAGAGTTGATCGTTCCGAAGCAACTGGTGACCGCCTGCGAGAAGCACAGCACATTAACAAGTCCTTGTCTGCTCTGGGGGATGTCATTTTTGCACTTGCGCAAAAAAGTCCTCATGTACCGTACAGAAATAGCAAGCTGACTCAAGTACTTCAAACTTCTCTTGGTAAAAATCTTAAAATATTTATGCATAGATTAAAATTCTGTGTCATTTTAGAATTTAGAATGTGCCTCATCATTTCTTTGTCAGGTGGTCAGGCGAAGACCCTTATGTTTGTACAGGTAAATCCAGAGGCAGATTCTTATTCAGAAACAGTAAGCACGCTCAAATTTGCTGAAAGGGTCTCTGGCGTTGAGTTGGGAGCTGCACGGAGTAGCAAAGAAGGAAAAGACGTCCGAGAATTAATGCAACAGGTTTTTTGTGCTTTCAACGAGAATATCTTTCTCTTAGTTCCATATCTGGTTCTGGCATTTGATGACTTTAAATTTTATATTTCTTATCATTTCATGAACATTTTGATCTTCGATTTCTATTTTGCGGCTTTTTAAATATTTTCTTCTGTGAGTAATACTTGGGAACATCTCTTCTGCCTTAAAGAATGTCACCGAACCTGAGTGTAGGCAGACCAATTTTCTTCTTTGTCTTTGTTTAGAGGCGTTTCTTGTTGGTATGATTATTCCTAGAGATTTACAGATATTTTATTGCTGCAGTCTTTTTGAGTTTCTTTCCGTGTAAGGGAACATGGATAGCATAATATAATCATTCCTAAACACTGAAAATATGTTCGCATAATCCCAATCAGGTGGCATCTCTCAAGAACATGATAGCTATAAAAGACGAGGAGATTGAGCAGCTGCAACTGCTCAAAGATGTAAGGACACAGACGCCACTGCCCAAGGCAGAGAAGCCGGGGACCAACGCCCTACGGCACTCTGCCTCATCCCCTGGCCCGCTCACTCTCGGTGGTGGGGGCGCCCCCCGAAGCCACCGCAAGCTCCTTCTTAGTAGAAATCCAGGGGCCCTCTCTGATGGGTATAACACCTCGGCAGACAGCGATAAGCTCTCTGAAACTGCTTCTCTCCAGTCTATGAATGATTCTGGGCACTTCGAGGACGACTCGTCATCGAGCCATTGGAAGCAGGCAGGGGAGAGTAACCACCTTCATCATCAAGGCCTCGGCAGCTGTGCGGACTCTGAAGAGAGAATGAGTGATATGTCTGAGGGTACCCTTTCTGTTGGAGTGGAGACAGATAGCAACACTGAGACAAACATCATGGCCTCGCAGTCTAGCAAGTCTCTGGACTTGGCTGATAAAATGTAAATAAACTAGCATCTTTCTTCTTGGAATCAAGCCCATGCTGAGATTTCTGTTCATCAATAGTGGCAGGTCAAGAAGTGCTCGGCTATCCCAACACGCAGCTCAACAGAGTTCCCGGGTTGGCCCCGCTTCAACTCTTTCTCAGTCAAGGACTTCAAGTAAGTAATTTTTTTTCTGTTTTTCATCTTTTCTGGACCCCAAAAAAGAGACAAAGAAAAGAGAATTAATAATGGTTAACTGGGCGATCGCAACAATGAGTCGCCGTTATCACATCCTGATTCTTCTTAGAAGAATCATTATTCCATCTAACCTGAATCACAAACTCATTTCTCATTCCTTCAATCATCTGGTTGAATATTTTTCTCTATTTTTAAATGTTAATCGTCATTATTCTAACACAGGATGGGCTTTTATTACTCCAGGTGTAAGAAAAGTTCCAGTTAGTAGTCGACCTTCATCTTCTTCATCAAGGCCAACTAAGGGCTGGAAATAGTTGCAGATGTTGAAGGAGATTCACAGAACAATTTCCACGGTGGAAAGCCCTCTCTATGTATCTTCTCTTGCACTACTGAATTCCGCAAAATGATAAAGCAGGTATGAGAGGGACTTCTATGCTAATCAATAACTAATATGCTTAGCTGTTTAACCCAAACCTACGGTGGCTTTTGTTTTTTTCCTGTTGTTCCATCCTTTTATCATCAAGTGCGCATTGTACCACCATATTAAGTGATATATCTTTTGGGCAGCAGTCAAGATTGAGCCCTTTTCTCCCAGCCTGTTCTTGACTTAAATGTGCAGAGCCACGTGAAATTATCATTGATTTACATTAGTTACTTTATAGAAGGAGCTCCGTGCAGGGTTTCGGCCACGGCAAATCGGAGGTTTTGGTTGGTGATTTCAGAGGAAAAATATGGTAATTCACTCGTTCTTGGTTGGGCAGTTTTGGTTGCGAGCTCACTAACTCTCTTCCTTGCTTGTGCTCCATCTCTTACTTCTTGGTGATTGTTTGGCATGCTTGAGAGCCTTGGATTATTTTGTTCTGTAGTTTCTGAAACTTCCTCAGAAACTAAAAGCTCGAGCTGCTCAGAGAGACTCTTAATATTTAATTTGTAGCATTTAGACTAAATGATTTAGTGCAGACTTGGCTCTCTGAAGTTCCATCTCCCGATGAATCTTCTCTATGCTACAAAGCAGATGGCTTTGTCTGGCCCATCAAAATGAAGTATATTCATATTCTAGTTTATTGGCCACTGTGTCCTTCATTTTTTCGTTTCAGGCTTTAGTTACTTTTTTAAAAACAGAGTTCTGAAACTAGAGATCTATTCCTTGGCTACATCATTTGCTTTTAGTTACATTTATCAAATTCCAGTTTTTTGTTTCCATTGAATTATCCTTCTATAACTCATTCCTTCTTACTTGGTACATTAATTTTTTTGATTTCGATTATCTTTATTTTTATTTGTTTGAGAATATTCTTTATATATGTTTTCTGATGATTGGGATGTAAATTAGAACAATTCATATTTCTCGAATATATCATTGAGAGATTTTGGAACAAGGTCTGTTGATAACCATTGGAGTATACAGAGTATACAACCAAAAAGATTAATTTTTTACTGCCAAAGTATATCTGCCAAAATTTATACTATAGAATGTCAAACAGTCATACTCTTCATTATTTGTTTGATTGTTCTCTTACTGTGCTATATTTTATCACACTGGTGAACAATTATTTGTTTATCCTTTCATACATGCCCCCACTCATTTTTTCACTCCATCTCCCTTAGTAAACTGAGAAAAAGGCTGGTAAGTTTGACACAAAAAGAGTGAAATTATCTAACTCAAATATGAAGAGAAGATGGGCTGCAGGAACAAGTGAACAAACTATGATAAGTGTTAATATGAATACACATTGGTCATAGACTTATCCTGCCTGGTTGGCATATGAGATGTATGGATCAATAGATTATGCTATTATCCTCTGATTAGGGGGAACTTTGAAGTAAATGTTTGAGGAGATAGATGTCACAAATCATTTCAAATACATGGACCTAGATAAGTAATGACCTTGATTTGACTATGGGAATCTGTTTCTAGGCTAAATTGTTAGTAGTTACTATGGAATCCTTTTTAAGATGGTCCCTAATGATTGGACAAAAAACAATTGAAACAGCTAATCTTTTTATCTTATGTTGGGAATAGATCTGAAAAGAATTTAATTGTTGAGCAGATTTGATTGTCCATAGGCAATTTTTATGTTTTAATATGCTTTTCTTATCATATTCATGTAAGTGATTATTGGATGTGAGACACCAAAGACATCTTATCATATTCATGTATAGATAATTATGTTTTAAGAGCTTACTATGATATTCAACTAAATATAACAATAAATATGTGAGGGTGATTGAGAGATAAAGATTGTTTGCCTTCGATACCAAAGGAGGTTGACTTAGAAGAAGATGCATTAAATCTGAGGCCATGGTAGTGGATATGTTCGAGATTACATTCTCCAAGTACCCCCATTATGCATGAGTATTAGCTAGAATGATGGATAAGGGTTTGACAATTAACCATACTCTCCCATTTGAGAGTCTCATGTGGATGAAATATTATAAATATATATTGATGACAAATGATGGTAATGGTTCCCTAAGAGAGTGCAATCACTATTATATATCTTCTATGGTACAATGTGCAGCTTGGGAACTCATGTGTCAGAAACTTAAACTTATTAATTCGGTTCAATCAATCGTTCAATAACTAATCTATGTGTTGATATATTTAATTAATAATGTCTGTTAATAAATATTATTGTGCCATTTAATTAATTAACTAACATGGTAAATGTGCTTACTAGGTCACACATACAAGATGTATAAACGATGGTGGATATACTTAAATCATGAAATCTTTTAATAGAAGTTTCAAACTAAGAAACAATAAGTGGGACCTTTTTTAGGTACCCTTGCTCGCTAAATCTCTTGGCCCCCAATTTACAAGGCATATTTAAAGAACTAATTGAGTAAGTTAACTGCAAATGTTTTAAGGTATTAAATATGTACATTTTATGAAACTCAAATAGAGAAAATTCTAAGATTTGAGGATATTTTAAAAAAATGTTTTCCCTTTAAATGCTCTCTGAATCCCCTAAAATATGAAAAATATCTCCATGGAAAAAATAAAACTAAATATTTGTTGTGCTATAAATATGATGAGAATTTGGCTAATACAACAAACTGTAAGCCTTACATTGAAATAATTAGTTCGATGTGATTTTAATTAGGTGCTAAGCCCATATTGTTCAAGTTCTACTTGTTTTAATATAAGAATACTGAATTTAAAGTGAATTATATTCTATGAGACATCTCGCAAAACCTGTGTTTTATTGCTGATTCTCAGATTCAGTGTGCCTTTAGAAAGTTTTTCAAAAGGAATGTAAGTATATTTTTTATGTTGTCAAAAAAAGGTTTTTCAATCATAAATTTTGAATTTTCAGAGGCTTAGGTTATAGTAAATTGCTTCTAGTGGAAAAAAATTATACTTGGCAACAAAATTGAATCAAAAAGAGCATTTATAAACATGCTTTTAGAGTGAAAAATTATTTATTAACATGAAAAATATTGTACTTATGCATTATGGAATTTCATATTATTTTAAGCTATTCATTAAAACATTTAAATCAACAGACTTCAGGAAATTCAAAAAATTGTGCACGAGTGAGCAAAACATTTCCCACATAAGTTTTACTAATGCTAATCATTTCATGCAATATTTATTAGTAATAATGAATAAAATCTATCACGTATACAAAATACAAAAATAAATCTAATTTGGATTATTATTTAGCAGGAAATTATTGGATTTAAATGACAAATTCTTAGTGGCAGAGCCCTTGATTTAGGGAAAACGTTCTTATTTTACTCTTGATAATTTCAGACTATCTTGGACTCAAAAGATGCCTATGCATCTCACGTTTTACAGTGAATCTAAATTCATTTTCTTGTCCAAAATTTTCACAGGCGGGGAAGATAAATGGATATCAAAAAAATGTGGCCATCCCATCAGAATGGAATGTCACAGGTTTTACATGCTTTTAAGAGCTTGGAAGCAATGTGGTCCTCTTACAGACACCACGTACCACATTCACAAAAACTATGGTTCAAGCTGAGTCAACACCACTGATTCTAATTAGCATATCCTGAATCTACAGTTAGTTTCCCATGCTCTTCCTGGCCCAGTATGCTCTCTCCCTAGATGCTAATCCATAACCCACCCACAAGTTCATTATGTTCTCTCTTGTCACCTTGTAGCTCTCAACCAAATACCCAAACCACATAAGCCCATAGTTACTTAAATAAATATAATTAAATATATTTAAAAGTTTTCTATGAAATAAAACGATAAAACTCTGGATGAAATCCCAAACCTGTATTAAAAATCATAATAAATCAAATATCAAAGATAATTTTGATAAAATTTCAGAATAATTCTGGACACCCTTTCATGCACAATAGTTTTCAATGTTCCATCTTAAATAAAATGAAAGTAGGAAATATAATTTTAATTGAGAATAATGGGAGTATGTATGAAATAATTGATGACAAGCAATATGTAATTCATTCACATGCCTAAACTAATGATAAATGTTGTTGAACCCATGATATAAATGCATGCTATCAAGAAATCAGGTTAGTTGAGTATTTCCCATGAATGTAAACTAGTTCGTACAATTACTTCATAAAAACCCAATTAAGGCCATCACATAAATTATCATTTTATTTTGTCATTCCAACTCTTAGGTTTGTGCTTTATTGAATGAATAGAATTACTTTATTAAACCTCAATTTTGATGTTTTACCAAGCCTCTATTTACCTAATGAGTGACATCCAATTCTTCTCGTTAGTATGCTATGGAGAATGCTACTCAAGGACAGATTAGTATTCAGGTTAGCATTAAAGGTCTATATGTTTTTTCCAATTGATACAGTTTATTCATCTTTTTGTGTTTTTCAGTTTAGTCAACAGAAATATAAAACTGTATCCATGTAAATAGATCTAGTGATGAGTATGGACTGTTTCCTCAGGGAATGGTGATTAATGATTTAATATTATTTAAATAGTGACTAGTGAAATGAGAGGAGATATATACTAAATAAGTGATGGAGAGATGCGGAAAAGGTGATGCGAGAGGATGATAATTATTTTAGCTATATGAATGATATTCTCAGAACAAGTGAGATAGAGAAGGGAGTGAGAATAATGTGATAAGAAGGTAAGTAGATAGATAGAGATGTGATGAAATAATGATTTTGTGTAAGTGGGATGAAGGTAATAGGGAGAAGACACAGATATATAAAAGGTGTAAGACCTTATCATAAGGTCTTAAAGATGTTTTGTAATGGTAACATAGGGCAATGAGATGGATCTACGGTAAGAATGATGATGACAAGAACCATTGTAAGACACATGATCACGACATTTTTTTAGTGCAGGTAAACTCCCCCTCTTCTCTATCGCCACTTTGCATATAGCCAGAATACAACGAAAGGACTTGATAGATCTCAAAAAACCACTCTCTTTTAATTAGCCCACAACTGTAGGAAGAAATTTTAAAGATGATTTTACAAAGATTGATTCTTCAATTTTTAGATTAGAGGGTATGTATGGAAAGAAGGGATAAAGGCGAGGATACCCTCCAAATGTTTTCTCAATCACTCTTCTGGATCACTAGATATCAAACTCTGAAGTTGGAGAAATCATGGTCATGTGTTTCAGTATATTTTTCCTCTCCTCATTAGTGATGTTGTCATTTCCTCATTTTCCATTGGTATTTGAAAATCCCTATATATTCCCCTTCATTATTGGCATAATATCCTAGTCTTCCATGTTCGACAGCTACAAGAGCTCCATGTGTCTTGCACAGAAAAATAAGAAAAATTGCATTTTTCCTATTTTTAAATGACACATTGTTTCATGTCATTCTCTTCAGAAAAAGATAAGGATTCAGATGTCGTGTGATGTGGTGACATGTGTAAAAAATGAATTTAAGGAAATACTATTTTATCATTACAAATGATTCACATGCCATATTTTCACACGGTGAAACGTTTTCTTCATTCCCCACCAATCATGTACCACCACATATGTGTAGAAATGAGAATCTAAAAAGATGGATTATTCTGATCAAGTTCAAGATGTTTAATAGGCACTATATCAAATATAAGTGTTCTAATTATTTCTTTGTGAAGACAGCCAAGAAAAAAATTTATAAAATAGAGACACCAGATGGGACTCTCTACATTAGGGTAGATAATGAAAAATTGATCAATCAATTTCTATTCAAGTGTTTTTATATCTAAACAATGATTATAAAAGCAGACATATGATACATCTCCCGCTATGCCAATGTATCGAAGCATAAATATTTAATTTCTGATTCATGGGATGTATTTGTGTGACAATTTAAGGAGCAGTTCTTGTCATAGAAAAATTATCATATCAATTTAAAGGTAATTCATTGGTTTTAAGAGACCTGATCTTTGAGGGAAACATAAAGAAATATTCATAGCTACTCAAACTCTAATATAGGTTGGAGTCTGATAGCATGGTAATTATTAGATCAATATCATGAATTTTATGTGTATTTGCATTAAAATAATTTTCCATTTTTTATCAATCTTAAAATGATTAATTATGTTTTTATAAAGATAACTAAAAACTTTGGATGTTTTGGCATTTTTATTTAATTTTCTAAGTCAGAATATATATTCTTAGAAAATTTATACATTATATTCATAGAGTCACTACATTTTTAAATAGGAACATATCTTGCCATCTCCCTTCTCATATGTTCATTATCCTTTCCATTTAGTTCTTTCTTTTTCATTCTCTCTTTCCATATACAACCCTTTATATTCCACGTTTCATATTAATCTTTTGAGTTTACATCAAAATGAATTATCACCTTCTTACAGTTTGGAGATGTTGGGTTATAGGCCTGAGATTGACATGAAACTAGGGTGGTTATTGTAAGACTTGCAACATATTTTTAAGGGCCATTTAAAAATGATTATCAAATCACATGTTCAGATATGGAATATGCTATTTTGATTCCTCAAAAGAGATATGTTGGGTTGTTAAGACATACCTGCGCGATCCTCGTCATATCAAATCTTCTCCATCTTGATAAACCCACTATTGATCCACCACCATAATTATGTTGTTTTGGTCACATTGGAGTGTATAAAAGGAAATGTGGAAAGGAGAATTAAGTGGACACCTGAGGAACTCAGGCCTTCTGTAATTTAACCCTGCTGAGAACCTTTCATAAAACTCTTATAACTTAAATATGACCTTATAGACAATTTGATAGCCTAGTAATATACTCGAGTGGCACAATTGCCTCTAGTGGCCAACTCATTATTTATATATCAACATATAGATAAATTAATCAAGGATTGATTTAACTTACTTGATAGGCTAGAGTTTCTTGCACGCGGGGTGCCAAGCTACACCTCATACCTTTTGTCTGTCATGCTTTATCAGGTATGTATAGCACCTCATTTTTTTTACGCTCCCAAGATGACTTAGGATATGGTCAGGTGTCAAACCCTAATTGGTCATTTGACTTAGTACTCATATTTTTGGAAATCATGGGAGAACTTTTATTTATTGTTCCACTAGTTTGGCTAAGGACTTCATTGCATAATTTTCCTTGATCTGTTTCTTATTATACCTAGGTTTTACAATCCCATATTTACCAGTCAATCATCTTAGTGAACTTATCGCTGCACCCAAGATAAGGCGATATGGAGTTTTGTGAAAATAAATGCATATATGTCTTGTGAATTGTCCATTCACAAGACACCTTTGGTGTGCCTCTAATCTAAGGTCCACCTACACAACTGTGATATGAATCAACTTGATTGACAGTTTAGTAAAATACCATTTAGGGATTCATACAGATCAATTTAGTGAAATGTTTTTGTTAAAGAGCACCCACTCTATCTGTAATGTCTCCACACTAAAGACCATGGTATAGACCATGATCATCACATGAATGAGATTTGATAGCTCAATTCTATTTGGATATTATGATGCCCTTCTTGAGTGTCCTTTGAATATGAATATTTATACATCATGCCTAAGGACTAGCAATCTATGTATTGTGATGTCATTACAATTCACCAAGTCATATGATGCATTCATGGACTTCATCATACGCAACACATACACATTATAATGAATATATACTTTGCTAGTGAACATTGAATAAGATTTTGGCTTGATGCAGTTTACATTTCCATCATGCTACACGATTGATACAACTCCCTCTCACTCTGTAGAATATGATACAAGGAATAAGAGCAATACAGCCTCCTCCTCCTCATGTTCATTACTTTTACTTTAGGTATACACACCCTTCGTATTTTTAAATATATGTTTTTTTTATCATCAACTAAAAGGCCTCCTCCCACATGACATGTACATCTTCCCTCTTTTCCAACCTCCCATCTGCCACTTTCCACCCCCTACCTCTATCTTCACTTGACATCCTTGTCCCGTAAAATGTCATGGAACTACCCATCTCACCGATTCCATGTCTGTTTTAATGTCTTCTATGGCCCATATTTTCTATTTAGTATTTTGCCCATCAGTTCCCCCAATCAATCTCTAAAATCGGTGGGATGTATTTTACCCATTTCATTTGTCGATTGCTACCATTCTAGAGTGAGACAAGCTTTCGATGTATTTCTATCTCTGAAATCAAGTGTGATTTCTGTCAATGAGGAAAATACCATAATATATACAATGTAGTATCCGGGAGCCTCCCATAGGCCATTACTACTAGCTCATATTTGTATATCCCATTGCACTGGGGTGTATTTTCTTAAACATTGCCCATATCCCACTGCACTTTGTATATCCCACTGCACCAATACTCAATCATTTACCAAAATCTTTATCTAATAATGCAATGTCCCACAAACCTTTGCACATACATTGCCCCTAAATTCATCTTAGAGTTTGGCATTGTCCACGTAACTACTTGCTCCATTGATATCAGCATTGTGACGGAGAAAATCTCTTCGAGGACACAAACAAGATTCTATCGCATCACATAGAGCTCATTTAGTTATTCAAGGATTCTCTTAGCTATAAGAAATTTAATACATGGAGACCATCTTATTAGTCATCCTATTTAACTCCATCTGAATTATTCTCTTTATTTTTGGGATAAAGAATGGTACTTCCAAAATGTTAACTTTTTCAATTATTCACCTATAGGAACTTGGAAGACGTGTTTTTTTAAGAAACCCACATTGCGCTCTACTTAGAGGAATTCTTCCATGTTGTGACTCCATTTTTGTGTCATCTACGTACTAAATCAGATTCCTTGCCCATGGTTTGTGAAATTGATCATCATTGTTCTTGACTATGGCTTCACCTGATGCATTGTAAAACCTCTTAATTTGTTTAGATTACTCCGCTATCCAAGAATCTAAGAATATTACTACACATCTAGATAATGCTATAATATTAATATAAACACTTTACTGCCTATCTTAACTTGTTATTTAAATAAATCATTAGATCCCTTTTTATTTAAACCAAGCATTAGATCAAGACACTAACACAAATTTTCTACTTCGACACATGTCTTGGAAGATAATGGGGTTATGATACCAACACAGAACATTGCAATATATAACAAATATATATGTGTAAGCCATCATCTCTGTGCCACTCATTTAATGACTTAAGGAATACTCTACTATCTAACCTTAATTTGTCCTCCCATGCAAAACTATTGTAATGATGAATCATTAGGTAACTCATATTATGATAGTTAGCTTCACTTAAAGAGATCTTTAGTTTTCCTTTTCATATAGTATACCTTTGGGAATATCTTAGAGCTAAAGGGTGGATGATCCCATCTTAACACAATCACATGCATGAATATTTCACTCCTTTGAGTTTTGTCAATTTTGATTCTTGCAATAAGTGAATTTTAGCTGTTTTTAATTCAATTGTACATTTACACATGTCTTTAGTGTTGTTGGTCAAAGTATTTATACAACTTTGAATTGAATCAAACTAATTTATTTTAAAAATATATTACTATATAGGAAAATTTTGAGATGTTAATAAATGCCATTTTTCCTTTCACTCTATAAAATTTATAGAAAATATGCTAAAAATATGGCTAATTAATTATGAGTAAGGATCATCTCCACAAGGAATAGTGAAATAGTGAATCAATATTTTCATAAGTAATATTTAATGATATTAAGGTGATTAACATGAAGTGTAGGCGATTGGTAATACTCAGAAGAGAGAGAGAGAGATAGAGATAGGTAGAGATAGAGAGAGATAGAGTGAGAGAAAGAGAGAGAGGGAAAGAGGGAGAGAGGAGCGTGGGAGGGAGAGAGAGATATAGAAATAGAGAGAGAGAGGGAGAAAAAGGATGAAGTGAAGTGACAGTGACAGATAAGGTGGATGATCAGATAGACATGTATGTGTATATAAGTGGGGATCATAATGATAGGATGTTGAGGCAAGGTGAAATGGGTGGTATAAGCAGCGGCGAAAGTCATTGGAAGTAATGTGATGAAATTTCAAGATAAATCTAACCTAAATGATGAAGGAGGTGATGAAACAATGGAAGGAAGTCCCACTTACCCAAGGTCCTTACATTGAACCATGACAATGTCACTTTTGAGATGCAGGTAAGCTCTTCTTATGTTGCCTCTGCTCAAACACCAAGGACTATGAGGAAGAACTCATGGATATTTGGGCTCATTCTCTTTCGATTGGTCTTTTGGATCCTCAGATATCAAAATTTGAAATTGGAGAAGTCTTATTTTTTATTTGGTTAAAATATTCTCTCTTCTCATTCTCGGTGACACCTTGTCCTTTCCAAGCTCTTGGTTTATTAATTTCTCCAAGAATTCCTACAATGATTGGCTATGATTTTTCATATCATTCTCAGTATACATTTCAGAAAATAATTTTGTCCCCGTGTAGAGTAAGAAATAACATAAATTGAATAAATAAATATTTTAACATACATGAATATGGCGACGCATCACTCAATGCCAGATCATGTGATTTTGTCTCTCCACCTATGAGGTGATGGCACATCTTGCGCTGTTGTTTTTTTACTTTTAGAGCATTGAGAAAGTATATGTTGACTAGTTTTTCAATGTCAGCACATGTCCTTCCTCATTCCTTCCAATTGCATTTGATGTGATTCATATAGCACATTTTCTCTATTGGTCCATGTTACCTCTTAAAAGAAGAATACATCAGTTAATGATTGACCATTTGTGATTTGAAACGCAATAATGATATCTTTTCCCAATGATTAGCTTGGCTGATTGTTGCTGAAAAATGGGATTGGTCCCCACTAAATCAAATAAAATGGTCAAACATGGAAAGACAGAAAAAACCAGGCCCAATAAGATTACCATGACTAAAATTACCATGGCTAAAATAATTCCCAAAAAAATTCATAAAAATTATGTGTTCCAACTTAGATAACTAAAATTACCATGAACTTAATGTCATAAAATTCTAAAAATATATTGACCAACAAAATTATTTTAATTGTGAACATGTGGTCACAAGAGTCTGTAAAAATACCAAAAATCCACAAAAATACGAATATCACTCTAGAAATAAATTTAATTATTTGAGGCGTGATAGCAAGCTTACATAATCACTTTAATTCTAGCGAACATATAAATTTATCATATTCACCTGATAATTAGCATGTTATACACTAAGACCATGGCCACTAGAGATTCTTTGTCCTGATAAAAGCACTGATGCTAGTATGGGAATCAATAATGGCATAGATATCCATATTCAATATGACTAATATTTGATACTGTTATCAATTGTAGTTAACAATATGAAAAATATATTTATTGATATAACTATATAGACTAAAAGATAATCACACATCTATGTCGAGCAATATATCATTAATACAATTCAGCCAACCATATATATTATTTATTTTTGATATTTATAATGAAATTTAATGATATATGCAATTATGAGAGGATTATGATGGTATTATAATATTTTCATCATTTATCTTTAACCTAGTAGCCTACACATGTCTATTCATAGAGTAAATTCAAAAGGACATCAAATTATCCAAATACAATATCACTATATAATCATATTCATATGATGAGGATGATTGGTCCTGCGACCATTTGTGAAAAGAGACTAAGAAGAGGTGCCAGATGCTCTTCAGGTAAATTCATATCCAAGAAATTGATCTGTATGATCCCTGAATGATTTTATACCCAAGAATCAACTATGTAAATTTATATCACGTTGGTACTATTAGACTTTAGATGGGAGACACCTTATATGATCTCCCAATACATCAATCCTGAATTCGACAACTGATCAAGGTATGAAGCTGATCATGCCCTAGGTGATTCAAGGAGCATTGTGAAAAAGAGGGATTGGATTTACATCATAATTGATGAAACAGATTCCATAAAATTGTTGGTGAAATATTTTATACCCTTAGTAACATGTGGTATAGCTTGGTACCTCAGATGTTGGGAACTCTTCTAATTGATCTGATTAAATCAACATGTTATGTATACAAAATTAATCATAATAGCCAATAAAGAGTTATTAGGCTCATAAGTTATTGACTAGATTGGTACATGGACCTAGAGGTTCATGTGAAAAGTTTTACATGATGTTGGAGGATATACTGAAAGTATAAGGTTTTTATAAAAAAATGTATCAAGTATAAAAGTCCTACTTCAGAAACATCTAATAAAGTTTCATTTTTCCCCCACCCCTTTCCTATCCATGATCCTTGAGGATCCTTCCCTCATGAAGTGAGTGTATTGGTGAGAAGATCCCTTCAAACCTCTGACAGCACTGATCGAGTAGAAGATAAGTTGTTACAATGTGTCAAGGACTCCGCTTGTGCATCTAGAAGCAAGAGAAATTTGCGACTTTTTACACACATTAAAGGAATCAAAAGGTGCTAGATTAAACTGTAATGAGGTTAATTTGGCCATCGAATTGTTTCAGTTGTCTTTATTTATGATATGATTTGATTTGTTTTGTTTTTTCCATTAAAAAAAATCTCAGACTTACAGGTGATGTGCATAAGGCGACACACCAAAAAGGGAAATAATGAGCACAAGCGGCACATTCTGTACATACACTACAAGAGTGCAAGGTATGCCCGTCATATGGACGCATGGTTAGCCGCTGTCCTAGAGGATGGAGAAGCTTCTTTGTATTGGGTAGCAGGGGATGATTTGACAAGTCAAGTGTGAGGACTCGGCTAAGTGAGGCAAGGCACTTAAGAAATATGTGTAAGATGTGCACACATGATGAGTGGAGCATACAGACTAGCTTCCAAAATACTTTTGTAAATAATGAGTTCATATATGAGAAACTGCGTGGCCTGTTTCGTCCAAATCTAATTATCTCAACACAAACATGCGTTCTCCCACATATTTCCTACATCATGCACAACTATGAAAGTGTCAAGGCCAGCGTGCTTTTGTTTAAGGGGTGGCTGAACTTGATGCATGACGAGCCTTGAGCTAGATGGCTACATCCATGCCTATAATGGATGGTGACTTGGGGTATCCACAACAGTCATAATTTTCAAGAGCATACCTCTTGATGAAGCTTGAGAAGAATATTGCTGAATTGGTAGAAACTTGGATCCATAGTGAGAGACCATAATCCCGAAAAATCATACTTTCACCTCTCCATGACTGGCCGCTATATGTAGATCTGTGACTCAATCTATTTAGCCTATCTACTTTATGTTTATTTTATCATTTTTCTTTGAGTTTCAAGGAAGGCAAGGAACATTGGGCGTCAACTATTTTTTTATCAGACTGACCAACCAGTTTATGGATCAACTAATATATGATCAATCGAAATTTTCATTTGACCGAGTGAGAGTGATCCTACATTTGTGATCCATCAAATATTTACAATGATCGTGAGGACCAAACTTGATCGATCATGATAGAAAAGATCTTGAGTGGGTGCAAAAGACACAAGTTCGTGCAATATATTAAGTATATTTTGAAAACATCAACATTTACATCTTTCTGGTCACTCTTCTGACTGTTCGTTCTAACTCCTTTAGGGGATAATTAAAGAAGAGAACCGTCTCTAATGGCCGACCGATGCGCGTGACGATGCCGTCCCATTGGACCTCTCTTGCAGAATCTTCATGCCCATGTACCTACGGCAAAAAATTCAACAACAATCCTTCATCAGCCAAGAAGAAGAAGAATAATAAAGAAGAAGAAGAAGAAGAAGAGTAACAAGAAAAAGAAAAAGAAGAAGAAGAGTAAGAAGAAGAAGAAGAGTAACAAGAAAAATAAAAAGAAGAAGAAGAGTAACAAGAAAAATAAAAAGAAGAAAAAAAGAGTAACAAGAAAAATAAAAAGAAGAAGAAGATTAACAAGAAAAATAAAAAGAAGAAAAAGAGTAACAAGAAGAAGAAGAAGAAGAAGAAGAAGAAGAAGAAGAAGAGTAACAAGAAAAAGAAAAAGAAGAAGAAGAGTAACAAGAAGAAGAAAAAGAAGAAGAAGAAGAAAAAGAAGAAGAAGAGTAAGAAGAAGAAGAAGAAGAAGAAGAAGAAGAAGAAGAAGAGTAACAAGAAAAATAAAAAGAAGAAGAAGAGTAACAAGAAGAAGAAAAAGAAGAAGAAGAGTAAGAAGAAGAAGAGTAAGAAGAAGAAGAAGAAGAAGAAGAAGAAGAAGAAGAGTAACAAGAAAAAGAAAAAGAAGAAGAAGAGTAACAAGAAGAAGAAGAAGAAGAGTAACAAGAAAAAGAAAAAGAAGAATAAGAGTAACAAGAAGGAGAAGAAGAAGAAGAAGAAGAAGAAGAAGAAGAAGAGTAACAAGAAAAAGAAAAAGAAGAAGAAGAAAGAAAGAAACTGACCTCCCGAGCATCATGACAGTGGCCTGAGGATTGGTGCCGGGGGACTGGTTGAAGGTGGAGCCGTCGATAACCCGCAAGTAGTTCACCCCGATAACGCGATAATCCCTATCCACGACCCGCCCGGACACAGCCCCGCCATGATAGTGCCAGATGGTGAGCACCGTGTCCCGGCAGTACTGCTCCAGCGACGTCGACACGTTCTCATGGCGAGCCCGGAGGTTCATCGGAATGCTCGCCGTCATGTTCAGCAGCGCCCCCATGTTAAGATACGAGTATCGGAACCGAGAGAAGGCGCGCGACCGGATAACGCGCTCGATCGTCCTTAGGCCCCGCACGCAGCGGCGGAGATCTTCCGGGTGGTCGAAGTAGTTGAAAGCCACGGCGGGGTTGTCTTCTGGGTCGAGGCTGCGGAGCTTCATCGAACCGGTGGACTGCGGACCCATGATCTTTTCAAGGAGAAAGCCGCCGCGGAAGGAGCCGCCGTCTACGGCGAAGTTGGCGCCGCTGGCGGCTTCTATGTAGCTGCCGAAGTTGGTGATACCGACGACTTGGATGAGAGAGACTTCGACGGGGACGGGAGAAGGGACGTAGATGGCGTTCATGGGGTTGTCGGCCATGGCCGAGCCGACCCAGGGCTGGTCCAGGACGGGCTCGATGTTCATCTCGTGGAGGTGGGCCGCCGGGCCGATGCCGCTCAGCATGAGAAGTTGCGGGGAGCCGATCGCGCCTGCGGAGAGGATGACGTCGCCGCGCCGCCCGGGCTTGAGGTAGGCCCATTTTGACGTTCCTGTGGCGTCGCGGAACTCTACGCCGGTGGCCGACGGGGGGCCTCCATCTGCGTCGAAGTGCCGAGGTTCTTTTTCAGGTTTTAAGTAGAAGAAGAAGAAGAGAAGGATTTAGAGAGAGAGAGAGAGAGAGAGAGAGAGAGAGAGAGAGAGAGAGAGAGAGAGAGAGAGAGAGAGAGAGAGAGAGAGAGAGAGAGAGAGAGAGAGAGAGAGAGAGAGAGAGAGAGAGAGAGAGAGAGAGAGAGAGAGAGATTGGAGGGAAAGAAGCGTTTTTTTTGGAAAGAAGAGTGATATGGAAGCGATCAGAATTTTAGAGGGCCCTCCGTCTGCATGGTAGGGCCGAGGTTCGTTTTCAGAGTTTTAGAAGAAGAAGAAGAAGAAGAAGAAGAAGATGATGATGAAGATGAAGATGAAGATAAAGATAGAGAGAGATGGAGAGATAGATAGATAGAGAGAGAGAGAGAGAGAGAGAGAGAGAGAGAGAGAGAGAGAGAGAGAGAGAGAGAGAGAGAGAGAGAGAGAGAGAGAGAGAGAGAGCGAGAGAGAGAGAGAGAGAGAGAGAGAAGCTGTCTAGGGTTTAGAGAGAAAGAAGAGTGATATGAAAGAGATAATAATTTTAGAGGGCCCTCCGTCTGCATGCCAGCGCCATGGTTGGTTTTCAGGTTTTTGGAAGAAAAAGAAGAAAAGAGGGACTTAGAGAGAAAGACGGAAGAGAAGCTTTTTTAGAGTTTAGTGGAAAAGAAAATGAATTTTAGAAGAGGGAAAAGAAGATGAGATATATAGGAAAGAAGGAGAGTGTCGCCAAAAGAAACAGAGAGCGAGGGTTTTGTAGATTTCACAGAGATATTAAAGAAGAATGAGAAAGTTTCGGAGAAGAATAAAAAATGGGAGGAGTATTAGAAAGAAAAAAGAAATAGTTAATGAAAAAAGAGGAGAGCGTTTTGGGAAGTGAGAGAAATTGTGAGAGAAAAGAAGCGAGCTTCCGAGTAAAAGGAAGAGTAAGTTACGATGGAAAAAAGCCCGCCTTAGACAGAGAAAATGAATTTTGAGAGAGAAATAAGAGAGTACTAGATCTAGAAAAGAGAAGAGAATCGTGTTTTAGACCAGAAAAAAGGATGGAGTTTCAGATACAACAAAGAGATGGGAAAAAATGAAGGAACTTCTAATAGAAAGAAAAAAAGAAAAACTGCTGCTTATACACGCAAAAAAGGAGTTCTAGACGGGAAAAAAAAGGGAAAAAATGCGGTTCAGACAAGGCTAAAAACGAGTGAAATCCAAACAGAAAACAAAACCCAGGAGTTTAAAGACACACCGTAGGCGTCGAAGATGACGTTCTTAACGGTGGCAGAAAGGAAAACGGAGAGCATTCCAGGATCAGCGTGGGAGAGAAGATCAGCAGCGGTGTGACGCCGGCCCTGCGCGTCAAATATCGACCCTCCGAGCTTCGTCCCGGGCACATGATCAAATGTAAACCCATTAAACGGCGTAACCCCGGCTTCCAAAAGCCCATCAAGAACAGCCCTCTGCCACTGCCTCATCTCCGGCCGGTGCGCCACCACTCGCTCGACCCAAGCGTACGACTCGTTAACCAGCGCGCCGTCCCAGCCAGCGGCGCGCACGAACTCCGGCGCGGCGCGGGTGTAGAACCCGGCGTTGAGGCAGCTCCCGCCGCCGAGCACGCGCGCGCGCGCGTTGATCACGCCTTCTTCGGAGACGAAGCGCTGAGACGGAGACTCCGGAGAGAGGTCGGAGAGCGTGTCGGCGAAGTGAACGAGGTTGGAGATGTTGCTGTTGCCGTAAGGCGAGCCGCCTCGTTCGAGGAGGAGCACTCGGAAGGATTGCGAGAGAGTGGCTGCGAGGGGGCAGCCCGCCGTGCCTCCGCCCACGATTATGTAGTCGAAGTAGTCCATTTCCGGCGCGTCCGTCGCGTTCATCACGAACGATGAGTATGGAGCTGGGTTGCGCCGCGACGATCAGTGCATAGAATTGAATTCATAGGTAGATTTACGCAAAGATCCATGAAGACTTCGGTTTTTTGTTTTGTCGTAATACATGCAGGAATAGAGACGGCAGGATAGTTCTTATGAAGATAGATCTCTGAATCGGATAATTTGTAATGCAAGGAAAGATGGGTAATTCTTATAAAGATAAATCTCTGAATTAGATATCTTGATATACAAGGAAAGATGGATAGTTCTTAGATCAGCGAATATATTCTTCAGTTCTTATAGCGGTAAATATAAGATCTATCGATAATCAGACTGAATCAGATAATTTGATAGTTTGCAAGGAAAGATGGGTAGTTCTTATCGAGATAGATCTCTGAATTAGATAACTTGATACAAGGAAAGATGGATAGTTCTTTGATCAGCGAATATATTCGTCAGTTTTTATAGCGGTAAATATAAGATCTATCGATAATCAGGCTGAATCAGATAATTTGATGGTTTGCAAGGAAAGATGGGTAATTCTTATAAAGATAGATCTCTGAATTAGATATCTTGAAATACAAGGAAAGATGGATAGTTCTTAGATCAGGGAATATATTCGTCAGTTCTTATAGCGGTAAATATAAGATCTATCGATAATCAGACTGACAGGTAGATAGATATGAAGATCTATAGATAGACAGCCCGACGATTAGTGCATGAACGCTTGTTGCGTGTGTGCGGATTGATACGTATTATTACGCAATGATCTATGAAGACTTGGGTTTAATGCTGTCATAATACGTGCATGGTTGCGCCGCGACGGTCAGTGCATAGATTGAATTGATAGGTAGATTTACGCAAAGATCCATAAAGACTTGGGTTGTTTTGGGTAGAATGACTGATATAGACATAGATTGATGTATGGATCATGAATTGAGACAGCAGGATAGTTCTTATAAAGATAGAGCTTTGAATCGGATAACTTGATATACAAGGAAAGATGGGTAGTTCTCATTAAGATGGATCTATGAATTAGATATCTCGATATACAAAGAAAGATGAATAGTTCTTATATCAGTAAAAATAAGAAATACCGATACACAGACAGACAGGTAAATAGATAAAGATCTATGGATATCTAGGTCGATGATCCGTGAAGAAAGTTTCATGAATATGTAGATTGTAGATAGATTATTGGATAGATCCATAAAGATGTATATTATGTGTTGTGACATATGTACATACTAAGGCAGATAGATGCATAGGAACATACACTGACAGAAAGACATAGATTTAGGGATAGATTGATGGGTGGATGTATAAACTGAGACAGCTGGATATTGATGAATATACATATATCGACAGATTCGTAAGATAAGTTGTCTTGAAATATGTTTGCATGTAAGGATAATTGGATAAATAGTTCTTATGAATCATAGAGTTATCTACGATGAGAGGTATATGGACAAATTTGAAAGATAAGACTGTTGTTAAAAATAAATAAATATAAACAAAGGTAGAACGGCAGATCTATATGATAAGAAGTATATCTTGATATATCTACACATGAAAATATAGGCAGTTCATATACATATACATATATATATATATATGAGATCTGGGCTTATGCATACATGGAAATATATTTAGTTCTTATATAATGATGAGAAATAAAAAGGCAGATGCATAATATAAGTCAGATATCTTGATAGATGATTACATGGAAATATAGATACCTCCTATGAATCATCATATAGCAATAATGAGAGGTAGATAGATAGAGAGACAGACATGTATATATATACAAGGACAGAGAGACAGACAGACAGGTAGATAGATACATGGATTTGTAGATAAATATGTAGATAAAAAGATCAAGAGAGAGGAGAGGGAGAGACAAGCACAAAGACGGAGATATATAATTATTTAGATCGTTAGGGAGGGAGACAGAGGGAGAGATAGATAGTTCCCAGTACCTTGATCTGCTAAGCAAAGACCTCGGAGGATCGAAAGGAACCCCACCATGGCCAGCACAGTGAGTCTTCCAGGGAGCAATCCCATCTCTCTCTCACCCATCCTCTCTCTTCCTCTCTTAAGCTTGGCCCTGCCTTCTCTCCTCTACTTCTGCAATAAGAAGAAGACACTGGGAAGGGTCGATGAGTTGCCGAGGGAGCCAATGAAGCTTTTTATAAGAGAAGGCAGAGCTCTTCAACAACCGGCGTGCAAAGAAGTCCTCCGCGTCGTCGCTATCGTTGCCCATTATTTTAGAGATTTCCTGGGAGGGAAAGAAGAGGCTATGGGAGATGATCTTTGCGCGCTCTTCGGCGCCAAGATACTGAGGAAGGCTGGAGAGAAGGTGCAGGTATTTACTATCGCACCAAAAACTGCTTGGAGGGAGAAGAAAAGGCAAAGAAATCTGGGCAAGTTTTGTCTCGCTTGGCATGGGCTTGCTGCCACCCTGTTGGGTTACTTGCCACTTTCTTTGCATTTCTTGCTGCAGTGAGAGGAAATTATGGGCGCAGATGCCCCCCCACATGAAGAAAGATATGGGGCGAAAGAGAGAGAAGGAGAGAGAGAGAGAGAGAGAGAGAGAGAGAGAGAGAGAGATAGAGAACGAGGGAAAGATAAATAAAGCGAGCGAGGAAAGAGAGATAATAAAGAGAAAGTGAGAAGAGAGATTGAAAGATGGAGAGATCAATAAAGAGAAAGAGAGATAGAAAGAGAGAGAGAGAGATGAATAAAGAGAGAGATATAGGTAGAAAGAGAGATAAATAAAGCAAAGGAGAGACAAATAAAGCGCAAGAGAGATAAATTAGGAAAGAGAGATCGAGATAGAAAAGAGAGATAGAGAGATGAATAAAGCGCGCGAGAGATAAATAAAGAGAAATAGAGATAAAAAAGAGAGATAGATAAAGCGAGAGAGAGAGATAGAAAAGAAAGATAGATAGAGAGCGAGATAAACAAAGCTAGAGATAGATAGAAAAGAGAGGTAGATAGAGAGTGAGATAAATTAAGTGTGTGTGAGAGAGAGATAGAGATAGATAGAGACCGAGGTAAAAAAGCGAGAGAAAGATAGAGATGGAAAAGAGAGGTTGAAAGAGCGAGCTAAATAAAACTAGAATGGGATAGAGATAGAAAAGAGAAATAGATAGAGAGTGAGATAAATAAAACTAGAGAGAGAGACAAATACAAAAGAGAGATAGAGAGAGACAAATACAAAAGAGAGATAGAGATAGATAAATAAAGAGAGATAGAGATAGAGATAAATAAAGCGAGATAGAGATAGAGAGAGATAAATAAAGAGAGACAGAGATAGAGATAAATAAAGCGAGATAGAGATAGAGAGAGATAAATAAAGAGAGACAGAGATAGAGATAAATAAACCGAGATAGAGATAGAGAGAGATAAATAAAGAGAGACAGAGATAGAGATAAATAAACCGAGATAGAGATAGAGGGAGATAAATGAAGAGAGATTGAGATAGAGAGAGATAAATAAAGAGAGATAGAAAAGAATATAAAGAAAGAGCGATAAACACAGAGAGAAATAGAGAGATTAATTAAGAGAGAGAGCGGGAGAGAAAGAGTGTGAGACAGCGAGGGAGAGAGAGATGGGGTGAAGGAAAGGAGGGAGGGGATAGAGAGAGAGTGAGAGAGAGCCATAGAGAAGATGGTGACCTCTCTCTCTATCCCCCTCCCTCACCATCGGTCGAGCTGTACTGCAGGAAGGATTTACTGATGGTGACAAGGTCACCCGCTTGTGTCGTTAATTTCATTCTCTCTCTCTCTCTCGCTTTCTCTTTCTCTCTCACTCTCTCACTTCCTGTCACTTTCTCTTTCTTTCTCTTTCTCTCTCACTCTCTCAGTTTCTCTTTCTTTCTCTTTCTCTCTCACTCTCTCAGTTTCTCTTTCTTTCTCTTTCTCTCTCACTCTCTCTCTCACTGACTCACTCTCTCTTTCTTTCTCTTTCTCTCTCACTCTCTCACTTTCTCTTTCTCTTTCTCTCTTTTTCTCTCTCTCTCTCTCTCCCTCTCTCTCTCTCTCTCTTCATGACAATATAATCATTAAGCTTAACCATTGTTTTTACTCGCCCACACATCAAAATCACAAATTAACACATGGGTTCGCCCTTGATCTTAGTTTCTCTCTCTAAGCTAGCTTCCACAGTCCTCTTGGCTCCTGATCGCCATCTTTCTCTTTCTAGATGAAGACATGCTTCTTGGCTTCCAACGCCGTCCCCCAACAACATGAAATCACACGCAAAGAACGGCCATCTTTTATGAAGAGAGTAGTTGGGCCAGGCCGGCTATGATATTTATCCGGCCCACCAACCCAACAGACTAGAATTGAACAATAATGGGCCCAGCCCAGCCCATAATAATGACGTCAGCAAACACCCGGTCAACAGCCAAAGTCAATGCCAATAAGATGAACCTCTCCCCTAGGAAAGGGCCCCTGAAGAGGCTCCACGTGGACGTGGCTCTCGCCGATGATGACGTGGCACGGGACGACGGCGGCGGCACCGTTGAGCACGACGCTGCAGCCCTGGTAGAGCCCCTGCTTCGGCTCCTGGTTCAGAGCGCACGAGCGGGGAATTGATAACTTGTAACCGTCGGCCGCCAAGTCCTCCGGGGCTCTCAGCACGAGCCGGTGGGCCCGGCCCAGCAGCTCCGCCACGTATTTCACGTCGCCGGCCGCCAATGCCTGCCTGACACGTGTCGAGGATACCGGCTCCATTGCGGTGGCGCTGGATTTGCTGTCGAGGACGGAGCTCAGGATGTGGGCTTCGAGCCCAAACTCGTCGCAGAGCCGCACTAGCTCGGCGGCGTCGCCGGATGCCCGGTACCCAAACCGGTAGTTTTCTCCTGGAATGTGTAAGAATTGATGTTTAATCCCATAACAAGATGTCAAGAGCAACTTGAAATGTGATCAAGAGCAATTATGATGGAATCAATTAAGATTTTTAATGATGTACGGGTAGAATACAGGGTTAGACAAAATTAATTTGACCTTGAGAAAAGATAAGAGGATGGAATTAGCATCGTCACTGACATCGTTAAATTTTATTATTGTTATCATCATCCATGGGTCACTTGAACAAATGGAGGTGATGATGATGAATTCAACAGATGAATGATGAGGAGAATGACAACAATTACGATGGTTGTAGAATACCTGATTATGACGACCATGACAACACCCTTGTTAAATACTATATCTTAGTGCGGAAATCAATGCATGGCTATGACAATGACAATGATGAGAATTTATTATCAACAAACGTTTCATCATGACCAGATGGATGATAGTGACAATGATGATGATCTGGGGAACAGGACGGCAATAACAATTCATCATCATCTTCATTGTCTACCTAAAATAAAAAATACTTTTGAAGAGGCTGACCTAGCGATTTAAATTAGCAGAAACCATCTTAGACAAACAGCGTTGTCGACAGCGTCATCACCTTTCTTATCATCCATCATCATCCTCGTTAAAAATTGAATCAGAAATCTTTCTAAAATGGGTAGGCCTAAGTTAGACGACAGCACCATAGACAAAAGTGCGAACACAGTATCTTTTCAAAACAATATTGAAAAGAGACAATTCAATATAACTTGTCATGTTTCTGGAAGGTTTGACCTGGGAAGAGTTGTGACAAAGAGAGTGCCTTAAGGTTAGAAAAAACCATTAAGACAAGAGTAAGTGAGACAGCAAGACATTGTCTAGAGACGAGTAGGTGAAACAACACCAGAACCAGACAGATTTCCTAAAAGAATGAGGTAAGGAAAGAGTACATGCGAAGGAGTGACCAATGAGGAAATGGAAGACAAAATATGGAGACAAGAAAAAGACAATAGGGTTACCTGCAACAACACCACTTATTCTGAGATCCTTGGAAAGCCTTTCCACGAACTGACGTGGGGAGAGATGGCGAACCTTGGAGAATTCCACGTGGAACTCGAGCGGGACAACATCACCACAGAGCGGAGCCCACGACGAGAGCACCCGCTTCCTGTCGCATTTTGCAACAATGGGAGCCCTAACATGGAACCAAAATTTTGTTTTAATAATTAAAAAACGAAGCCAATTAGCATGAAAAATGTTTATGTTAATAAATTTTAAGGGCACTGCACAGAATTTGAAACAAAGTAAAATTTAAAATTCAAATATAATTTTCTTCAGGGGTTGGCAACTACCTGTCCTTCCAACCAAGAATTTCAGCCATGCCCACAAAGGAAAGAAGGAAAGGAGAGCCAGCTTTTGACGCCTGTATGGCAAGTTGGCGGTGCCCACGGTGGAGAGCATCAAACTTACCCAAAGCGACAATACCTCCTACAACAGAGGACCACGATAATTAGATTGTGACCGCAAAGGCAAAGAATTTGGCAGAGAATTCATTTTAGGCTAAGATATGACAGGAAGTAAGAAAGAGAACTGGCGTTTGAAGAAAAAAAAGTAAACTGACAGAAAAAAAGCACAATGCCGTCTCTGACTAGCACAACAAGGTCAATTATTTAACTTTAAATAATGGAAAACGAAATAATTGATTCAATATGCTCTCGATGAACTGAAAAAACATTATTAGAATGATATTTGCCAAAGTTTGATATACCAGTTACACATTCCTGGTCTGGACCACAGTCAACAAGCAATTTATCATTCCCTGACTCCATCTCATTAATGTCCAACCCTGAAGGTGCAGATGATTTTGAAAGGTCTGTAGAGAAGTGCATACTCCTCAATGAGGATTGTGAGAGGCAGTGTGCCCTGTACAACCAGATCCGACAAATACGATTACTAAGAAATTGTGAAACTCGTAATAAATTTGTATAAATTGAGAATAAAATTTAGAATATTTCTGGAGCAACATAAGTGTGAGACATTGAAACGTAATGATGAAAATAATAAACACGGAGAACTATAAAAAGATAACTATTAATGATTATCTTCAGATTTATTTCATGTTTTATGATTAAAATCAGCACAAATTCACGCAAGTTTTCTTGAAGAATGTTGGATAACCACATACCCTAATATAATGGTAAATCTTACTTCACCAGAGCATTTTTTTCCGTTCGTTGTCAGTAAGTTAACAATGTCATATACTGATAACAGATTTTGTTAGGTCTCGATTCCTTTAATTTTTTCCTGTCTTATCATAGAAATCCTCTCCAAATTACAAACGGTTCCTTATCAAGTACAGCAAAATAGTCAAATAAAAAATCGGTGGTCCCTTATCATGTGTAGGAAAATAGGATCGGAACCAGTTCTTGTTTAAGAGAACTTATAGAAAAAGTAAGCTAAGTGCTAGTTAGACTAACCGGTAGTGTAAGCAGTCACGTGCCATAACCTCCCGACAAGAGCACAATCTCTGCACAATTGAACCCAACAAGTATCTTTCCTGAGATGATAAAAAGAATTTAAAAACTATGGAATTTGGACAATAAGAAAACGGTATACCATAATGTCGAAGATCAAAATCCTGCCTAAAAGTAAAGAAGAAGAGTAACACCCTAGATATCAGTCATAGCTTTTAACACAGCGGTAAGCCCTCAAATTCCAACATGCTTAATTCCCAAAGACGAGAAACTAAGTTTCAGTTTAAGATAATTGGAGAAATAATAGAGAGGAGTTAATAATAGTCAGGAAATTCGCATCCATAAGTTTTCAGAATGGAAATCAAACCGACATGAAAATTTCTAGGTTGTAATCATTTATCAGAAACCTAATTTTAAGTTCAAAATGGTATAATATTAATCAGTGAAGGATACGACACCGCAACTAAGATTACACTTCTCAGATATTTCCCCCGACACGAAATTAGACAAGTATGAGTATCATACTTTTTCCGTGTCGGAGGCTACTTGCAAATCCCGTTCATTAAAGACAATAAATGATTGTTCCAACGTCAGAATACATTAATATTTCTAACTTTTCGGGGAAAAAATCAAATGGGCATGAAAAATTCCAAGTTAAACCATTTATCATAAACCTCAGTTTCAGTGAATCCGAGAAATGTTCACGGGAAGATAATAAAGGCCAGTCAAGGAAGGAGAAACCACCGAAACTAACATTAAAAAAATATGAAAATGGACATATGCGAACAACTCCAGGAAAAAAGACAGTAAGAGGAGGGAAAGACTACGGGAGACGGGAAGAACGCACGCTCCGTCGAGTGCTGGCCACCAGAAAACCCCCATTTGGCCGCAGAAACCTCGCATCTGAACCCTTTCCTGCAATTAATCAATCACTCGTCGATCAAAGTTCCAGAACGACCAAGAAACGATAATTAAACGGTCTGAGATATATATATACCTCATGCCGATGGAAGATCCGAGCTTCATGGATGCGACGGCAGTCGCGGTAGAGACAGAATTCGGAGAAAATGGAGATGGAGCGCTCTTGCTTAGCGGAGGCGCCATGGAAGCGCGCTGAAGCGAGCAGACCAAGGAAAGGTAGAGTCTAACGAGCCCCTTTTTAATCTCAGCCCTCCACGTCACCTTCTATCGCGATCCAACGGTCAGGCATTTCCCACGTCGATTTTCATCATCATCATAAGTAAACTTCGACCTTACCTTTAGTAGTAGGCAGGATAAAAATATCTTACTTTTATTTTTGTCTACTCTCAAATTTGTACCCAGCACTGGGCTTGTTGAACTGATGACTGCCCGTCATCCGTCATCGTCTGGAGCAATTGACGAATGACTGAACGGAACGATTTCCACCATTCCTGTCATCGGTCGCCCATCATGGTCTGGAGCGATTGATGCATAACTAAACAGAATGATTTCCGTCGTTTTCGTCATCCGTCATCCGTCAAAAAATATATTTACTCTATTTTGTTCTGCCCTCATATTTTTACTCAGCTCTAAACTTGTTGGAACTGATGATGGAGGATGACTAATGATGATTTGGATGATGGAACTGTGGATACAAGAAACAAAAATTGAAAGTGAAGACCATTGTAGACAGAGACGATGAGCATGTTTGTCGTCTTTGACGAGGAGGAGAAAAATCGTAGGCAAGGACGAGGACCATCCTGGAAGAGGAAGAAAACTTCTGCGAATGGGAAAGACTATCTTTGTGAATGGGGACGAGGACTTTCATTATTCTAGTAGGCAGGACAAACTTTTTTTTATTCTATATTTATCCGCCCTCATAATTGCACTCAGCCATTCTTAAAATGATTTTTTATTATTTTGAAATTTCCAATAGTTAGATTAACTTTAACGTAACTATAAGGAGCCATAATTGTACCTTTGATCCGTGTTATTTAGGCTACAATGCGTGATGTGTTAGAAGATAGTTTCTGGACTAAAGATGTGGCGGCCGTGTTGTAGGATTGGATGTCGGATGATGAGACATCATTAGTTTCATCCCAACCCATTATCATACATCCGTACGAATCCGCAGACAAATGACTGATAATATTATGTCATTTCCATCATTAGTCATCAGTCATATGGGCAAGTCGATGGATGGCTGATGACACACATTTTTAGTAGCCTAATCTGACCATATTTACATGTTAATTTGCATTAAATTTATCAAGCTTAAATGATTAAATTTATTGTAAAAATGGTATTTTGAATTTTATGCATTTTTAGGCATTCTAAGGGATTTTACTGACAAAAAAATAAAATTTTGAGTCAAAATATGATTTTTCCTGAATTTGTCAACATTATATTCATAAAGGTACGAATTTTTCTTGGGCTTAGATTTAATTTAATATGAATTTTGGATTATTTTTTAACCCCTTTTATTTCTGTGATGCCACATCTCACCATTCAATTCCTGGAACAACATCCAGCTTGCAATTAGGACTAATGATTGGTGACAGCCAATCATTACCCTTCATTAATGATTGGCATCAGCCAATCATTGATCTAAGACCATTATGGCATCTCAATTAGTGATGCCCTAATGTCATTTATGACTAATGCTTTCTCTCTTAATTTTCTTGTAGTAGTGTGACATGGCCCAATAAAAAAATGAGCTTTTTGCAATGAATGTTATGTGGAGACCAAGGTTCAAACATTCAGAAAAAATAATTTTTAAAACAGTTTGACTGGTCAAAAGTTGCAGCGCACAAGTACACATGGTGCATATGTGTCATCCTATCAATGGCTTTTAAAGGGGAGGCATTGACATGCCGCCATGTCAGGAGTGACATAATTATTAAATAGTATATTTTAATATTAAATTGTTGTCTATTAATTTGTCTTTTTTCCAGAGGTGACAGGTGGCGCAACCAGAGACGTAGATCACAGATGACGAGGAAAAGTCTGAGCCAATCATTGCATTAATTGTCATGACGAGACAAAACCCTAACAAAACAGCATGATGTTGCTGATGAGTAGAGAGAAAGCTTTTGAGTAAATCAATGGCTAGAAGTTGTCCAACTTCCAAGCTTGATATCTAACAATCCAAAACTCTGATTGAGCTGAAATTTTTAGAGTTTTATGTCCTCTATACATCCATACAGCTGGATCTATAAGTTGAGCTCTTGATATTTGTAAAATTATATTTGAGCTCACTTCCTTGCAGAGAGGCAGATTGAAAGATGGCGAAGTTTTGAAGGTCCATCAAGGTTTTTCTTGGTGTCTTTGGTGCTTGGAGAGGGTCAACATAGAAGTGGGGAGACTAATCTGCATCAGGAAGATGCCTTGATCCCACAGGAACATAGGGATCTAAGGTTAGCCTCTTGCCTCCCGCTAATTATTCTTCACCACATTTAGGTAAATCATCCATCCTCATCCATCATCATCTACAATCCACCTCACGTGTCACCTACGCCATCAGAAACTCGTAACGTGTTTCCCGCTCTACTCGTCTAAGAAAACCTGAAGCTCTATCTACTCCTATTTCAATCCTCACTCTACTTTTCACTGCCTCCATCACCACACCATCATCTTCATCCCATCTTTCTTTTTCAGCCTGCTATATTATATAAAACCCTAATTAGTAAAACCTAAACTATTAAACCCAAAATTATCTACCTCTTATCATTAATTCTAACCTCGTCTCACAGCCTCCATTCACATCTTCCTTCACCCTAAGCTCTAGTTCTACTCGCTTGATAAGGATTCATTACTAGTATGATACTCGTTCCATCTTATTAAATGACTACTACCCCTATTGTGACTAACATCTTTGCCCATTCACTACCTCTTACACTATACATAAACCCTTCTCACCTTCTAGAATTCACCCTTCGAAAAAGCTATTTACCTAAGATCTGTTCCCTATGGAGACGACCCTTGATCATCGCTATCTAGATAAATTATTAAATGAGTAAAGGTTTATAAATATTATTGATTAAACTCAAATTCACAATGACATAAATTTCACCCTAATTTTGAGCTATCAATTGACGCCGTTGCCAGAAACAGTTGTCATTTGGGATTTTTACTTTGTTGTTTGGTAATTATCTTTTGTTAAATTAACCTCTATCTTGATTGAGTCAGCGCATTAAATTCCATTTATATCCACAAGAAGGTACATTTTAATTTTCTAGTCATGTTATTTATCTTTATAGATCACTTAGAATTTTGATAAATTCTAAGTTAAATGACCGATAGAAACACAAATATACACTATAAATTAGGAAATGAAATTGAATGGGGGGGAACCTCTAATGATACAGATATTAATGATGATGTTAAGGATTATGTGATAAATGAGAATGTAAGACTAATAAATAGAAGACAAAGATTAAATGAATATTCCAAGCCTCTAGGGTATGAACAACTAATCAAAATTAACGGTTTGTTTGCTGAAGGGTCAAATTTTAAGATAGATCATCATATGATTCAATCTCTTCCCATGTTTCACGGTTTATCCCAAGAGGAACCTTATAAACATTTAAAAGAATTCCCTCTCATTTGTCAAAATTTTCATTTTGCGCAACGTCAGTAATGTGCAATTAAAATGAGATTATTTCCATTCAGCCTTCATGATAAAGCTCAGTAGTTGGTTTACTTATTTATCTGTGAGTTTAAATAGTTGGAAATAAAGGGATATTGCATTCTTGAAAAAATATTATTCCATTGAAAAACTAATACATATAGGAGAACCATATGAATCCTTCATAGATGCATGCGCGAAATTAAGGGGATTAACACGAAAATGTCCACATCATGGCATAGAATAATGGGAGATTTTCCAAACATTTTATGCAAGGTTAAGAGACCAAGATCGTAAGACGATCACTGTGGCTAATGGAGTTACGTTTATGCGTAAATATCTAGATGAATCCATCGAGATTCTAGAAACCCTTGCAGAGAACGATGCCTACTATGCCACTCTCAACTAACATGGAAGAAACACAAATGCTAGAAGAGGTGGAATGATCAAGGTAAGTGTTAGCGGAACCAAATTTATGGATTGATTAATTAGTTAAAAAAATTTCTAATGAAAAATAACAGAAGGACACTACCAGGAATCAAGAATGGAAGATAGAGATTAGATTTGGGAGACAGAAAGAGAGAGAGAAAGATAGAGAATTGGGAATGAGGAAGAGTGAGAGGGATAGAGAGTAGGGTGGATGGACAGGAACAATGTGAGGGAAAAATATCAGAGTGGATGCAGAGGAAGAGTGAGAGGGAAACAGAGAGGGTGAGCAATAGGTTTAGAGAGGGGGAAAGAAAGAGGTTGTCAAGTGATCAAGTGGATACCTGAGGTAGCAGCGACATCAGAAATGGGAAATGGGTGTCTCGGTAAAGAGGGGATGTGCTGAAAGAAACCCTGAGATGCTAGAGTAAATGCACAATATACCAATCCATATAATATGATAATATAATAAATAAGTACTATAGACACCAGTATGATGTCAGTGTCCTTTGTCTAATGCATTGGATGTATGCTTGTCACATGCAGATACAGAGAAGTTTCTCCAAGAACTCCAAAGGCAAGGGAAGAATTAATAGAGAATAAAAAATGGAATGAATAATAAACCAGGAATAGATGGAGAATGGAGAGATGGAATAAAAACCAATAGATTAATAGAGAAAAATCTCTTTCACCATAGCAGTAAAACTCCTTGAGATTGTAGGTCGCCTTTGAGTTTGAAAGAGAATCAAACGCTTCTACATAGGGCAAGGAATTGGCTAAAAAAAGGCCCATTCATGAAAGAAACTTACAAGAGAGATAAAGGGGGATGTGGCTTTTGTTTCCCATGCACGTCCCTCTCTTTCTAATCGTTGACAAGTCAAGCACCCATTTCCTGCATTCCTGTGATGTGGGGGGGGGGGGGGATTGGACAGATGACAAACTGTCATCTGCTTTTCAAATTCATCCTCGGTCATTGTCCAAAGAAATGGACAGATGACTGAGCGAATGATCTTCAATTATATGTCACATGTGATGGATGACTGATGGAAAAAATGACGTAATATATGACAATGATGCCTGATGATATTCAGGCTACTAGAAATGTGAAATAATATATAAAAATAAAAATATAATAATAAAGTACCTTCATAGACAGAAAAGCTGGGGACGACAACTGTGGACAAAGGGGACAATGACCGTATATGATGTAGATGGAAACAGATGATCATGCGGATTAGGATTGCCCATGATGCTAATGACGATCAGAGTACGACAAGAGTCAACAGTAGGGACGACGACCTCTGACAATGTAGATGATGACCATAGATGACGGGGATGATGGCCATCAATGACGCACATGACAACCATCACTGGTGGGAATGGCTAGCATGAACAATGGGGATGATGACCATCGATAACACAGACCATGACCACCACCTACAGAACCAACTAACATGAGCGATGGGGAGGATGAATGTTGAGGATGCAGTCAATGACCGCTGAGGATGCAAATGACCTCTAATGATAGGGCGATAACTATCGATGACAATGTCGGAGTTGTGATGATGACGGGAGGATGACCAATGACAATGGGGATGACAAAAATTGATGACTGAGGAAGACAACCAACAATGATGGGGACGATGACTGAGGAAGACACAAAAAATGATGATGATGATGGGGATGACGACCAATAGTGAGAGGATGATGACTGATTATGACATAGACGAGGAGAAGAACAATGGGAACGATGATGACACGATGACCGGCAACTGGACAACCACTGCAATTGACAAGGATGATGACCGCCACCAATGCGACGATGACCATGACGAGGGGGATGACAACTGTCAACAAGGCGGATGATGACCATCAAGGACAAAGATGAAGACCATGAATGATGGTACGATGGTTATCATTGATGGAGACAATAATTGTGACCGACAACGGGGATGATGTTCATCATGAACGCGGATGAGGAAGAAGACATATGATAATTATCTCTCTCACACACTCTCTCTCCATCTCTTTCTCGCTCTCTCTCTCTCTTCCCATCTATCTCTTTTTTTTCTCCCTCCCTGTTTATCTTGATTTCACTCTCTCTACGTCTACCTATACTCTCCCTCTTGATTGCTTGTTTTCCCTTTCTATCACTCTCAATCATTCTCTCTCGTTCTCTCTTATCACTCCCTCTTGTTGTTTCTCTCTCTACCTCTCTCTCACTATCAAATACTTTCTCTCTCTCTCTCTCTCACTATCAAACACTTTCTCACTCTCTCGCTACCTCTCTCTCACTATCAAACACTTTATCTCTCTCTTTCTCTCTGTCTTGCACGCTCTCTGGTTGCTCGCTCTTTTTCTGTTGTTGTCGCTCTCTTTCTCTCTCTACCTCTCATTTGCTCTATTTCTTCTTCTCTTTCATCCTCTCTCTCTTTATCTCGCAGATGCTCATCCCACTCACTCGCTCTCGCACTTGTTTTTTTACTTTCTCTGTCTCCTCACACCTGCTCTCTCTCTCTTGCACAGTTTCTCTCTTTTGTTCGTTGATTTTCTTTCTTTTTGCTCCCTGTCTCTCTCTTTCTCTTTTTTGCTCTCTCTCTCTCTCTAGTGCGCTTTCTAATTTTCTCTCTCCTTTTTACTCGACACTCACACTCTAGCTAGCACTCTTTTTTGAGTTTCTTTCTCTCTCTCCTTGCAATCTCTTTCTATCTCTCTTTATCTCTCCATTCAGCCTCTCTATACACATATAGTCTACTTTGTCATCCATTTGTCCATCATGAGTTCTATTTTCTGCACAAGACGAATGATGGAACGGGACTGATGATCAAGTTTTGATGATGACAAAACATGGACAGATGATGTAATGATTGAAATGAAATGTTGTGGACAGATGAATGAACAAAAGTTCATTTAGTCCCATTTCATGTGTCTGAAAGCATCATCTGTCATTCATCCGAAAAGGCTACTGATACTATCCCAACATAGGGAGGTGAATATTGGGTTGTGGGCCTACGCTTTTGATGCATGAAATGAATCTCAACGAGCAGAAGCATGAGATCAGTTCATAAATGATCTCTAAAACATGTAATGTAATTAGCAAATTTTGGGAACTTTTTTCACCCATGACTTCCTTCCTAAAAGAATTTTTCAACTCAATCAATTCCTCAGCCTCCAGCGGTATCCATGCAACTAGAAGGTTGTTGGATCTCCTCTCCTTCTTCAACACTTTTTCTTGAAGATTTTGTAAATCTTCTCACCATCCAAGACTTGTGGAATGATTGGAAAATGTAAAGAAAGAAGAAAGGTGGGTGGGACATGTGTTGGTTTATGGAGGCCTTAATCTGGATGAAAACTTAAATCAATTTGCATCAAAAGAGTTAAAAGGAATCGTTATGACATCAACAAAATATGAAATGAATCACCTTTCTAGGGATCACATCCATGATTTCTTGGATCCTTGAGCAAGACGAGTCAAGCTGCTCATGTATGCAACCTCAAGATGTATCCACACAATCGTCGCCACATCAAGCCCTCTATCATCGTCGTTATGTTGTCCCGATTGCATCAGGAATGGAGAGGAACTATGGGGAGAAGGGAGAATAAAGGGAAGGCCCATGAACAATTTTAGTATCAGTGAATTTTGTTCAAATCCTTACCCTATTTATACTAAATAAGTATTTTTCATTAAAACCCCCCAAAATTTTAGTATTTTCTTCTAATGTTCAAAAGACCATTTGCATGTGACCTTCTAGACCCATGTATTAGTCTAGTTAACAACTCTAGAGGCCCAATAACATTTATTGGCCTTCCAAATTAATTATTTTATCATCATATAAATTAATTAATGTCAGATTGATTTAAAACAATTGATAGGTTGAGTCTTCAATCCATGGGGTGACAAGCTATACCATGTGCTTTATATAATACAAAGGAGTGTGTATATGAATGATTGTATATCGAATCACTTATGGAACATCTTTATCATCAATTATAGTGTACGTAAAGTCCATCAACCACTTGACGCTCCTAGAACGAATTAGGTTATGCACAACTATCAAACCTTAATCGGTCATCCTAGACATTACTAATGTGTTCAAAAATCATTAGAGGACTCTTCTTCAATATTGTGTTACCTTGGCCTAGGACTTCATTGCATCATCTTCCTTGAGTTGTCTCCTCTTAAACCGAGGGTGGAGGATCCCATTTTGACCATTCAATCTTCTTCGTGAACTTATTGATGCACCTGAACTAAGACTAATTAGAATCCATGATTAGAGACTGATTGGTTATTTCAAAATATTATTGCCCATCCACAAGACATCTTTGGTGTCTCAAGTCTAAGGACTACTACCACAACCATGACGTGAATCACCCTGATTGACATTTTTGTATAATACCATTTAGGGATTCGTACAAACCAATTTAACAAACTCTTTCCATTAAGTTGCACCCACTATCTCCACACTAATGGCTACGGGACCGGCCATAATCATTATATTAATGAGGCCAGATAGTGATATTCTATCTGGATACCTTAAAGTCCAATCGCATTTATAGACCTACCTTATTAATTAACTACATCAACATATAGATTAATTAATCAAGCATCAAAAAACCCAATCGATAGGTGAAATTTCTAGCTCGTGGAGTATGCCTAAATCTACACCTTCACTCGTGTGCTCTAGAACAAATAGAGTAGTCTTTGAACTCTCTTATTGAACTTTGTTTTCATCGTTTAACGTACATGTATTATCCTTTGTCCGCATGAGACTCCTATACGAATTACGGTATGGCTAATCGTCAAATCATAATCCATCATTTGGTTAGTAGTGATGTGCAATAGGGATCATCGGAGAACATATTCTCTAATATCCTCACTAATCTGGCTAGGGCATTGTCTCCATCATCTTCCTTGAGTCAATATGATCCTATACCAATGGTAGATGATCTTGTCTTGACCACTACTTGCCATTGGTAAATACTTGAATGGGATTGATGAATGAGAAGCGATGGTGAAAAAATGCGAAGGGAAGGCAGTTGAGGCAAAATATGGATGGACTGAACATACAGTCCTTTACTCACGTCCCTTTGTTTGATAACCATCATTCATTATCCATCTTCCATCCCTAGTGAATCAATTCAAGGGAAAATATGGCAGGTTCCACGTGGACCATCAGAACTTGAAATATATATCTTTGAGCTTACCTCAACAGTTTATTCTCCTGAACTTGAATAACTATTTTTAAGCCGTTATGCAGCCAAGATTAAACAAAATTTATGTGTTGATTTTCCAAAATGGCATGGGAAAAAAGCGCAATATAGAAAATAGAGTACTAGTAATGGTATGATGGGACCTAAATTTTAATTATACTAAATTAAAAACTAAAAAACACATCTATATATATATATATATTCTTGAAAATATGGAATAAGTCAATCAAGTTTTACGCTATGTATATTTTCCAAAAAAATAAGAAAATAAATATTACCATAAATATCCATTTCCTATATAGAAAGGGAGAGAAAGAAGAGATAGAATTATGGCGTCCTATCTGATACATTGACAATGTAGTCCAATAGGGCCTCACCCAAATTATGGTATGCCAAAAGAGATTACCAAAAAAAACTTGTGTATGAAAAAAGTGGAGTACATATGGTGTAAGGCACCCTTATACAAATAATCATATCACTCAAAAGAGTAAAGTAGCAGATGACCTTGATGACGGAAGAAAGGAGGAACAGGGATACATCCTAAGGATGAAAAAAGGAGATAAATTATTATGGTCATCTTTGGGTTAAATGTTAATGAGATGCACTTCTTAAGTTACTGCAAAGTGGAACTTAGAGAAAGTATTTTATATAAGATTTTTTCCTTGTTTTAAAGACCTGAAATAGCTTTAACAGAACAAAAGATTGTCAGTAAAAACCATTCAAAACATATCACCGTTACTGGTTAATTTTTACTAGATCGAGACAAATACAGGGCGTGTGTGAAACTGAAAGAGAGGGGGAGTGAGAGAGATTAAATGAACATAGATAAAGAGGGAAAGAGAGAGTGAGTGAGTGAAACTGAGGGAGAGAGAGATGAGGCTGAAGGAAAAAGAGAGCGAGAGAGATTAAATGAACAGAGATAAAGAGGTGGGCGCGCCCAACCTTTCGCCTGATCGGACGACTTTCACAACGGCGGGGTGGACAGCCCACACTTCCACCATCGTAGCTGCTCCACGGTCACCGCACTCTCTGCCCCCACTTTCACTCGGAGGGAGCACGGACGGGTGAGGTCGGCACTCGCGAACTTCTTCGAGCTCCTGCTAGGTATCATTTATAAATCTTTTCCTTTCATGCACATTGGCATGGACGAGTAGGATCTGAGTATAATTGGGATATTTATGTTCGCTCCACGCCTATAAACAATGATAAACACCCCACTTTATATATAAAATCCCCTTGAGTGGCATCCAAGGCACGACTGGATCAGACTACGGGCACAACCACAGGGTTGGCCATAACCGGCACTGTGTTTTTTGCTAAAAAAAACAGAGATAAAGAGGGAGAGAGAGAGTGAATGAATGAAACTGAGGGAGACAGAGATGAGGCTGAAAGAAAGAGGGAGCGAGAGAGAATGAATAGTGAAACTGAAATGAAAGAGAGAGAGTGAGAGAGAGAGAGTGTGTGAGAGAGAGAGAGTGAGTGAGTGAAGTTGAGAAAGGGAGAAAAGAGATAAAGAGTGGGAGAGAGAGAGAAAGAGATAAAGAGAGTGTGAGAGAGAGAGAAAAAAAAGATGCATCCGGAAAATGCAAAAGATAAAGAGAGAGGGAGAGAGAGAGAGAGAGAGAGAGAGAGAGAGAAAGATAAAGAGAGAGAAATAGATAAAGAGAAAGAGAAAGAAAAAGATAAAAAGAGAGATAAAGAGATGAAGAGTAAGAGAAAAAATGATATATAGAGAGAGAAAGAGATAACCATAGAAAAAGGATAAGGAGAGAGAGAGAAAGAGATAAAGAGGAAGAGAGAGAGAGAGGGAAAGAAAGAGACAAAGAAGGAAAGAGAGAGATAAAGAGAGAGAGAGAGAGACAAAGAAAGAAAGAGAGAGATAAAGAGAAAGAGAGATATAAAGAGATATGAGAGAGAGAGAGAGAAAGAGCTGAGGAGAGAGAGAGGGAATGAGTGAATCTGAAAGAGAGAGAGAGTGGGCGTGAGAGAGAGAAAGAGAGAACAGAGTGAGGGAAATTCAAAAAGAAGGGTGAAAGTGAGTGAGTGAAACTGAACGAGAGAGAAAAAAAAGAGCAAAAGGAGAGAGAGAGTGTGTATTTGAGAGAGAGAGAAAGAGTGAAACTGGAAAAGAGGACAGAGTGTTTGAAACTGAAAGAGAGCGAGAGAGAGTGTGTGATTGAGTGAAACTGAAAGAGAGAGAAAAAGAGATAAGGAGAGAGAGAGTGTGTGCTTGAGTGAGTGAGAGAGAAAGAGAGAGAGAGAGAGAGAGAGAAAGAAACTGACAGAGATAGAAAAAGAGATAAGGAGAGAGGAAGTGTGTTCTTGAGTGAGTGAAACTGAAAGAGAGAGAGAGAGAGAGAGAGAGAGAGAGAGAAACTGAAAGAGAGAGAGAGAGAGAGAGAGAAACTGAAAGAACGAGAAAAAGAGATAAGGAGAGAGGGAGTGTGTGCTTGAGTGAGTGAGAGAGAAAGAGAGAGAGAGAAACTGAAAGAGAGAGAAAAAGAGATAAGGAGAGAGGGAGTGTGTGCTTGAGTGAGTGAGAGAGAAAGAGAGAGAGAGAAACTGAAAGAGAGAGAAAAAGAGATAAGGAGAGAGGGAGTGTGTGCTTGAGTGAGTGAGAGAGAAAGAGAGAGAGAGAGAGAGGGAGAGAGAGAGAGAAAGAGATAAGGAGAGAGGGAGAGTGTGCGTGAGAGAGAGAGAGAGAGAGAGAGAGAGAGAGAAACTGAAAGAGAGAGAAAAAGAGATAAGGAGAGAGGGAGTGTGTGCTTGAGTGAGTGAGAGAGAAAGAGAGAGAGAGAGAAACTGAAAGAGAGAGAAAAAGAGATAAGGAGAGAGGGAGTGTGTGCTTGAGTGAGTGAGAGAGAAAGAGAGAGAGAGAGAGAAACTGAAAGAGAGAGAAAAAGAGATAAAGAGAGAGGGAGTGTGTGCTTGAGTGAGTGAGAGAGAAAGAGAGAGAGAGAGAGAGAGAGTATATTGGGCCGGCATATCTGACATGATCCAACAGGCCCAAACAATGACATGTCAGAAGGAAAAAAAAAAGGAACGTTAGAGATTAGGCCGACGACGTGGCCACACCACTATTATATGTCCATATCCGATTCCTCCCGAGCAGCGACAGATCGATCAGTCAACCCACTCTGCACTCTCCTCGCGAAGAAAATCTCCCAATCTCCTCTCCAGATCGATCAATCAACCCACTCTGCACTCTCCTCACGAAGAAAATCTCCCAATCTCCTCTCCAGATCGATCAATCAACCCACTCTGCACTCTCCTCGCGAAGAAAATCTCCCAATCTCCTCTCCAGATCGACATGGGCAAGGGCGGCGATGGAGAAGCCCCATCAATCCAACCCGAGAGGAACATGGCCGCCTGGCTCATGGGCGTCAACGACCTCCAGATCCTCCCCTTCGACCTCCCTCCCCTCGGTACCCCCCCTTCCCCCCTTCCTCCTTCCCAAAACCCCTCTCTCAAACCCCTCTCGCAGGCCCGCACGACGTTAGGGTTCGGATGAAGGCCGTCGGGATCTGCGGCAGCGACGTCCACTACCTCAAGGTACGCCCAATAACTTCAATTTCTTGCTGGAATTCGGATCTGATATGGAATTGGGGTTGAATTGGGGGGGATTGGGGGGGGGGGGCAGACGCTGAGGTGCGCGGGGTTCGTGGTGAAGGAACCGATGGTGATAGGGCACGAGTGCGCGGGGGTGGTGGAGGAGGTGGGGGAGGAGGTGAGATCGTTAATGGCGGGGGATCGGGTGGCGTTGGAGCCGGGGATCAGCTGCTGGCGGTGCAATCACTGCAAGGGAGGGCGGTACAATCTCTGCCCCGACATGAAGTTCTTCGCCACTCCTCCCGTCCATGGATCCCTCGCCAACCAGGTCTACTCCTCGCTATTCTACTCTTCTCTCTTCCACTGTGCTACTCTACTACTCTCTCTGTCTATGTCTCTCTGTTTTTATATATATATCTCCATCTATCTGTCTATGTGTTTTAATACATATATCTCTGTCTCTATCTGTCTGTATTTGTATATCTCTCTCTGTCTCTCCCTATTTATATATCTCTATATGTCTCTGTAAATATATATTTATCTCTATCCCTCTCTATTTATATATCTTTCTCTATCTCTCTGTACTTTTATATTTCTCTGACTCTCTCTATTTATATATATATATATCTCTTTCTATTTCTCCGTATTTATATTTCTCTCAATCTATCTCTTTCTCTCTCTGTTTATATGTATATATTTATCTCTCTTTCTCTTTCCCTATTTATATAAATAAAACTCTACTTTTCTCTCTATCTTAATCTTTCTATTTCTTTATCTTGATCTCTCTCTCTCTCTATATATATATATCTTAATCTTTCCATCTCTCTCTATCTCTCTTTATATTAATCTTTGTATCTCTATCTCTCATTATCTTAATCTTTCCATCTCGCTATCTATATCTCTCTTTAGCTTAATCTTTCCATCTCTCTCTATATCTATCTCTCTTTCTGTCTATCTTTATCTCTCTTTATGTTAATCTTTGTATCTCTCTATCTCCCTTTATCTTAATCTTTCCATCTCTCTTTACCTTAATCTTTGTATCTCTCTATATCTCTTTACCTTAATCTCTGTATCTCTCTATATCTCTTTACCTTAATCTTTGTATCTCTCTATATCTCTTTATCTTAATCTTTGTATCTCTTTATCTCTATCTATCTTTGTATATGTCTTACTTTATCTTAATCTTTGTATCTCTCTATCTCTATCTCTATTAATCTTAATCTTTGTATCTCTTTATCTCTATCTCTATTTATCTTAATCTTTGTATCTCTCTATCTCTATCTCTATTCATCTTCTTTGTATCTCTCTATCTCTATCTCTCTTTTTCTTATTCTTTGTATCTCTCTATCTCATTCTCTCTTTTATCTTAATCTTTGTATCTCTCTATCTCAATCTCTCTTTATCTTAATCTTTGTATCTCCCTATCTCAATCTCTCTGTCTTTATCTTTGTATCCCTATTTCTCTCTCTAAATCTTAATCTTTCTATCTCTATTTCTCTCTCTTTATCTTAACCTTTCTACCTCTCTCTGTGCGTAGATCTTCCAGAATTATGGTTCTCGAACGGATGACGGTGGACAGGGCGCATGGCGTCACGTCAACCATATATAGTTGCCCATGGGTGATGGGATCTGTTGGAGGACGGATGACGGACTGACAGGGCTTGTGACATTGCGTCAACCGTGCACTTCGTCATCTGTTACATCAGAGGGGATCTGGAGGACGGATGACGGGATGCAGGGGCATGTGGCGCTTCGTCCACCATGCACTTCGTCGTCCATCCGAGTATGAGGGTGCATGATGTGGGGACGGGACGTATGTCATCCATTCAATGACAGGCGTATAGTGTGTGATCGTCCAGGACAGGGAAGCTGGATGGTTCAGGATGGTTTTCATCCGAAACCATTGCGTCAAAGACCCGATACGTCAACGGACACTTCGTCATCCGTCTTTCTGCAGGTTATGCTGGATGACAGATGACGGGGAACGGGAGGGGTGCCATGGTGCCAACCATACGCTTTGTCATCTGTCCAAACTGTAGGTGATAGTGTGATACTGTAGGACGGATGACGGATGACGTAGTGAGGATGGATTCCATTAGGTTAACATGTTTACTTTGCAATCTGTCCTATTGTTGGTGATGCTGGAGGACAGATGACATATCTCGTCCCCCGACAATGTCGATGCCATCAACCGTTGACTGTTGGCATTGACAGACATGTTGACGTCAAGAGCACTAAATGTGTTGACTCGTCGATGTAGTCATCAACCATCTAAACACAAAAAGCTCGGTACTGGGTCAACGGCTGAGATCATATTTACCAGGTGGTTCACCCGGCGGATCTCTGCTTCAAGCTGCCCGATAACGTGAGCTTAGAGGAGGGTGCGATGTGTGAGCCGCTGAGCGTCGGGGTGCATGCCTGCCGCCGGGCAGAGATCGGGCCCGAGACGACGGTGCTAGTGATGGGCGCCGGCCCGATCGGCCTCGTCACTGCACTCGCCGCCCGCGCCTTTGGAGCCCCGAAGATTGTTGTGGCTGACATCGATGCCCACCGTCTCTCTGTAGCCAAGTCCCTTGCCGCCGACGCAGTCGTCGTCGTCTCCCCTCGCGTCGAGGTTCGGGCCCCTCGCCTCGCCTGCTCTCTTCTGCTCTCCCAATTCACTGATCATTCTTGCTCTGCTCAGGACGTGGACGAAGAGGTGGCCCGCATACACCTTGCCATGGGAGGGGAAGCCGACGTCGTCTTTGACTGTGCAGGGTTCACCAAAACGATGAACACAGCCCTCAGCGCAGCTCGCGCCGGCGGCAGAGTCTGCCTGGTTGGGATGGGTCACAATGAGATGACCCTCCCGCTTACTCCCGCTGCAGCAAGGTAAGCACCGAACCCGGTCAGTCATCAGTCATCTGTCCTGACCTTAGAAAGCGGAACGGAACGGAAGGCCCGTTCGGCCCGATTCATCCGTCCAATACGGTCATCACCCATGTGATTGCTTCGTGCCAGGGAGGTGGACGTGGTGGGAGTGTTCCGGTACAAGAATACGTGGCCGCTGTGCCTGGAGTTTCTGCGGACGGGGAAGATCGACGTGAAGCCGCTGATCACGCACCGGTACGGCTTCTCCCAGCGCGAGGTGGAAGAGGCCTTCGACGTCAGCGCCCGTGGCGGCAACACCATCAAAGTCATGTTCAACCTTTGAAGCTCTATATTGAACTTTCCAGCAAAAACAGAGTCAAGAGGGGTCAAAACCTGAGGGTAAACTGGGTAAGTTACATGGCTTTTGGTCGTTTCTGTTTGGACAGCTGGTCAATGGGTTTATTATTGTCTTGCTTAAGTGGAGGTTTAACTGAGGCTGGAGATGGATTAGAGTGCCTCTCAAAGGCGCCATTGACGCATTTCATGTAGGAGAAGTCGTCGAAAGTTCCATCTGTCCTCTCCAAGATGAAGCAGCGGGACAGTGGGAATTGTGGCTTGTGTCCAATCTGTCCCCAGAGAGAGAGGTAAGCTAATTATATTTTTTTTTTCTAATACTAGTAATAGCTCCTATGTCAGAGCTGTGGTTATTAAGATTGAGTCGTACTAATCCAAAGGAGATAGAGATACAGATGCAGATGGAGTTGACGGTGAAGATGGATGGGGATATGGAGATTGAGATGGAGATGGCGATGAAGATGGAGTTGACGGTGAAGATGGATGGGGATATGGAGATTGAGATGGAGATGGCGATGAAGATGGAGTTGGGGAAGTGGATTGATATGGCGATGGAGATAGAGATGGGAATGGTGGTAGTAGTGGAAATATACAGGAGAGGAGATAGAGATAGAAGTAGATAGATAGGGATGGAGTCGAGTCTGTCCTCAAAGAGAGAGGCTAAATGTGTCAGAACTGTGGTTATTAAGATCTGGTGTTATTAATCCCAAAGAGAGAGAGATACAGATGCAGATGGAGTTGACGAGGATGGATGTGGATACGGACACGGCAATGATGATGGAGACGAGAATGGGAATGCGGATTGGGATGGCGATGGAGATTAAAAAAAAAGATAGAGATATAAGTTGGAGATGGAGATACAAAGATGGAAAGATAAAGATAGAAATTTTCGCGGAGACAGACGTAAATTTAGACATAGATGTTGGTAGAGATAGTATTTTTTTTTTGAAAACAGGTGGAGATAGTAATTAATTGAGAAGACAGCCTTAATAGAGATAGTAATTAATTAATTAATTACTATCTCGGTAGAGATAGTAATTAAGATGGATATTGCGATTGAGAGAGAAATAGAGATGAAATCGTGATTGAGAGCGAGTAAGAGATGGAGATTGAGACTGAGCTAAAAAATGATCGAGGAGCAGCACAAAAGTTCATCAAAATTAGAAAAACTTATATTAATCCAAGAAAGGTATAGAGGCGTACCTTAATTTCTCTGAGTCCAACCCCAATTTTTGCATCAGCTCTTGGATGGAATGCAAGCGTCTCAGTCACAAGGGTTTTATCATTTCCTTTGAGATAAGCGCCCTTGGGGTACCTTAAGAAATTAGTTTCCAAGTCAAATTCACATGCATACAATAGTTTTGAATAACTCTATCTTACAATAGTTTTGGATGGCTTAAGGACATAATGAACCCTGGTAGATAAATTGAGAAGATCATCGGATTAGTTACCAACAGAATTTTTGTAGCGCAATTTTTTTTTTTTTGAACTATCTTTGTAGCGCAATTTAAGCATAGATAGATGAAAAGTTTAGGAAGGAGAAGGTTACTTGTGCAAAATCTTCCGCAATGATGCTTTAAGATTGTAGGGCTCTGGAGCAACGCCATGGCCTGAATATTCACCAGTTGGAGCTCGTTCATGATAATTTGCGGATGCCTTTGGAGTACTAGCACAAGTTTGCTTCAGCATTTGATAGACATTGCCCTGAGCATCGAGGTTCGGCTCCTGAGAAAAGAGAAAAAAACCATGACATTAGAATGAATTTCAGGATCAAGCCCATGGAACATGGGTAGGATTCTGCATCAATGATGACCAGGATGAGTGGACTATGACGATGACCATCGTTGTCCATCAGTGTTGGGCATGACGATGACAGTGATGAATTCATCATAGTTTGCAAGTGTAGTTTGATGGTTTATCGTCATCCTTATCCAGTTCTGAAGATTCATCATCGTCGCTAACCCTGTCATCCAGCTGTTGGTTATGATTTCTTCATCATCATCATCATCATCATCATCATCATCATCATCGCTCCTCCCAGCCCTCTATGTATGATAATGATGATGACAGTAAATTTTTTATTGTACACCACCCTACGACTAAAAATCTCCAGCTCAGACAGAAATCCTAACGAAGAATGCAACTTCAGTAAAGTTAAGGAATACCAGAGGTAGATTCTGTTGAATCGAAGAAGAATCAAGGAAAAAAAAGATCATTTAGACGGTTGTTTCCTCCATTTTTTCTGCTGAAGAGTAGTTTCTTTATAAGAAGACGAAGCAGGGTCAAAAGAGCAGAAAAAAGTACCTTCCATAGGAGCTTAAAAGGCCCATTGGATCCAAAGGAGGCTTCTTTTCCCCAGGCCATGGCTTCCACAGCCCCAAGAAGCCGGTCCTCTTCTCCTTTCTTGGCAGCGTTAATGAAATTCTTCGCTGGGGTCTGCATGGTTGATTAAGATTTCTGTCAATAGATGGAAAATTTAGCAGCATAATAACCTTAACAGCTTTAGATACCCACAGAAAAGAATCCATGCAATAAAGGGCTATTAATAGACTGTTGTTCCCTCTGTAGCTTCAGCCCCCGACCAGTCAATGAATGGAATTCCCCAGTTGCACTAAGGCTGTCTGCAACCAGATGCAAGTGTTCATCTTGGATTTGTTTTCCGATCTTTACTGTTGCAGCTTTCAAATCCTGTGTGGGAGTTCATCTTAATCTATGAATGAAATAAGTAGTATTCTTCTAGGCATTGTGGCTTAGGCATTAGAATAGAAACTTTAATGTAAGTATCGTACTCTGACAAAGCATCTCCATGCAGCGTCAATACCCAAAGCCGTAAACGTATCAAAGATGCTGATGGGATGACTACGGTTCCAGTCAATCAAGTCCATAATAGGAAGACATGCCAGCAGAAGAAAGTTCCATCCTGTTTTCTGTTTGCAGCTTTCTGACATGATTACTCTTAAATAAAGTCCGGACGATTCCACATGATCTTCCCATTTGATGTCCACTTCCTTGACCTCATGGTATCCTGTAAGTACACCAATGTTGACAGTTAAATAACAAATTTCCTTATAGTATGATGTGATAAATCTCTAGGTGGTTTGATTACAGGGAATACCAGATTATAATGCAACAAGAACACGCTCCGTAAGAACAGTTTTTATTCTTCCAATATTATCAGCAAAAGGTAAATGTGAAATATAAATTAATAAAAGGATGCATATAAAAGGACTGAGCCAATCCTGGGAGTACCAAATAAACACTTGTTTTCTAATTGCATTAAACATTTAATTCGAGGAAAAAAGTGAGATAAATGATCCAATGTGGCATGACGAAATTCCCTAGCTACATGAAGAAAAAATAATGTAGTTCAGGTGATACCCTTAATGACGGTGCGAAGAAGCAAAGGCATCAGTGTATTTTGAGTATAATCCAGATCCACGGGAATAACGGAGTTCTCAGCAGATATCGAGATACAATCATCCATTGTTTGCTCCTCTCTAACACTATCAACCAAGCAAGATCTGTTTCCAGTAACACAAGCCAAAACAAAAATGTGGATCAGTTTGGCCATACCATCTTTTTAAAAAACTAATCACAAAATACTATAATTCGCTTCTACATCTACACAAAGCCATGCATTAAATATTATGGTCAAAAGCCAAAACGATTCCTAGATGGCTATATATTTGAAAAGTCGAAGACACCAGTCTTCAGGAGAACATTGTAGGAGAAGATTTTTACAAAAGATGCACTTGTTTGAGAGCTCTCCACTCCAAAAGGAAGATAAGGATCAACATGAAAACAAGTTACGATATTGCAAATATTAAAACAGAAGATAACAAGCAAAATGGATTCCAAATTCAGAAAAGACTAACGGAACAGCTACTGATACATCCACCTTCCTGATATTTGCAGTACAGGAAATTTAATGCTTGTTTTCTTTTTGAATAATTTATACTTGCTGAGAATTATATCACCTATCTTGTTCACACTCAATCTGTGTTTCGCCATCCTCTCCTGAAAAAGGGTTTCCAAAACAAGTCAGCACAAGAAATATTCTATTTAGAAGGGGAATGCTTGAAAATTCATGAACTACAAAAACCTTATTCAAATGGAAATGAATAATCCATGGACTGTTTCCCTCCACGTTCTGACCAGCATAACTGGCACAGACATTAAAACAAAATAAGTATGAAGTATTTGTCATGGAAACATGACCAGGACGAACACAGGAAATACTAAATTACTCACAAAATTAAAACTTTACAAACGACATCAGAGAAGTAGACTCCTTTGAGGTGCTGCTGAATCTTCAAAGCTGCATATTCGTAACCATAATCCCATCTTTTGAGTTTATGAGAGAGCGCCAATGATATTATCTGTCCCGAAGTAGACCTTTTTTGGCCTAGTTCAAATGCTTTCTGCAACCAAAAACAACATGTCATTCGAAATAAGACATTAAGAAAATGTTAGACATAAATGATGCATCAAAGAAGCATATTGTGGCATCCAGGGCGTCTCAAGTATAAACAAAACACAATAAAACATACAGTCAGGCAAATTCCTCAAATCTTATGCATCAGAGACCTGGAATAAATAAAAAAATGATTCTGATCCAGCATGACACTTAGTGCACTTCACATGAGTCTTATCTGTGATTTAGAGAGTAAAACTAATTGAATACTTCAATTCACTAAAATGTACTAGTCGGCCTGAGGTTTATTGCTATGTTTCCTAGTTAAATATGTACCTGTGGGCCAGTTTGTAAATACATAACCTTTCCTTTTTCTAAGGCAATGGGCCCATTATCCTTAAATCTTGTTCCGCTTGTAGTCCAAGAACTCTCTGATCAACGCAGAGATCCTTGCACCTTGTTCATTGTCAATTCTTTATTTTTACTGATCAACAGTCCAAGGAGCACAGTAATGTAGAGAGAAGAGGAAAGATGACGGAGAGAATAAAGGAGATTCTTGGAAGAAATACAAGAGAAGATCCTTAGAAGTGGATGGGTGGGAGTTGAAGTGAAAGGGAGATGAGATAAGACAAGAAGGGGGAGCTACATGCTATGGGATGGAAAGGAGGAAATACCATAATTGAGTCTTCATTCTCCCATGTCCCTCCTCTTGGCATAGTATTGAGGATGGCTGTCTTGCTGACTCGTTGGGCCAGCAAGCCTGGGGAATTATGGGCTTCATATCAATCCTGCCCCATCATGTCATCTATCCTTCTGGCTGAAAGTCAGGAAACTTGGTCCCCCATGGCCATGGGATCAGGCAGATGCTTCCACTAGATGAGAATGGAAGTGCTTTGTAACAACTTGAATGAAAGAAGCTTCTCTGGTTTGACCTTCAACTGCAAGTGCTGCAGGAAAGTGGGAACTCATTCAGGTAATTTTTCCTGGGATGAAGGGTCTGATGCAATACCGGGCTGCGTTTATGAGAAACGCCAGCCCAGTCAGGGACAACCTCCCCATTCAAAGAGTTGGTTTCGTACGGGAAAAGGCTGGCAAGATTGTTTGTGAGCTTCTGGCTCCCCTTTCCATTCCATAACTCTCTCTCTCCGTCTTGGCGAGACAAATGATCTTTCTGCCTCGTCAGCAGCATCCCACAGGTGCGATGTGAAGATCTTACCACAGACACCCCCTTCATTCGTCTCTCCTTCCATTCCTCTCTCTATGTTCCCTTTCTCAGAGTATTATTTGGACCCATTTGAGAAGTTATTAAAATTTGTTCAGTTAATTTTCATCGAATTACAGGTGAAAGACCTAATTTTTTATCTGACCATTCCGCCAATGTTTGCATCCGGCATGGCCTAAGATTGACATACACAAAAGCTCTCTCTTCGTACTGCTCATTCGAATTTGTCTTTGGCCAGAAAATTGGTTAATCCTAATGGATGTGAAAAGTTCTTTTGAGAAGCTCTGACACCTGGTCTCTCTCCAGAGTTTCCATTATCATCCTCTAAACTTCATCAACTCGGGCGACTGGTAAGAATTGAACCATCAATATGCACTTTGACAAACCACCTGAATCAAGCACATATTGATGAAGTTTTCTTAGTTCCGTGCACCCTAAGAAGTGATTGTCACCTATGTTGAATATAATGGGCCTTCCTAAGTTGAAGATATGGGCTGAACGAGCATGAGGAAAAACATTAAATAGGCCCAAGCGAAGACAGAGCATTATTGGGCCTTCCTAAGTTATTATCGGGTTCTAATGGGCCTAGTATTTCTCGTTAATGGCTAGACAAACGAGTCAAACTAGCCGTTAGAAAATAGCCATTAGAACGGCTATTATAAATAAGATGTATACGGATTGGAATGTACTACTCTTTACAATAAAATAAAAGTTTTTTCTCTTGTTTCTTGTTCTTCTCCTCTCTCTCTTCGATCACCAGCTACGTTTAACAACCTACAAAGCAACAGATGTATAATTTAAGACTGATCTATACATGTGACGGATGCAACAAATTCATATTGAAAGAGATCCCCCCCATAGAATGTAGTTAGTCACAAAATATTCTGACAAAGAAGTTAACACTCATCTCAAACAATAGAGACCAAGCCACATGGTATTAAAACATACTTGGAGCTTAACACTACATCCTCAACATAGAGTGGGTGCTTCAGCAGTACATATCTGCAATCTTGCTGACATTATCCAACACTCTCACACTGGTATAAAACCACATGGAGATGAAAAACTCACCAAATCCATAGAGATATCATATCACAACTACGACCAAATAAAAAGGTTTGAGTAGGTAGGCTGGAAAGATGAAAACTGTTACACATCATGTCACATGCCTCAGATCTTTGCTTGAGAATGAGATATAGGGAGCTGATGGAGAGGAGAGAAGAGGAAAGAACTGTCTTATGCTTTTCAAGGTTATACATGGTATTACAACAGCTGATTATAGAAAGCACAAGGAAATAATAAAGGAGAATATGAAATTGTTAAAATTAATGTCAATTCAAATATACACGGATGATGACAATATGAGATGCATAGTTGACCAAATGTCAACCTCACAGTACTGTGCCTTCCTTGGAGACAGTTTTACCAAAAAATGATACAGTACTTGCTTTAACCTATCATACCAGCATGAGAAGGTGCCAAGTTACATGTGACTCAAAGCCTGCACGTGTGGATACAAATATGTGAAAGATGGGAGCAGAACCTACGGGAAAGGGGATGGCTGGAGCTGAGGGACATCCATAATTTTTTTTGTTTCTTGGAGGAGAGGGAGCCACAGCTTCTTGAGCGAAGGAAAGAGATACTTCAACTTCATGCAGCAGGGTGAGTTAATCCAACTCTGCCTCTATGTCACTTGTCATTTAGATTTATATTTTTAAAAAAAAACTTGTCATTTGGATTTCCATTTCTTGAAGGGTTGCCAATGGTAGCAATAACTAGTTGATTTTCACATTCGATCTCTTGTACAATCCTGGTTCAGTCAAGTACTGAAGCTGAATATAGGAATATTACAGAAGGGACCTGTGAAGGATTAGGGGGATAATTCAAGGAATCAGAATTTTCTCGTCGGTGAACCATGTGATGTGAATTACTTCACTAAAAATGGAAAAATGTAATGAGATCTTTGGGTATCCTCAGATCCTTTATGCATGCTCCTCATTATTTTACTCAGATTATTTGCTGATTTAGGTTGCTGAATACTTATTAATAGGGTCATGATACCTTCCAAACAAGAACATATTGTCGGTGCTTCAAGAGGACTTCACCACAGGAGACAGGTGTGGAGCCATCATTTGTGTGAAGCCCTTTTAAAGGCAATCTGAATGGGAAAGGACATCATCAACACATTTTGAAGCATCGGAGATTGCAGCAAGGTCAGAGCGACCACACGACAGAACAATGGCACAACTGCGGCCTTAGAAGGAGGAAAAGATCTAGCAGACTGTATTCTGATGATATTTATCCTTTCTTTTCATCTCTATTCCTAGTCTCCATGCAACAATTCTCCACGTGATGATGCAGAGGCAACGATTTGACACGATTCTCTCTTTTGAAATTCCCGATTTGGATGTTCTTTTCAAGAATTCAATTTGCACACTTTTATACACAATTGGTATATCAGATCACAAACAAGAAGATTGACTACATTAGGGAGAAAGATGGCTTGTTTTACCTGAACTGCGACTCTTGTTTTGAGAGGCCCAATTCAGAATATATTTTTTAGGAGCTTCTGCACAATAGGATTAATGGTGGCTCCTACATTGATTTTTGGGCCACCCCTCCTAAAAAATTCTTAAGTTGATAAGTACAGACATCTGGAGACCTGGTATTAAATTTGTATGTGATGGAGCTGAGGTCACTCAGACCTCTGCTCCATTTTTCAAGCCCCAGTGACATCTGGCGACCTTTCCCTCATGCATGATTGAACGATATATGATGGAAGCTTGGATGTGGAAAAGGGTGATTTCGGAGACTGGTAATGGAGCTGATTAAATTCGCACACAGAATACCTGATATTGACTGTGATGTGATTATTCATGTATGGACCTAAAGGGTTTCATTTTCTGACAGCTTATTGCATCTCGCCTCATCTTGAAGGAACACTTGCAACAGGGTCGTTCAAAAAGAGTGAGGTTATGCCACTTAAAGGGAACAAAGATTATGCCTATGCTGGTCCAGTTTGAGAGAGGAGATCCTTTTTATTTTTGAAAAGTGAGACAGGAGATCCATATCAGGATGGTTATGATCTCTGTCTGGGAATCTAGTTGTTTTAAGAAGTAGAACATGGAAGTTCTTTTTTTTTTGAAAGAAGAATACGGAAGGTCATAACAAAATGCAATGCAGAAGATAAAGTTTGATCCATGGCTCTGGGTATGTGTGAAGGTACCAAGATCATGAGGGATATCCATGCCATAGCTGGAGAGGGAGCATTGTGGGAGTGGCATTTGTGTGCGCCTTTTACTTTTATGGCCATCAGTAATCCAGATTTCTGCCATGAATCCTTCAATCAACCTGCATGCAGTTTGGATCCTCATGTTTGTTGATAGTTAACCAATTTATGTTCCTAGTCATCTTTTAAGTTCTCCCTGTTCAGCCAGAGGTGAACTCAATTGTTAGTCTCCAGGCATCAATCATGCCGCTGTTGGCAGTCCATCTAGCCTTATTGTCGAGAAGAAAGCATGTCTGGTACAGTCATCTTGTTTCCAGCCACAAAATTGACCACTGTTGTCAGATGTTTTTCCTATCCTTGTCCCCCCAGAATGAGCTGTACATATTGTCACAAGGGAATAAGGTTGAGATTATAGTACTACCTAGATGTCAGGTACATATCAGAGGATGTTTGGACATAGATGTCAGAGAAACATTTCTCACTATAGACATATTCTGGCTCATGCTTGAGCTTGTTATCCGCCTAATCTTTCCCTTAATTGATAATTCCTATTGGCTTCCAGGCAAGGACATTTCTTGCTTCCCAATCCCCTGAATCTCACAGCACTCTTTGTTACTGTCCCGAAAGAATAAAACCACATTGAATTGTACCATAAGCATGAGAAGGAAGTGTTGACTGTTAGACAGTCTTTTACAAAATGGGCCACATGATATAAGTCGCCCATTTTGTTTAAATGACATGGGGCCCACCCTCTCACTCTGTATGGCCTTTTAAAGGCTAATCCCGTTCAATAGAATTGTGTTTTTTGGCCAAAATCCTAGCCGACAGAGCTTCAGGGCAGAGAGCAGCTGGAGAGGAGAGAGGGCTGATGCAAGTTTGACATGGTATCAGAGCAAGCCTGGTGAGCACATTGCGCCTCCCTTCTCTCCAGTAGAAACCTTCCTCTCTGTTCCATTATCTCTCTCTTGCTAGAGGATTCACAGATCGAGACAGGGTCACGATTGTGCTCCCTGATATCAAGATAGAGTTCAATGGGCTTAATGCATATCAATGGCATAAGCTGGTGGAATTATCTTTGGAGGCTAGATTCCTTGGAGACCACCTTGTGGAGGATCTGATAACCCCTGAAGATCCAAGGTATAAAGTGCGGAAGTCAGAGTCCCTTATCCATCAATGGCTTCTCAGAACTATAGCCTCAGATATGTAGACGATTATCTCTATGTGGAATCTGTTAAGCAGATGTGGGAAGAAATTATCAAGAGCTGTTCTAAGCAGCAGATGGATTGGAGAATTTATGAGCTCAATGCACAGGTCATTCATGCAAAGCAAGGGGAAGCAACCATCATGGTTTATGCTAGCCGATTGAAGGGAATTTGGAGAGAAATTGACCACTATTGGCCAGTTGAGAATCCCCAGTCCAAGGAAAGAAAATACACCCTCAAGCAGGAACTCTTTACCTTTCTCATGGGTATTAATCCAGAATATGAAAGTGTCCGAAGTATGATCCTTCATCGTGAACAGCTCCCAGACCTTGATGAGACTGTTGGAATGCTTTTGGACGAAGAGAAGAGACTGAAGCTTACTCCAGATGCACCTGGGGCAGGTGGCACATCAGGAGCATTCTCCACTAAGAAAAATGATTCCAGTGATATCCATGGCGAACCAACTGGAATATCTCAGTACACTGGAAACTCAAACCAGAAACAGATGCAAAAAGGAGACACCAGGGACACTCTTTTTTGTGTTTATTGCAAGAAACGAAATCACACTAAAGAGAATTGCTGGAAATTAGCCAACAAGAACCATCAGCAGCAGCAGCAGCCTCAACAGTATAGGAAAGCATATGTAGCAACCTCAGACACTCAAGAAATGGGAGAGACCCCCTTGGGAAAGAATCAGGTGGATGAAGCACAACAAGACAAGGGAGAAAGTGTTCATGCACTAAAGGGAGGTGAATCGCCTGAAGGGATTATTGGGTTCTACATCCTCGGCTCATTCAGGAAAAACTTTGGCATTGTTGGGATTGACTTCTTTCCTAATCCTAGTGAAAGCACCTGGATTCTAGATACTGGGGCAACTGATCATATGACCCCAGATCGGAATCAGTTTGCTCCGTACCTACCAGTCAATGAGCCCCACAAGGTAATCACTGCTGGTGGAGGAGTTTTGACTGTTGTCGGGATTGGACGTATAAACCTCAATATTGGCATACTCAAGAGGGTGTTACACGTACCTGGCCTCAGGGCGAGACTGATTTCATTGCATAAGTTAGTCGATGACAGTGGATGGAGGTTTGTTCTTGATAATAATGGGTGTTTTCTCTGTGACAAGGTAACTGGGAAGAGGACTTCATCGTGTCGAAGGGAAGATGGCTTGCTGCTCCTCGAAGGCTCCCTCATCACCTGTCTCACCTCCGTTAAGCTTCCTCAGGCTGTGGATCGGGTCCTACTGCTGCATAAGCGAATGGGCCATCCTTCTTTTGAGTTACTAAAACTATGTTTTCCGTCTGTTTTTGAAGGAATTGATATTAGTACTCTGTTTTGTGATGTTTGCCAACTGGCTAAGCACCGAAGGGTATCTTACAAAAGTCTAAATGATAGGAGTTCGACTCTATTTGATTGCATTCACAGCGACGTGTGGGGCCCATGCCCGGTAACCAGTCTTTCTGGGCATAAATGGTTTGCAATTTTTGTGGATGACTGCACCAGGTTAACCTGGCTATATTTATTCAAGTCGAAGTCGTCTGTGATTGTTCAAGTTTGTGAGCTAATTAATAATCAATTTGGTGCGAGGATTAAACGACTCCGATCAGATAATGCTAGAGAGTACTTCAATTTCACAGTTAGTACGTACTGTGACCAGAGAGGTACTCTTCATGAATCTTCATGTGTCAACACCCCGCAACAGAATGGGCTAGCCGAAAGGAGAATCGGACATATACTTGCAACAGCTAGGTCACTACTCTTTCCGGCAAACATGCCCAAGTCATACTAGGGAGAGGCAGTATCAACTGCAATCTATCTCATTAATAGAACTCCGACAAAGGTAATTGGATACAAGAGTCCCATTGACCTTACGTCCTCAATCTATCCTCACGTGACATTGAGGGCTGGGTTGATGTCCAGGATATTTGGGTGTGGTGTGTTTGTTCACATGTATGCAGGAAAGCTTGATCCGAGGGCAACCAAGTGTGTGTTTATTGTGTTTATCGGATCTATCACCCTGGATCCAGAAGATTTTTTGTCACAGCAGATGTGACATTTAATGAAAAGCAGTGTTCTTTGCCCATGAGAAGGACACAGGAGAAGCTTCTGAAATAATGCAGCAAGACTTCCAGTTCCTAACTCTACCGACGGGGATTCTAAGTGTGGGAGAGGCCATTCCACATGAAGTCGGTCAACCGGAGTCAGAGGGTCCAAGATGTGATGAAATGTTGCCACTGGCCTCAGAACAGACGATGGAAATTCAGGAGACATTCAAAGAACCGATTGTGCCCAGTGAAGGAGAAGCCAACGATGTTCCAATAGGCGATGAAGAACTACATATTGAACAACCTGAGGAGATTTCTGGAACTGATCCAGTTGCACCTGATGGGACTCTAGAGAGATACATGGCGAGGCTGGTTGCCAAGGGTTATACTCAATCATATGGCATCGATTACTTCGAAACATTTGCACCTGTAGCCAAGTTCAATACTGTCAGAATCTTGATTGCTCTAGCTGCAAAGTTGGGATGGAATTTGCTCCAGTTTGATGTTAAAAATGCTTTTCTGCAAGGTGATTTAGAGAAGGAAGTGTATATGACTACTCCTCCTGGATACCAACTTGCAGATAGGCCAAATGTGGTGTGTAAATTGCGGAAGGCACTTTATGGCCTGAAGCAGTCGCCAAGGGCCTGGTTTGGAAAATTCTCCAGTCATGAGAAGTTTGGGATATCGGCAGAGTAACGATGATAATACACTGTTTATCAAGCATAGTCCCTCTGGTTCTATGGCAATTCTTAGTGTCTATGTGGATGATATAATTGTCACAGGAAACAATGCGGAACAAATTCAGCATTGGGGGCCTTGACATATTTCCTGGGTATTGAGGTTGCATACTCAAAAGGAGGAATTTTTATTTCACAGCATAAGTACATTATGGATCTACTCCATGAGACGGGAAAACTTGACAGCAGACCGCTGGGAACACCAGTTGACATCAATGTTAAACTGGGTAAGGAGAACGATAGCCATCCAGTGAATAAAGACTCGTTTCAGAGGTTGATCGAAAAACTCATCTATCCAAATCATACCCGGCCAGATATTTCGTATGTTGTTAGTACTTTGAGCCAGTTTATGAATAATCCATGTAAAGCTCACCTCCAGGCAGCAAACAGAGTATTGTAGTACCTTAAGGCTACAGTGGGACTAGGTATATTGTTCACAAGAGATGAAGATGTGTCAGTAAAGATTTATTCTGGTGCTGAATTTGCTGGTTCAATAACAGACAGAGGATCCACCTCTGGCTATTGTACTTTTATTGGGAACAGTCTAGTGACATGGCGAAGTAAGAAGCAGAAAGTAGTTGTTCTCTCAAGTGCAGAAGCAGAGTTCAGAGCCTGAGCACATGGTGTACGTGAAGCACTTTGGATCAAAGGCATCATGGAGGACCTTAGCTTATTCTCCCAAGGGGATATTAAACTGTGCTGTGATAATCAATCAGACATTGCAATTGCTCAGAATCCGGTTCAGCATGATAGGACAAAGCACATTGAGATTGATCGGCATTTCATTAAAGAAAAATTGATGGAGGAGTTATCACACTCCAGTGTGTAAGGTCATTGGAGCAAGTTGCTGACATTTTCACCAAAGGCCTTCCGGTCCCCAGTTCCAGAGACTCATCCAAGTTGGGCATGATCAACATTCACGCCCAACTTGCGGGGGGGTGTTAGACAGTCTTTTATTTTTCTTCTTTTCTTTTCCTTTATATTTTCTTCTTCATGTACTAATGGGCCACATGATATAAGTCGCCCATTTCATTTAAGTGACATGGGGCCCACCCTCTCACTTTGTATGGCCTTTTAAAGGCCAATCCCGTTCAATAGAATTGAGTGTGTTTTTTGGCCAAAACCCTAGCCGACAGAGCTTCAGGGCAGAGAGCAGCTGGAGAGGAGAGAGGTCTGATGCAAGTTTGACATTGACATAATGGAATGTTGTCGGAACTGCTCTGGTAGCATGACAAGAATCATTCCAGTAGCCCTTGGCTACCCTTGCTCTCAAAGTAAAGAATATTTTAAAAAATATTTTTAATTCATTCATTCAACATGACCTACAGCATAACTGGATTCCACAACGCAAGGTCCCAGTGGGCCGGTATTTAAGGTACAATACAAGATTCCTTTAGTCCAGGTGAATCTCAAAAGGGCATTTTGGGAAAAAATATGAAAGAGGCCTTAAGAATGAGTAGATATTGCAGGCTCACACCAATACAAGAACCATCTTTTATGGCCCCAGACAAGGGAGAATTGCCCCTGGATCATTCATTCACAATAGGAGGAGAAATGAAGGATAAGTGACATGATTTTGACATAGAGAAGATTAAAAGAGTTTTTGAGAACCAAAGCAGGCATCAGTATTACCAAGCCTTGTACATTTCAATAGATCAAGAGATATGTTTTTAGCAACCAGTGACCTTAGCATTTCTGACTAATTTTTACTTAAACTTATTTCTTGATCCTTTGCTTTCGTGTGATGTGTGGTCTTTTGTTATAGTTGATTGGGCATAACCCAATAAACCTTACGTTGACCAGTAAATAAAAAATCCAGTCATGCAATGAAGGAATTTTATTCGGGAACTTTATACCACATGTGATAGCTGACAGTTTCGAACATAGATGATGAGATACATAAAGCTAGGTTACAAGTCCACTGGCTCCATTCATTAAAAATTGAGGATCCAAACCTGATGTTAGTCAGCTCATAATGAGTATATGGAAACGAATGAAGCAAAGTCATAAGCAAACTCAAATAAGGTTGAATCAAGAAACGCAGCCATTCCTTCACACTGATACTATCTCGCAGCACTGTGAAGAAATTCAACTGAGGCTTGATCTTATTATCCATGACTAAGAAAGGCTTCATTCACAAACCAGGACACACAATGGAACATTGCAACTAATCAAGAACATAGATAAAAATATCCATAAAATTTGGAGAGATGGATAAAAGAAAGATCTAAAACAAAAACTTGACAGAAAATTATTTTCAATATTTCATGTCTTTTCTATACGTAGGATGATTATCAAAAGCGTCAATCTGTTTAAAATTTGAAAGTAATATGTTACCCTTAAGGATGCTAGAGGTGAGGTTTCATGAAAAGTGTTGGGCAAATCCAAAGCACTATAAGCAGCATCTGAGATTGAGCAAGCAGCTAGTGCTCCGATAGGATGACCGCCTTGAAAATTAACCTCGGTATTTACACTTTGGCCCTGATTCAGAGCCGGATTTTCATAAGGAAACTTGATTATCTGAGGCCCATATGAACTTCTTACAGTCCGATCATACTCAATCCTGATGTCTCTTAAATAGAACATAAGCTTACGAGTCAGAGTACCAGGATATTCCGCATTATCACTAAATAGGTTCATCCTTCCAGACGAAGACACAAGGAAAAATTCTAAAGGATTAAGTCCATCAATAAAAGAGCTTCTAATTACAGAGCATGAGCCACAAGTCTTCTCATGATAAGATTTCTCAGGAAGAATTCCACCCTTATGTGAGAATCTGTATTTGTTCCAGTCTGCACAAGAAAATGTGTATGCTATCTTATAAGATGCAGCATGGAACTGTAAACCAACACAAACACTTTGTTGAAGGAATTTTGATAAACTTCCTTTGCTTCCAGCTTTAATCATTAAAAGCATCGAGTTACTCTTGTTTACAAAATCTTGCACAATATTTTCAAGTCCAGAAAACACCTCCTTAAATGCCAAAAAACATTTTGGATTTGTGATCAGATAGTCTTTTTCATTACCAGAGTTAACAATGTGATGAGGATCATCATTACCAGAGTTAGAAATATCTTTCCTCTTATGAGAAACATTGAAGTAATTCATGCCGTTTATATTTGTGAGCAATAAGCAGTTGATAAAGCAAGCATGATGACCTTCTCTCAGACATGCCTCCACCTCTTGAATCAATTTCTTCTGATCGTAAGTATGAGATGTAATAAACAAATCCTCTAAGGAAACACTAAGACCTCTAGCTGATATCCATTCGCAAAAGATTTTCTGGGCTGAAGTGAAATTTTTGATAGCCATGTCACTGTAAGACCTACAAATTTTAGAAAATAATCCATCAGGCTTGTTCTCTAACCATAGGGAATCAGCAGGAGAAACTAGAACTTCGCCATTGCTTATATTAACCAGGCCTGACTGAATAGAAAATTCAAAGCCTTCGGGAAGAATCACATTGAACAGTTGCTGTCCTGTCCAGAGAGGACCAGGGGCAAGAGGTGCCTTGATGATTGCAGGACTGGGTAGAAACCTCATAGATGAAAGCTCAAGCTGCTGAATTGCAAATTTATTAAGAAAAGCCATGTCCCTTAACAGTAAATGGGAAGCAGTTAAGCTATCTTGACTCAAGGATATGAGTGACCGATTGTCTTGACCATTCAGTAACTGTTTATCTAAATGAACAAGGTCCTGAAGCTCAATCTTGGAATGGATAGACTGAGGAATATATGCATGTAAGCAATCCCCATCAAAGTCCCCATAGAGAGGAGCACAACAAAGTGGATTCAAGGAAAAGACTGCAGCAGTAGGAAGAGTTTTAACAGATAGAGCGATCATAGAATGCTGATGAATGGATGGAGGCCTGTTGACGAGCAGAAGATCACCATCTTTAAGTGGTCGGGACAAAATATCACCAATATGCAGACGCTCTAAGTCATTAAGGAAGCATAATTTAGAATTCCTTCTGACATAGATATCCCTGAGTTCAACGTTCTCAATTTGTGCATTCCAGATGTGAATGTTGTGGCATGTTATAACTTCAGGAACCGTTAGGCATTTGCAAATGTCTTTGGGTATACCAATTTCGTTCAATCTTATGGTAGGATCACCAACCACCGTCATACGGCATACATGATCTGTCCTTTTACTGAGCACAACTTCTTTTATCCATCTCATGCCAGAAACATTAGAAGAAGTTGATCTGCTTTGATACTTTGGGTGCAACTGAAATTGACAGCAAAAGTGGTAAGTTAAATGGAAGAAAGTCACATGCTATTAAACAAATAAGTTAAAGCTGCACATAATAAGGTTAAACCTTCTTTCAAAAAAAAAAAAAAAAAGGTTAAACCTGCCTTTGAAAGATGTAGTGAATCGAGAACAGCATATGGAACATCTCTGTGTTGTTGCTCGTCATCTGTAAGTCCGTTAAGATTAACGACACTTTTTAAGGCCTTGGTTCTAGTGTCCTATACTTAAATAACAAACATCCATCACAAGTTTTCCAAACTGAACTTAATATACAGCACATGGTACAATAACTTTCCATTATAAGTGCAGTAACCTAATCCATATGTTCATGCATTATAAACATTCCAAATAAGTAAAGAATACTCACAAATGCAGCTTTGGAAGAACTGGCATATTTTCTGGACTCTGTCAATCTACAGCAATTTGGTGGCACTGGAAGGCAAGACAGAAAAAGTAAGTCTCTTCGGAGAATATGCCAGTCAATCAAATTTCGTTCTAGATCCTTCAACAATTGAAAAACCTGTTCAACATCAAAGGACACAATATCAATCACTGAAACAAATTCATATTGAAGGCATAACTATGCAGCACCACATACTAGGGAGCAAGGATCTGTCGACTGATAGAATTTATGTTATAATGCGTTTACAAAACAGTTTCCCCCACACATTTATTAATCAATAGTTCAAAAATCAGCTTTTGACCAGTTTAAGTTATTTGGATCAAAGAGATGGAATAAATAAACTTCTGGGGAAATCTGTTGTGCATAACGGCTGTGCACAATAAATATCTAAACAGCCCATGCAATGATATTAATTGTTCTCAATGTCCCCTCATGATCAAAAAATGCCACAATGTTCTCAGTTAAATTTTTAAAAGTTTCTTTGTAAAGTTTTTTACGTACTAAGAAATTGAGTAATTAATAAGCATGTTAAAAGACTGCAATTAACATGTATAGTATTTTTTTGAAGAAAATTAACATGTATAGTAATTGTTGAAGATATGGGCTAAAAAGTTGCAGGCGAATCGGGCTCCTCCATCACTATTGGGCCCTGCTAGATCCCCTATTGGGCTCTATCGGGCCCACTAACGACAGCTAACGGCTAGTTAAACTAGCCGTTGGAGAATTAACCGTTAGACGGCTCCTATAAATCTAAGCGATGTACCATTGTAAAGTTTGATCCTTTTTAGTGAAAGTGTTAAATCTCTTTTCTCTTCTCTACCTCTGTCATCCTCTCTTGCTGGATCTTCAAAGTTGTCATGGTATCAGAGCCTACAACGTAATCATCTGAAGAATTCGTCGGCATCAAGGTCAGTATTTTTGCTGTTCAATCCTTGCTCTTCTCTACCCCTGGGAGGACTTGTTCAAACCTGTTGAAGGTCAGTATTTTTGCTATTATCAGTTACATAAGTCATGGCAGAGGGCATGGCTAAGATCTCCTCTGAAACAGTAATGCCATCATCGGGAAATCAAATAGTTATTACCGATAGATGGATTACTACACTTCCAGTTATTGCTAAATGCAATATTTTCAACAGTAAGAATATGTTATTGTGGGACAGAACAATCCAAGCTGCTCTAAAGCCAAGAAAGCTTCTGTATCATCTTACAGAAAATTCTCCGCCAGAGATTCATCCAAACTATCCAAGACGGGTAGTAGAGGAAGAGTAAGTATTTGGGTGGATGCTCGACTCCATCTCTGCAGAACAATTAGTTCAGTATTCTTCTTATGGAACGGCCAGAACTTTGTGGGAAGCTATTCATCAGAACCATTCCAAGAAGAATGACAGAGCTAAGATTATTGATCTTATTATACAACGTTGCACTCTCAAGCAAGGAGATATGGATGTGCTAACTTACTAAAATAAATTGAGGGATATTCATAATGAACTGGATCATTGTAGGCCACCCTCCACTGATCCAGTGGCAACAAATCGTTTGTGTCAATTCCTACAAGGACTTTGACCAGAATTTGAAATGGTCAGGAGTCAACTCTACAACAGAGAAGAAGAGCCTATCTTTGGTGAAGCTGTGTCCAAAGTTATGCAGGAGGAAAGTAGACTTAACTTCACCAGAGGAGCTATTGAAAACACCTCCTATGTAGCAAAAGCTCAGAATCAACCGAAGAACGATTCAGACAAACAGAGCAAGGAAGACATTGTGTGCAACTATTGTAAGAAGAAGGGGCACATGAAGGACAAATGTTGGAAGCTTTATGGCAAACCACCTTACATTGCCAGAGCTCATATGTTACAAGTAGGAGATGGAAGTGTGAATCCAGATTCTCAGAGTACTACACCATCAATCCAAGACTTCCAGAAGATGATGCAGGAACTACAAAGTATCAAGTCATTCATCAATTCTGGAACAGTCATTGGATCAGCTTCACTAGTCAACTCTGGTATGAAAGAAATACTCCATAATATCGCTTTACTTGCTAAGGATCCATCTACGGCATGGATCCTTGACTCAGGTGCGACTGACTATACATCATTTAGAAAGGAGCTCTTTATAACATATGGGGAAGTTCGTCCGGGTAAGTACGTTCAAACAGCCGATGGTACATTACTTCCAGTAATGGGCATTGGAAAATTGAACGTTAAACCTATTGGTGAGTTACAAAATGTGCTATATGTTCCTAAATTATCTATAAACCTAGTATCAGTGCAGCAACTAGCAAAATGTAGGGAGTATAATATTCTCTTTGATAATTTGGATGCTTATTTATGTCATAAGGAGCTCGGGTGGAGGACTGGACTAGCTAGAGTCCATCAAGGACTTTACTACTTACCCATGGAATGCCCAGGAGATAAATCCAAGGTGGCAGCGGTGAAGATATCTCCTGAGGAAACGATCAATAGAGACTCACCAACGAATGGGTCATCCATCCTATCACCTTCGTAAACATTTGTACCCAAACCTATTTGAGAACATTCTTGTTGAAAAATTAGTTTGTGAAGCATGTCAATTAGGCAAGTTCAAAAGGGGAACATATTCCCCAAGTTATACTGGAATGAAAAGACCTTTTCAGATCATTCATTATGATGTCTGGGGGCCATCCCCTCAAACAGACATACTAGGAAACCGATATTTTCTAGTTTGTGAAGCATGTCAATTAGGCAAGTTCAAAAGGGGAACATATTCCCCAAGTTATACTGGAATGAAAAGACCTTTTCAGATCATTCATTGTGATGTCTGGGGGCCATCCCCTCAAACAGACATACTAGGTAACCGATATCTTCAGTCGATACAGTTGGGTTTTCCTACAAAATCATAAGTATGAGGTTACTAAGAACCTAAAAGGATTATGTAATCTCATCAAAAGACAATTTGGTGGTCAAGTCCAAGGGCTGAGGACAGAAAATGCAAAGGATTTCCTCAATAATGAACTTGCTGAATTTATCATGACTGAAGGAATAACACATGAAACATCATGTCCATACACTCCACAACAGAATGGAGTGGCTGAAAGGAAAATAGGGGACATTGTAGACAAAGGAAGAACACTCTTAATCCAAGGGAATGTCCCTAAGAATTTATGGGGTTTTGCAGTCATGACTTCTACACACCTTATAAATCCACTTCTGTCAAGTAACCTATCCTTTAAAAGCCCACTTGGCTTACTTGAGTCGTATTACCCAAATGTGAGATTGAAAACTGGATTACCTCCTAAAATCTTTGGTTGTGTTGGTTATGTGTATAATCATACACACAAACAGAATAAATGGTCTACCAAAGGACTAAAATGTGTGTTTGTGGGATATTCTGTTACACAAAAGGGATATAAGTTTTATCATCCTATCACCCGCAAATACATTGTCACCAAGGATGTAATATTTGATGAAAAATCATTTTATTACAAACCAAGGGGAACCGAATCACAACTAGACACTGATTCTATACTCAATGTGAGAATACACTACTTGAGCTGCAACATGAACTTGAATCTGAACAGCCTAGGTATCAGATATTTGAAAACGAAGTAGAGGCATTTTGTCAGGATAATTCGCGAAGGACAGAACAGGGACACGAATCTGTAACAGAGCATGTAGCTGAAAGAACTGGAGAATCATCTCAACTTACACCATATCCGAAGTATTACCAAAGGAAGAACAAGGGTAAACAGTCGGAAGTCATGGATTTGGGTGAAGGGGGAGAACAACCTAATGAAGGGGAAGGAGTATCCACTGAAGGGGGAGTAGTATCTTGATAGGATACCAAGCTCCACGTGGGGGCATTCTCGTCACTTTATTATGCTTTCTCTCTCTTTATGTTAACTTTAAATAGCACAGCCCTCCTTGGAGGAGGGCAGACTGGAATTTGATTATGAAGTAGTGATTTCCCCTCCCCTCACGATCCCCGTCCTCCTGCGATCGTCCCTCCTCACCGCATCTCCAGGCGGTTCGTCCCGGGCCGATCCCTATCCTCTCTGCTCTGCTTCCCCCGACCATTCCCGTTTCACCTCTCTACCCCGGGAACTTCTCTTCTCGTCTCACCCTCTTCCACCTTCAGATACGGACCTCGACAAAGGTTCGTATCATATCTGGAGGAACAACTAATACTTCCCCTAGATCTGAAGAAAGTCCTTGGCCAATTGCTTTGAGAAAGGGTTCTCTAAAATGTGTGAAACTCCCACCATATCCAATGAAAAATTACCTAAATTATGCGAAAGTGTCACCCAAATACCAAGTTTTTCTGACGAAAATTCAAGAAGTAGTTATTCCCAAGTCCCCACAAGAAGCACTGAAGAATATCAGTTGGAAAGAAGCGATGGATGAAGAAATGAGGGCCTTAATACAGAATAATACCTGGGAAATCGTGGATCGACCCAAGGATAAGAAATCTGTGGGCTGTAGGTGGGTTGACACTATAAAGTGTAAATCAGATGGAAGCTTAGACAGATATAAAGCAAGACTTGTAGCTAGAGGATATACTCAAACTTATGGATTGATTATCAGGAAACATTTTCCCCAGTTGTGAAGATTAATACTATTAGAATCCTAATATCATTGGCAGTTAATCTAGACTGGCCACTAAATCAATATGATATCAAAAATGCCTTTTTACATGGCGACTTAAAGGAGGAAATCTACATGAATATTCCTCCAGGATATGAAAATCAATACAACAGAGGAAAAGTATGCAGACTTTGAAAGGCCTTGTATGGGTTAAAACAATCACCTCTGGCATGGTTTGGGAGATTTACCCAAACCATGAAAATGCTAGGATATAAACAAAGCAATGGAGAACACACTATGTTTTTTAGACATCATTCCAAGGATTTACTAACTATTTTAATAGTATATGTAGATAATATAATAATTACTGGGAACAATCTAGAAGAAATAAAGAATCTCAAAGAACATTTGAGTAGGAATTTTCAGGTTAAACATTTAGGACCCTTAAATTACTTTCTAGGCATAGAGTTTGCAAGATCAAGTGAGGGTGACACAACAAAAGTATATTTTGGATCTCTTAAATGAAACCAAACACACAAACTGTCATGTAAACAAGACACCAATGGAAGTAAATCATAGGTTAACTCTAAGTGAGAGTGAACGTAAGGTAGAAATTGACTCGTATCAGAGGCTAATTGGAAAACTGCTTTATTTATCCCACACACGACCCGATATATGCTATGCTGTGAATGTTCTAAGTCAATTTATGCATTCACCTAGAAGCTCTCATTTTCAAGCTGCTAACAGAATTCTCAGGTATCTAAAGGGAACACCGGGACTCGGCATTGCACACAGGAAAACATGTAAGCTTGACCTTATTCTATACACCGATTCTGACTTTGCTGGTTCTAGACTTGATTACAGGTCTACTACTGGATATTGCACAATGCTAGGAGGGAATTTGGTTACATGGAGAAGCAAAAAGCAAAGTGTGGTATCAAAATCCAGTACGGAAGCTGAATTTCGAGCCATGCCAAAAGGAATTGACAAAGCAATATGGATCAAGAGCTTAGTAGAAGATTTGAAGATCACATTTCTAAGACCAATTATTATCCGCTGCGACAATAAATCAGCCATTAGCATAGCTCACGATACAGTTGATCATGATAGGATAAAGCACATTAATATTGACAGGTTCTATACACAAAATCACTTGGAACAAGGAACCTTGAAGACGAGTATGTGAGCTCTGAAGAACAGTGTGCAGATATTTTAACCAAAGCTTACCAATCAAGCGAACTCAATATCTGCGATCCAAGCTTCGAATGGTGAATATACATTCCTGTGCTTGAGGGGGAGTGTTGAAGATATGGGCTAAAAAGTTGCAGGCGAATCGGGCTACTCCTTCATCACTATCGAGCCCTGTTAGATCCCCTATCGAGCTCTATTAGGCCCACTAACGACAGCTAATGGCTAGTTAAACTAGCCATTATCTAGCCATCGGAGAATTAACCGTTAGACAGTTCCTACAAATCTAAGTGATGTACCATTGTAAAGTTTGATCCTTTTTAGTGAAAGTGTTAACTCTTTTCTCTTCTCTACCTCTGTCATCCTCTCTTGCTGGATCTTCAAAGTTGTCATGGTATCAGAGCCTACGACGCCTTTCTCTCTCTCTCTAGAATGCCTCTATTTCTCTCTCTAGAACGCCTCTCTCTCTCCTTATCTCTCTCTCTAGAATGCCTCTCTCTCTCTTATCAGAAAACACCTGGCAGTGGAATCCCCGTTATGACGTGGAATCCATCGTGGCTGCCAGGTGGATTCCGCCAGGTCAAAAGCTGGCCGGAAATCCACCTGGCCGCCACGATGGATTCCACGTCATCACCGGGATATGTCGGCGTCAACTCAGAGAGTTTGGGATATATCGTGCCAAAAAAAAAGTTTAGGTTATATCTCAGATTTTTGAAAAAGTTTGGGATATACCGTGCTATTAACCCTTTCTTGGTATAGAATCTATCAAATTGGCATTGGAAGTCTGCACATCCAACACATTGGTGAGTTAAAACATGCGTTGCATGTACCAAACTATCTATAAATCTAGTATCTGTGCAGCAACTAGCAAAATGTAGAGAGTATAATATTCTATTTGATAATCTGGATGCTTATTTATGTCATAAGGAGCTCAGGTGGAGGATTGGACTAGCTAGGGTTCATCAAGGGCTCTACTACCTTCCCATGGGACACCCAGGAGATACACCCAAGGTGGCGGCAGTGAGGCTATCTCCTGAGGAAACAGCTAAAGAGACTCATTAAAGAATGGGTCATCCATCCTATCATCTTCTTAAACATTTGTATCCAAATTTGTTTAAGAACATTCTTGTTGAAAATTTCGTTTGTGAGGCATGCCAATTGGGAAACTTTAAGAGGGGCACATACCCACCAAGTCATACACGAGTGCTAAAAACTTTCCAGATCATTCACTGTGAAGTCTGGGGGCCATCACCCCAAGCAGACATACTAGGATACCAGTACTTCCTAATATGTACGGACGACTATAGTAGATATAGTTGGGTCTTTCTATCAAAACATAAGTATGAGGTTACCAAAAATCTAAACAACGATTGTGTAACCTCAAGGATTAAGAACAGACAATGCAAAAGATTTTCTTAATACTGAGCTTACTGAATTCTTTATGTCTGAAGGAATAAGACATGAACCATCATGTCCATACACTCCACAACAGAATGGTGTAGCTGAAAGAAAAATAGGAGATATTGTGGATAAAGGAAGAACACTCTTAATCCAAGGGAATGTTCCTACAAATTTATGGGGTTTTGCTGTTATGACATCTGCACACCTTATCAATCGACTTCCCTCAAGCACTTTAACATTCAAAAGCCCACTTGACTTGCTTGAGGCATATTACCCAAATGTGAGATTAAAGAAAGGTTTACCTCCAAAGATATTTGGTTGTGTTGGTTATGTGTACAATCGCACACAAACAAAATAACTGGTCTACAAAGGGGTTGAAATGTGTACTTGTGGGATATTCTATTACACAGAAAGGATATAAATTCTACCATCCTATCACTCGTAAGTACATAGTCACCAACGATGTGATCTTTGACGAAAAATCTTTTTATTACAAACCAAGAGGCACTGAGTCACACCTAGATACTACTTCTATACTTAATAGTGAGGCTGCAAAACTTGAAATACAACCTGAACTTACTCCTGAATCAGTCCAATTGTCAGAAAGGTATCAAGTATTCGACAATGAAGTCAGAACAAGTATCAGGGACAATTCCCCGAGAACTGATCAGCAGCGCAGCTTAATTGAACCTAGGACAGAGAATGTACCTGAACAAACTTCCACATCATCCCAACTTACTCCATACCCAAAATACTACCAAAGAAAGAAAAAGGATCGTCAACCTGAAGACATGGAATTGGTTGAAGGGGAAAACTCATACAATGAAGGGGTAGAGGTACCCACTGAAGGGGGAGTAATCTCTGAAGATGCAAATGATACTGACCTTATAGCTGAAAGAGGCATTGGCCAATTGGTCTGAGAAATGGGACTCGAAAATGTGTGAAATACACTATGGCAAACTGTCTAAACTATGAGAAAGTATCACCCAAATACCAGGTATTTCTACCTAAAATCCAAGACATTACTATTCCTAAGTCCACAAAAGAAGCAATAAACAATATTAGTTGGAAAGGAGCAATGGATGAAGAGATGATAGCACTAGCCAAAATAAAACCTGGGAAATTGTGGATCGTCCCAAAGATAAGAAATCTGTGGATTGTAGATGGGTTTATACTGTAAAGTGCAACTCGGATGGAAGTTTAGACAGGTACAAAGCACAACTTATAGCTAGAGGGCATACTCAGACATATGGAATTGACTACCAGGAAACATTTGCCCCAATTGCCAAGATGAACACCATTAGAATTCTTATATCTTTGGCAGTTAATCTAGATTGGCCATTAAACCAATATGACATTAAAAATGCTTTTTTTACATGGAGACCTGAAGGAGGAAATCCACATGAATATTCCTCCAGGATATGAGAATCAACAGAACAAAGGAAAAGTAGGTAGACTACAAAAGGCTTTATATGGTTTGAAACAAATAACTCGAGCACGGTTTGGAAGATTTACCCAAGCCATGAAGATGTTAGGATATAACCAGTGTAATGGAGAACACACTATGTTTTTTAAACACTATACAATAATAGATCTACTAACTATTTTAATAGTATATGTAGATGACATAATAATCACTGGGAACAATTTAGAAGAAATAAAGAGACTTAAAGAACACCTGAATGAGAACTTTCAGGTTAAACACATAGGACCCTTAAAAGTATTTTTTAGGCTTAGAGTTTGCGAGATCGAGTGAGGGAATCTTAATGACACAACAAAATATATATTAGATCTTCTAAATGAAACAAAACAGGTGAACTGTCACATAAGTGAGACACCAATTGAGGTAAATCATAGGCTAACTTTAAATGAAAGTGACCCTAAAGTAGAAATTACTTCATACCAAAGTCTAATAGGAAAACTTTTTTACTTGGCACATACTCGACCAGATATAAGTTATGCTGTGAATGTACTAAGTCAATTTGTGCACTCACCTAGAAATTCGCATTTTCAAGCTGCTAACAGAATTCTCAGGTACCTAAAGGGAACACCAGGCCTGGGTATTGCACACCGAAGAACAGGTAAGATTGATCTTATCTTATACACTGACTCTGACTCCAAATATTTAAGATCCAAGCTTGGAATGATAAGTATACATTCCTGCACTTGAGGGGGAGTGTTGAGAAATATGTGCCACCTGAGTCCAAGCCCAGATAAAATGGCCCAAATCCAATAGGAGATCTATCGGGCCCACTAGAGGGAAGAACCAGGAGATAGTGGGGCCCACCACAAAAGCTAATGGCTTGTGAAAACTAGCCGTGGGGCGACTGCCCAAACTGCTGCTATGAGTACTGATGAAAAACGCTCTTTTATGTACTGTTTTTGTGTGAAATAAAATTTTCCTTCTCTTACTTTTCTCAACTATCTGCACTTCGACAATCTTCAGCATCTTGACAGTATCCCATGCAAGCAGTGCGAGCCCTCGACTCTGATCGGTACCTGTGCCTTTCTAGAGGAAGCATCTCATCAAGCCTTCGAGTCTCTGGCCGATTTCAGAAGGCATCTTGAATACGGAGAAGATAAATAGAATATAGGGATTGCTGACAGGACCGCCCTCGGTAGCACCACCTACCGCCTCTGGACAACACTTTGGCTTGTCATCCTTCCAACCGCCTCACGACCTTCTCTATCATCGGCAGCCAATCCGCCTTAGTCATCCGCCCTCTAGTTAACTGCAGACCCCGATATCTCATAGGGAGGCTACCAATCATTGTTCCCAGCGACGCTGCACATTGAGCCTCCTTCTCCAAGGAAAGGCCACAGCTCACAAATGCAGACTTAGCCCGATTGATTCATAGGCCTGAGAAGTCCGCGAATAAGTCGAGTAACATAGACAGGTTTTTTGCCTCCTCAATAGAGGCTTCTACAAAAAAAGTAGTGTCATCCACGTACGCCAGTAACAGGATACCCCCAGGGACACTAGCGGTTCGATAACCCTTCAGAAGACCATGTGTACATGCTAGATTAGATCATGTGGCGAATGTCTCTACCGTTGGCAAAAACAGTAGGGGTGCGAGCAGGTACCCTTACCTCACCCCCCTTTGCGGTTGTATACGCCCGCCTTCCGCCTTCCATTCACCAACACTGAGAAGGAATGTGTTGCGATGCATCTTTTCATCCATGTGACCCATTCTTTCGGAAAGCCCCTCTTTTTCATTGACGCCCAGAGAAATCCCCAATCAAGCGTGTCATATGCCTTGGAAAAATCAACCTTCCACATGAGACCTTTAGTTCCATCTCATTTCCATGTCGCTAGGATGTCACCTGCTGCTACAGCACTGTTAACAAGGAAATGACCTGGAATGAAAGCTGATTGGGAGGGTCCCACAAGTTCCCCAATCACCTCTCTCAATCTGTTTGCCAATACCTTTGCAATGATAAGGTATATGGAGTTAGACTAGGAGATTGGTATGAAGTCCTCGATTTGTTCTGCACCTTGCTGCTCGGGGAGTAGAACCAAATATGCCCGATTTAGTATCTCCATACTGCATGTCCCTTGTCGGAACTCTTTTGCGAATAGGTCGGAATAATGCAAGTTCCTGACTTGCCAATTCGATTCTCATTATTAAGTTTCTACTCAGCCGCTTTGACTGGGTGATGTTTATGGTTCTTTACTTGTCACTTCTTCCACTGAGACAGGTATGAGCTTCAGCTACTCAATTTCTCATTAAAAAATCTGAATTGCTTCCTCCTGATACAAAAAATTTCAGTTGCAAACGTGGTTCCTCAATGACTCATACAACTCTGTTTAAGTCCCGTAAGAAACATAACGATTTATTTATCTCCCATACCATGCCCCCCAACTATACTGAAGATCTTAAGCTTGTCAATAAGGGTGGATGTCTCCTCCGAGAAGACCTTTTGGGACTCCATACAAGGCGGCCCATGCAGGGGGCGAGAGGGGCCAGGTCGACACTTTACAGTGCTCAGGGCATTATGGCTGCACTGAAACGAAGTAATCTTCAAGGGATGGGGAGCCTTTGCATGTGTTTTTATCCAACATACAAGGCATGTACAAGCAGTGGTGTTTTACCTCTGCGAGGTTTAAAGGCCCATTGCTAGGACAATGCGTGGCTGTGTAGGCCACTTTTGTACTTAACATTTATATTTATATATAGCGTGACAGGAGGGACACCAATTTTGTGTGATCTCTCCTCTCTTTCTTCAGAAAAAAGTCTTTGATGTGTTTTTAAGCATAACAAACTTAATTTACAAAGTAAATGAAAATTGTAATTCATTTCCACAAGTACAATTTTAAGGTCATTCCATTTTCACTTATATTAAAAATGCAAAAGTATAAAAAACATTATGACCTCCATAAAACTTTTAAATGTTCCGCTCAAAGGTTCATTAGCGGAAATAATGTAAATGGATGAGTCATGTTACCTGAAATGGATGAAGGACAATATTTGTCACTCCGGGATCCAATCTATCTTGAATGCCTTTTTTCTCCAACATATTTGGCAAACAACCAGTGATCTCTATAGAAATTGTTAGATTTGACATCTCTTTCAAAGCTTTAAATTTCCATTTCCTCCTGTGAATCTTTCCCAATAAAATTAAATCAAAGTTAGTTCAATGAAGCAAATTAAGTAGATACAATGAATGAATTTTCAACTCACATTACAATATGTGCAACCAGGCCGATCAACATCTGATGCATGTTTTTGAGCTATCTTGAAACGGCTCTGTAATAAAAACGACACATTAGGAGACATTGTTTTTGAAACTAAAAGGAAACTTATTTCTTTTGAAAAAAAGAAGATGAAAATTATATCAGTAAATTAATGTTGCCTAATTTTATTCAGTTATTTTTCCAAGGTCATATGGTCTAGCAATTTACCATCAGAAATCAGCAGGAACAATGATGAAACAGATATCAAATTGAAATAATTTGAAACAATCTTGAAACTGACCCAAGAAAAACACCATAAAAGAGGATAAAAGAGAAAAATATTTATTGGGTCGCAATCATCTCTCTCTTCCCACAATGCAGAGATCCGGATAATGAGCTCTCTTTTATCATGGTGAGGACTACAGCTCAGTTTCATTCATTACCCATAATTACGGGCTTACACACCAAACATGGAGTAAAAATTGAGGTTCACGAATGAGAGAACAGAACAATGTAAAAACATTCCATCCATAAGAGCCTCTCATAAATAATCCTTGGGTATGGATGCTGTCCGACTCTGACCATTGGTTTGCATTGTTGTATCTCCAGGATTGTGATATCACAACCATATTCTCAAGATTTCAGCTTTCTAAGTTCCTGTTACCAGGGTCCTTTCCTGTTTCAAATTATTGTCTTTAATTTAAATGGGTCACATGTTATAAGTGGCCAACATTCATGTCTATTTAAATGAACTGTGGTCAATGGGCTTTGTCGTTTGACTCAAGTGACCTCCTCCCTTTTTAAATTCAGTTTTTCTCCACGTGAAAGAATGAAGACTGAAGTGACCATGCACTAGTCTTATGTTCATTAATGTTTAAAACTGCCTTCATGTTAATGAAAGATAGAGATTACAATCCTTCTACTCATCTAAACTCTAGGGCAGGAGCTGGCAGCACACTGACAGTGCAGCCGGAGGATATAGGATTTCTGTCTCATATTGTATTAAAGCACATTTACACAAGTGAGATAAATTATATCTCCCTCTATGCATCTTCTCTGGTCCTCCTTGAATCCATTTATCCTCTCCACCTTTGTTCTACACAGCCCGCGACTATGAGACTGATCACAGCCATAAAGGAGCCAACAGATCACAGCCAAAAAAGAGCTGTAGAAAGGCTTCCCCTCCAATGTTGATCGGGTCTCACAACCTGACCTAGTTAGGCCTTACATGATCCTATAGTTGACAAATGAAAAAAGTCGTTGGCAAACCGTGAAAGGCTCAGTCAATGAAATATGTCATTAATTAATGTGTCACGTAAGCCAACAGATGATGTGTATGGCTGTCCACCAGGTCAAGAACAGTCGAGTAAAGTATTGAAACAAGAAAGAATAAAATAAGATCAAGGATAGTGGAATGAGTGTCTTGAAGGACATAGACCTAGGGAAGGTAGGAGCAGTGCGCGGCAAATGTTGACACAGAAATGCCACTTCATGGGAAGTAACATCTGCGAGGCGAAAATTCCTGGTTCAAAAGTTGGTAGATCCAGAGATAAACACGATCGGAGAGGCACAAAGAATTTCATAAGATTTTATGTTTTAAAATTACTAGTATCAACTCTTTTTTTAACAATACTAGTATCAACTTTTGTGGACTAGTTTACAACAATGGCTCCACAAACGTTTCATTAGAGACATTCCCGGTCCATATACAAGGAGCATAGATTTTTTGGACAAAAGGAAGAGAGACATCAGATAGATAGGGTGGTGAACAGGCCCATTCACCCCAATCCAATGGAACAAATAAAAAAAGGAAACTAGAAAAGTAGAGGCATGCCATTTAACAATTGTGGTCAAATTTCAGCCGCACCAAAACTTCAGGATTCACTGATCAGAATCAATATGGCAACAGAATATGAATCAGGAATTATTGGGTAACCCACTGAGAAAAATGTCAGAGGAAAATGTGACGAAACATCATAATTTTTTCTCTCATTCGCAAAATTATCAGCATTCTGCTCGCTCGCTAAATGGTCAACCAGTTAATTGAATCAGGAATACATTTATGACCCAGGAAAATTAAAAGGCCAAGCTTGTACAAAGGATTAATTTTCTGTTTATTAAATTAAAAAGCCTTTGTCTAATCAGAATATCATTAAAGTGGTAAAGTCTCTGAATCATACGAAGCTAAAAAATTTAATCCAAAAACTACTAGATAACAAAGGAAGAGTTAGTACGGAACTCCATACCTTGGTCCTCTTACTTTTTCTAGCAGACTTGCACATGAAGCAAACCCCATTCAGAATCTGAACTAGTTTTTCAACATAATAGGGATGATAAATTGGGCTTTGAAGTTTAATGCAGCCAGTGTGTCCTGATAATAATAAAAAAATGAAGATCAATTTCAACAGAGAAAGTTCTCCAGTAAATCTCAATATCTGATTTCTTATTTACACGGGGAGCAAATCATCCTATATGAGAGAACTGGCTTCAAAATACCGCTTATATAGCATCAGATTGAGAATGGGTGTTTAAAATTCTTATTACAAGTGTTCCCATCATACTTTAAAAAAAAATAATAATGTTCCCATCATATTTCTTGTTATTAATTTTACCACAACAGAACTTACAAATGGGATACTGGTCGTAAGCATCCGCATTTTCTCCCTGCCAGCATACCTTGGCGGCATATGCTGTCATAACGCTGCCCTACTGCATGTTCACATGTTCTCTATAAACTGCATCAGTCTAAGATTATCTACCTCCAACCATAATCCCTGAAAATACTATAAGATGCCATCTTCATGTAGGTATCATGCTGTCAGGAAGAAAATTTTATCCCATATACAAGGTCAACAAAGTTCTTTTGTGGCCCAATGACCACATATATAGATCCATTGGATTGAACAATCAATACAACCTCTTTTTGGAGAAAAACAGGGAATATCAAATGAGTTGAGTGATCAACCTGAAGCTAATTTCAAATGAAAATTTCTGATGGTCAGATTGGCCCTTCCTACACCCTTCACTCCCTCCTAAATTGGAAAGAAACCAAATTATCTGCATTGTGCAGGACACTGTCCATCAAGATAATCCATCCCACGAACACAATCTCATTGCCGTGCAGCCATATCACTCATGACACAACAAGGAGCCTTCCCCCAATCATAAACCCCTGCCCATGCCTCCCCGATAGATCGCCAGCATGCCTTGTCTTAAGTCACCGTCAACTCTGAAAGCTTCTGCAAGGCTCATATCCTTTGGGCGAAGAGACACAAGAAGAAATCTAGGCAGGTTACTTTTAGTTGATACCTCCATCTGATCCTCTCTGATGTTCATGAAGACATCTTATAATGAAAATGAGAGATACACCTTGCCACCTTGTCGCACTCAAAGGTCACAGGCGTAAAATAGACTGTTGCATGCTCAAGAAATCTCCCACCATATAATCAGACATAGCAACCTCCATTCCACAAAGCCATTAACTGTGCCCGACAACTCGGTGCAAGAAAATTCCTCACATGACGTGCATTGAGACAAGTAGCTATCAGACCAATATCAGAAGAAGAAGCCATTCCCTAGCCTGGCTTTGAATAATACCCAGATTCAACAAAACATCTGTGTCACGCCTTGCCAGAAACAAGGTTTTCTCTGGCGACTTCTTTCTGACATTCCCTGACCTTAAGCCTTCTTGAACGAAGCTCTTAATCAAGTCTTAAACCACTTTCAGACATCCTGGGTAACTTAAAGACCAATACATAAATGATCAAAGCACAGAATGCACGAATCATAACAATACCAGATGGATCACCTTTGCTATTATTCTCCTCTGTCACCACACCAGCCTTCTCTCCACCATGTAGATCTCCAGCTACCAGTTTGTGGTCGAAATTCTTCCTCTCGTCAATGACAGTCACAAATATCACAAGAGTAATATTGCAATGGGCGTCCCTAAAGCCCCAGAGCATTGTGAATCCACCTCCTGTGATAGCCAAAACCCAAAAAATCTGCAGATAGGTATAATATGGTGGAGAGATTCCTAACCTCCTCCACAGGCTTGGAAGAAGAATCTAGCGTCATCTGCACATTGGAGAAGCCTAATGCATGTTGAGTAGCTTGTCATCTGAAAACCCCTCAACAAGCCATGTGAACATGCTTGGATCAAATGCGTAGATATGACATCCCCACCTAAGACAACTAATAATGGTATCAAGGTACATTTCTGCCAAACCCTCTTTATGGGTGGATCCTATTTCTCTATCGACAGTCATTGACTAAACTGAATAGGAGCAGGAGGTAACACATCTCCAAACCCATGTTAGCCACTTGGAGGGAAATCCTCTCTTTCTCACAGCCTTCCACAAGAAATCCCAGTCCAGGAAGCTTTTGCAAGATCAGCTTTTGACATAAAGCCCCTAGACCCCTTTCTCTGCTATGCCATTAGGATTTTGCTTACCACTACTATGTTGCCTACCAGTTGCGTCCTTCAGATGTATGCAGACTGGAGTCTAACAAGATAATCACCTACCCTAATCAGTTTGCCAGTACTTTTGCCATGATAAAGTACATTGAGTTAGACAGTAATATAGCCAGAAAATTTCCAACACTTAAGTAGAAGATATAATTGGTTGGTTTGCTCCAGTCCATACTTCTCAGAAACTCCTCCAAAGTGCCCATAACTCCTTTCATGACCAAAGCTTATAATTTAGTGACAACGAACACTGAGAATCTATTTGGCCCCAGAGCCCCTTCTCCATTAGACTCCTTGAAAGGTACCTGCACCCCTTTCATTGAGAAAATCCTTTACCAAAGCAACTTGCTGCAGCGGCATCATTTTGGCGACTAATGTGATCACCTCCACCTCCAAAATTCGAGATTGGAGTAAACCGTTCATCGTGACCTCCAAAACTAACGTATTGAAGTCCTTGGAAACCAGCCGAGTTGATATCAGACTGCAGAGACTCCAAAACAACTTGATCAAAGCCTCCATAGCCTGCCATTATAAACCTCTAGCTTCCAGGAATTTGACACCAATAATTTCACCTTTTTCACTTGACAACGCCAATAAGACTTAGCCCATAGCCTTGTTACAAGGAATAGGATCACTCTTCGTCAGTTCTGAAGGCAGAACATCATGAGATATATGAAAAATTACTACCAAACTTTCAATGACTTTATTTCGCAATAGCATTCGATACACCTCTGATAGGAATCAAGAACTCCGTCCTTCTACCAAGAAAATTCGAAATTTGTAAGAATCCATAAAATATATAGATTCCGCGATCAAATTGGAGATCAGATCAGAAATCAAGAGAAAAGAGAGGAGAGTAAGGAATAGGATTGAAAATATGCAGGACAATGCTGCATTGGTTGTCATTATGCTCTGGATTGGGAGGATCTCCTGCACTCCAGCCAAACATTAGTTCTGAGTTCAGTTTTTTTTTTGAACAATACTTCTTACTTCAGTTAATTCAAATCTTGGACGTATATTGGAGTAGACATCCTTATTTATAAGGCCACTCCTTATTAAGGCACAAGCCCACTGAGCAGTATATGCATCCTGCCGTCTTGATTCACTTCCACTGAAAACTTCAGGCAAGGATCATATCAATATCATGTTCTGAGGCTCTATTTTTTCACACAATCGACCGTAACCTATCAGATTCTCTCTGTGAACCACTTCTGCAAAATGGATGGTTTACTCTCTTAAGAATGATGATGGTACTAATGAAAACAAAGTAAATCTAAAAACATGACTGAGAGAACCCCGAATAGAATATTAAAAATGTATAGGAAATATGAGAAAACAAAAAATGGCCAAAGTTAAAAGGAATCACCATCACATTGCCTCATGGAAGAACCATTGCAGGTTGAGCATTCACCAGAAAGGTTTGGTAAACCCAGGCTTGGGCTTGTCAAATCACTACTTCTAAATGCAGTGAGAGAAGATAATTTTTCCTGCATTTGTTGACAAAAGAATGTATCAAGTTTCATTTAATGAAGTTCAAAGATAACAGCCTTGTCCTGAAAAAGAAAGCTGCAAAAACCAATCATGACTGACATTGCTCAAGTATAACCAGGGTAAATCCCTAGGCATTGAAAAAACTTCCTGAGCCAATGGAATTCATAATCAATACATTCCGAAGATTATTGTTTTGTCACTTCCGATATCTGACACAGAGATCCATTCTGATATTGACATTTGCTAAAGAGGTTAGGACATGTGAACAATGGTAGGACAGACCTTTAAGGCCTTAGAATGCCTTATGGGTTCACAATGATTCTCATGACAAAGAAATAAGAGAACGAGCTGCGCGGAGAACTACAGAATAATATGATGGCTAGTGACCAAGAGACATTGAGCACAACTTAATTCCGCATGATCTGTACAAGAACTTCTGTGGAAATTTCCATTCAGGATTTGATTCGTGATCCTCCATGTGTACAGATCCTGGATCACGACAATAAAAAATAGTCTGTACTGTATAATAAAAAATCTTGAGAACCTTGACCAAGGTGATGAAGGAATGTGAAGAAATTGAATCATTAGGTGTTAAGCAGAATTAAAGGAAAATAAGATATTCTCGAGGATCCTAATAGGACTCTGTGATCTGGGGTTGCGATGTCTCCTTCTAGCTGCTCCAGTTTTCCCTGCACGGGCTGATGATGAGATCTTGAAAAAGACTTCTCTATCAGTTTTCCCTAGTGTGGCTTTCTCTATGGGACCCTGCCTTTATTTTAAACATGCTGATTCATTAGCCACAATTGACTTCTACGATAAGTATTTTTTCAAAAAAACTTATCGCACCAGCCACAACTAAAACCAGTAGCAAAATATCATCAAGAAGTTCAAATAGTTTCTTTGATAGTAGAAGCTCCTAACTCCCAAGGAAATCAGAATGATATTTCTATTCAAATTGAAGAATGACACAGTTTATTGGAGATTGGACTTTTTTTAATTATGAGAACTGCACCAATTCGAAGGTGAAACAGTTTTCTGGTTTGGTTCAAAATCAAACGTTGGGTCAATCTTGTAAAAGGGTAAGGTTACCCAGTGTACCAGAGGTATACGCAATTAGGTACACAATGTACCGTAGGTCTCAAGGAATTCCTCTTATTCTGAGAAGATTTCTGTGGGTATACGATAGATGCTTCCTTCAAATGATGAAAATGGTGTTCTTATGAAATCATACTAAAAACGAATCTGAGCTAAAATGCACATAGTTCAGACTGATATAGATTGACGGGTGATCATGTAGTTTGGTGAAGGTAGCAAAGTGATAGGTTTCCCGGGCCGCGTCGAGGGCATTCTTGTCATATTCTCCTTTTATGTTCCTTTAAATAGCAGAGCCCTCCCTCTAGTGGGGGGCAGACTTGGACTTTGGTTCTTAATCGATCTTTGGTGTTTCCCCTTACCTTTCATCTCCTCTATCTCCACTCTCCGTCTCTCTCCAAGATCCCCATCCTCACGATTGTCTCTGCCTCACCGCTTCTTCAGGCGGCTTGTCCCGGCTGATCCCTACCTCTTCTGCTCGGCCTCCTCTCATACCCCTTCACGTTTCATCTCTCCACCCCGGGAATTTCTACCTCGCCTCGTCCTCCATTTCCTTCAGATATGAGCCAAGATTGAGAGCCGTATCACAAAGATAGAAGGCAAAGAAGTGATAGAAGCAGAAGGAGCGAATCAGAGCCTCCTGTCTCAAGACTCCCAGAGAATCTCCACATCCCAGCCTTCTGCAGTGTAGGGCTACACCCGTCTGGTCGAAGGACCTTTATTATAACCTTTAAAATCTTGACTCCCTATATCCTGCTTCCATCCTTATTGCTACCACTACATGCACGTGCCACGGTCAGCATGTGTGAGCATTTTATGCATCCTCTCGTCCCCTTCTACCGATGGGTTCACACAGAACTTAGCATAATATCAGCCGAAAGAACAAATGAAGGGAAATCCAACTGTATTTCCAAATTGATTCTCTTCATAACCAACTCTTGCCATCTTTATCTGTCCATTAACAACCGAGTTTCTGATTATCTCTAATAGGAAATAGACCGGACAATATTATGAGCATGAAGCAGATCAGCGACTTTTGCTTTGACAAACGTGCAAGACCGTCCTTAGGTTTGTTGAACCAGTTTCAGACAAGGACAAAAGTGAATTTTGGGTTAAGTTTTTAAACTTTGGAGAAAAAAACGAGACAAAGACAATCCATCCCCAGATCAAACCACAACTAAATGATATCTTCTGAAGGCTTAAATTCTACGAAAAGCATTTTTGAATAAAATGGAGTAAGCCTCTCCTATCTAAAAGACGAAAAAAATTTTACTTTTGAACGAAAAAGATTCAGATTAAATATGTAAAATGCATTTTACAGTTTTCAGAAGAGGCAAGAAAAAAAATTACGCATTTCAAAGAATCCCAACAGTCCTTAGAACTGAGTCTTTGTTCCACAGCGCACGAGGAATATCGTAATGCATATGCAAACGGATAATAGTGGTACGCACCACTTCCGTGTTTGTCATCATAAAGAACTTCAAGCTAAGTAGATTCCCTTCGGGTGCACGTTTCTCAGTGATCGGCAGGTTGCTCAAGTTCGGCAAAGATTCATCGTGGCTGTAGATGCATCACAGTAAAAGTAATGATGTTATCAGCCACAGTTCAGGTATCAGCATTGAAAGTTCTCTAACTGAAGCGGAAGATGCCTTTTATAAGTAATCAGTAGTATCGATAATTAATTATATAAGAGTTTTTTTTGTGAAAAGTAATTATATAAGAGTCACTTCCCTAGATAGTCGACACGACAACAACAGTGTTATGCCGTGTAGAAATGAAACCCATCAGTGTTATGCTATGTAGACGGAACTATCCAAAGCTTTGAGATTAAATGAACAAAAGATGAGCATGCGGATGGTTCCCGCGTGCTATCAAAATAAATACTTAATACAAAATAAAACAAATTCACTTGTGCCACTCTCCGATTGTAAAGTTCACTGATTTTCTCCTGAGTCAAATCCAAAATGCGAGCAAGAGCGAGGTCCGTGCCACAGGCTGGTCCTCTGAAGGCAGAGAAAAGACAAGAAGACAGATCCAACTCATCAAAAGTCTTCCGGTAAAGTAGCTTTAAACGCGTCTCGAGAAAGTGCACTACGGCATCCGTCTCAAAATATACTTATTTAAAAATTGATCGACTGATGATGAAAAAAAACTAATTAAGATTTCGAGCTTAGTTATCATAAAAACCTGCTGCGCCGATGCAACCGGCGGGAAAACGACGACAACAGTAGCATCTAAGAAAAGGACAAAACGAGAACTATGCAGCGGAAACAAAAAGATCAAATACCGTTGTTTTTCATCCATTTTTGCCTAGATCCACCAGATAGTAAATCTCCGGCGTTACGGCTTGATTTCTAACCAGACGCGATCAAGAGAGCGGAGATCGGAGGATGAATCGAGCGACGAACGGCGAAGTTTTCCCCTTTCATTTCCTCGAAGAACGTTCCTCGTTAGGTTTAAATCACAGTCTCTGGCTTTTTCTCTGACTTGATCTGGCGGGAAACATTCGAACATTCTCCGGTTTTTAAATAATAGCAGTCCGCAGAGCGCTGATTTACGGTCCTGCCATTGAATATTAAAATAGATTACTGCATACTTTTCCAAACTATAAATTTGAATTTTTTAAACAAGTTCTTACAATTTTAGTTTGAAATCAGATAAGTGGAAACCAAAATCTTAGATAGCAGAACTCCCGTTGTTCAATAATTTATTAGACTTCCCTTTTTTTTTAAAACGGGTGACAGACTATACTTGCATTAATTGTGGATAGCAATTCTCCTGCTCCCAATTCTCTTTCTCTTTTTCGCTCTCGTCTCATACGAATCACTAATGTCTAGTGACGGAAATCACTTAGTCCAAGCCCTCCATCTACCTGTTGGACAGGCGAGGAATTGAGACGAAATGATCCATCATCCATCCTCAAATCCCACTAGTATATTGCAGGGACGCGGACGGGACGATTTTTTCGTCCCAGGACCAAAAAATCATCGCGCTAGCGAGGTTGGATGAAAACCAAGACGGAAATTCATCCCGGACAAACAGACGGGACGGTTTTCATCCACACGGATGAAAAATTTGTCCCTTACAGAGGTTTTGGATGAGAAAACCATCCCCTCCGCGTCCCTGCACTGATTACAGAAGTTGGATGGGACAATCTTCCTCCCGTCCCGTCCATCTTCCACGTCCCGAATGATCCGGAACAATTAGTAGTGCAGGGATGCGGGCGGGTCGTTTTTTCATCCCTGAACGAAAAAATCATCCCGTCTACGAGGTTGGTTTAAAAACAGTGCAGAAATTTGTGCCAAGACCAACGGACGAGACGGTTTTTGTCCACTCGGACGAAAAAATTTGTCCCGTCCGGAGGTCTCGAACAAAAAAACAATCCTGTTTGCGTCCATGCACTGCTTCCGGATGTCAGAATAGACGATCTTTGTCCCGTCCCGTCCATCGTCCACGTCCCGAATGATCCGGAGCAATTAGTAGTGCAGGGACGCGGAGGGGACGTTTTTTTTCATCCCAGAACGAAAAAAATCATCCCGTCTGTGAGGTTGGACAAAAAATGGGACGGAAATTCATGCCAAGACCAATGGACGAGACGGTTTTCATCCACTCGGACAAAAAAATTTGTCCCGTCCGGAGGTCTCAAACAAAAAAACCATCCCGTCCGCGTCCCCGCACTGATTTCGGACGTCAGATGGGACAATCTTCGTCACGTCCCGTCCATGTTCCACGTCCTGGACGATCCGGAATTACTAGTAGTGCAGGGACGTGGACGGGACGGTTTTTCGGCCCATGATGAAAAATTTGTCCCGTTCACGAGGTTGGACGAAAACCGGGAAGGAAATTTGTCCCGGACGAGCGGACGGGATGGTTTTCGTCCACTCGGACGAAAAAACTATCCTGTCTGCATCCCTGCACTGATTCCAGACGTCGGACGGGACGATCTTCGTTACGACCCATCCATCGTCCAGTCCCGGACGATCCGGTCCTAGCGGCCCACTAGTAGGGAAAGAGATAGCCAACAACACTTGGACTCAGTGGAATTGGAACTGATGACTAATGACTAATGACAGAAATGACTTCGTCCATTCATCCCCCGCGGGTTTGACAGATGACGGATAAAGATGGAAGACAAGTCAATGACATGATGTGTCCACGTCAGCATTTGGGCCAAACGGGATTCTTCAGGGCCCAGTTATTGGATTTCAATGCAAACAACTGGTGGTCCAATGAGCCCAGCAAAGCATCGCCGTTGGATCTGGGCCATCGGTACATAATCTTGAGATGAACGGCGGAGATTCTCTCTGCGGAGGAGGTACCGACGCCATTGATTGGCGCCTCCGGTCCAATGGAAGTTAGGTGATTAGGAAGTAGATTAATTAATTAAGCCGAGTTTCAAGAGTTTGAACGAATAAATATGAGGGATTTTAGCAAGTAATACGATTTAACAGCAGCGGGAGCGAGGGAGAGGAGTTGGATATCTACGCTGAAGAGGGGAAGAGGACGCAAGAGCTGTCGAGGCCGAGGACTGGCTCCAGATTGAAGGGGGGCCAATCTGCGGCGATCGTGCAGTTCTTGCAGTTCTCGCATAGATGTGAGTGTTTCTTCTCGTTTTGATCCCGGTTGATGTTGTCGTCACTTCTTTCTTGTTCTTCCGGTGATCGTGGATCGACCGTGGAGAGGAGTTTCCTGGTTGGTTCTGCGGTGGATATTGGTGCTGAATTTCCGGTTATCTTACTGTTTGTGGAGGGGAGGTTAGAGGGATCAGTTTTTTTTTCAGGGTTTCGTTTGAATTTATGGTTTGTTGCGGTACGCCGAGCGAGTCAAACCCTCGCTTGCTGTCGTGGAATCAGTAGACGTGGATGGGAAGAGATTGGTTGAGAAACATAATCTAATTCTGATTACCCTAAACCCTTGCGAATTCTGCCGTCGTATTTCTTGTTTTCTGAGTTTAATCTTTCTTGTTTCGAAGATCGCGATGCTCCCCCCTCATCGGTTCGTTTTTTTTTCCGGTTGTTGATCTTCACCTATGGTTAGATTACGTTTTATTAACTCTGATTGATCAAGCTTAATCAGGATAATCTTCGAGATTTAGTCCTGATTCCAAATTTTTCTTGTAATTATCCCTTTTAACCCTCAGAAACTCTTTGAATTTCCGTACCCAAACGATCATAAGACTTTCACTTCAGTAATTTATTTCCTCCATTTCTGAGATCTACTGAAGTTTAATGAAAATGTAATCAAAATCATTGATGACCAATGATCGAATTGATCGTTCGGAGAAAAAGTTGCCGGGAATCAAACTTACCAGATCTCTCTCTTACCTTTAGTCTCTCTAGCAACGGCTTTAACCAAAATTTATTAGATTCTCGAGTCTTACACAAAAAACTGTAATCTCGCTTATAGCTCTCCTCCCGATCTCAGTTAATGAGAAACCAGAAGGATTAAAACAATCGTCGATATGTTACCCTGTTTCCCTTATGTGTTTGAACTATCGGGGTTTAACGTTCGAATCAATCAGAGTTCTATCTTAAGACTTTCTCTACCTTGTTTTATTCTCTATTTCTGAGATCTACGGATTACCGATGACCAGTGATCAAATAATTCGTCAAATAGTTACCTGGGATGAACCTCGCCAGTTTCTTCTCTTGCCTTCATTTTCCATAGCAACAGCTTTTATCAAAAGTCTCCAGATTCTTGAGTCTTACCCAAACAAACCTTGATCTTCCTCATAATTTTCCCCCAGATCTCAGAAAGCGGTCAGAAAGTGATGCCCTCTGGTTAACCCTCTTCTTCGAATGATACGAATCATTGGAATGTTTCAGAATCATGTTCCCTGATGATTGACCCAATCAGATGGAAAACAATCGTCAATTTTGATCCCTGGTTCCACATTCCTCGTAAATTCTTTGATATACTCTGGCCAAATGATCGTAAAACTTTCTCTACCAAAGTTTTGCCCCCTCTAGTTCTGTAACCTACCGATCATCGATGAACAACGTATGAATCATTCGTCCCGGTAAAAATAAAATGTCATCATTTCCTTCACATCTCAGGAGATGAGAAACGAGAAGGCTTAGAACACGTGAGAAAACAATCATCGATATCTAACCCTGATTCCTTCTTCATGCTTTATACTCGGGAACACTTCCAATTTCCATCTCAAATGATTCCTAGACTTTCTGTACCTAAATATACTGATCGTGACTTTATTTTCTGTAGCAATGGCTTCAACCAAAACTCACCAGATTCTCGAGTCTAACCCAAAAGAAAAATCATTGATCGCAGGAGGCGGTGACAAAGTAAAGCGATCGGTGATCATTGATCCGCTCGTGATCTCTCCTGGCAGATGAGGAACAACACATAAATCGATCAAACCCACCGAAGAACAGGAAGATTCATCGGCAATGGCTGTCGGCCAGACGAGCAACCAATGTCATTGCTACACCGTTCCAGACTTAGCCGCCCCGATCTTGAAATCCTCTCTCACCAGCAATCTCCTCGATCGATTCAGCTTGGGATGTCAGCTGGGCTGGGGCCAGTTTGGGGTCATTCGAGAGTGCACTGACATTTTCACCGGCGAGAGGTTCGCCTGCAAATCGATCGCCAAAGACCGGTTGGTCACTGCGGACGATCTTCGCAGTTTGAAGCTAGAAATTGAGATCATGTCCAGGCTTTCAGGGCACCCCAGCGTGGTGGAGTTGAAGGCCGTGTTCGAAGAGGAGGACTACGTTCATTTGGTGATGGAGCTATGCGCTGGAGGGGAGCTGTTTCATCTTTTAGAGAGATGCGGAAGTTTCTCTGAGGGGGAGGCGAGGACTCTTTTTAGGCGGCTTATGGAGGTGGTGAAGTTTTGTCATGATATGGGCGTCGTTCACCGGGATCTGAAGCCGGAGAACATCCTCTTGATGAATGACTCTCCCTCGTCGCCGATCAAGCTGGCCGACTTCGGGCTGGCCACTTTCTTCGAACCAGGTGCTCGTAAAGCTCTTTTTTTACTCTCAAATTCCTATTTTTTTATGGGTGTCTGGGTTTTTGGTTTCTCGCACTAGGGCGGGAACTTATAGAGGTCATTTTTTTATTTCTAAGTCCTATTTTCTCTATCTGGGAGTTGGCGTATATTTAATAAATATTTTATTTTTCATCTGGGTTTTGGTTATTCGCTACCGGGCAGGAAGAAATTGTCCGGCACGGAGGGCACCCGTACAGCTCTTTTTTTTTTTAATTTATAATTCCTGTTTTATTCATCTAAATTCTGAATCTGTTGTTTGTTACTAAGCAGGAAAGAAATTGTCAAGGACGGGGTAGCGGGGCACCCGTAAAGTTCGTTTTTTTTTTAAAATTAAAACTTCCCATTTTCCACCTAGGTTATGGGTTTCTGCGACTGGGAGAGGAAGAAATCGTCGAGGACGAGGGGTGTCAAGAAAGATGATTTTTTCTCATCTGGGTTTTTGAGTTTTTGCTACTGGGCGCATTTCTTCACTCACAAAATACGTTTTCTGTAGGAGTTTTGTATTTTTGCAGTTGGGCTCGTTTTCTTCTATAAAAATTCAACTTTTTTCACCTGGGTTTTGGGTTTCACCCCCTGGGCAGAGGAGAATTGGCGTCGACTCTAGTACCCATTAAGCTCATTGTTGTACTTTAACAATCATTTTTTCCGTTTGGGTTTCTGCTTTTTTGCGATTGGGCAGGGAAAAAATTGTCGTCGACGGTGGGTAGCCCGTTCTACATAGCGCCGGAGGTGTTGGGAGGAGGATACAACCAGGCTGCTGACATATGGAGCGCTGGGGTCATTCTCTATATACTGCTGAGCGGTGTCCCGCCCTTCTGGGCAAAAACCAAGTCAGGGATCTTCGGCGCCGTCCGAGCCGCCAACCTGCGGTTCCCATCCGATCGCTGGGGCCACATCTCCCCTTCCGCAATCGCCCTCATCTCTGGCATGCTTCGCAAGGACCCTTCTCTGCGCCTCACCTCCAACCAAATCCTCGGTAAGACAGAGAGAGAGAGAGAGAATTTTATTACTGCTGGTGAAAATGTGTTCACAGTAACAGATGACGATGACGAGTCATCATCATCCCCGTCATTCCTGGGATGGCAATGTCGAAACTGCCATCGTCTTCTCCCCATGGATGACAATTATGCAATTGTCACCGCAAATACGATGACGACAATGATTTTATCTCATCACTCTCCCACTGTTACCTTCATTTAGACGATGATGTGATGAAATCGTCATTATTATCCGTCTGCGTCCTGGATTAGGATGAATAAATCGTTATCATCTTTTGTAGACACTTGCTGATGATGAATATCTGGTGTTAATTTCAAGGTGGGTTTGATGTTTTTTGTGCAGAACATCCTTGGATGAGAGATGGTGGGCCAGATCCCCCGGCAACAAGCAAGCCCGGCTCGATCAGGCTCAAGTCTCGGTCCAACTGTGGGGGCCGCTCAGACGAGGCGGCTGGTTGTTCTTCCTCGACGTTCTCCTTCTCCTGCAAGGCGTCCTTCTCTTTTGCGCTCGCTTCCGTCTCCTTCGACCGGGGGTCGAGCTCGCCTCCTGTTCAAACGCTGCCCAGCTTCGAATTCTTCCAACCTGCTTCCGGAGGAGTCCAAAGAGGTACAATTTGGGCCAAACTCCCCGTCTTTGTGAGCATCGCCAGCTTTGGTTCAGTAAAGGCTAGCCAAATCAACGTCATCGACTATTGTTGACACTGATGAAATTACATGGATGGATGGTTGACGTTGACTTTTTACCTTACTTGAACGCTGATATGGTCAACCCCTCTTCGATGAAACGCCAACTAGTCCTGATCTGGACCCAAGACTGCATTTTTTAACTTGTCTTTGTGGGTTCAGACTGCAGCTTGGGGAAGCCCTTCGCTGGCGGGGCGGCCGAAGACGAGGAGGCGTCAACGGTGGCGATACAGAGGAGGAGGAACCAGACAATGGGAGGGGGCGAGGTGAAACCAGTCGGGCTCATCGTCTCGGAATCAATCATTCGTTGGGCCTCGCCCACGCGCCTCTCCAGCGCCCACTCCCTCCCCTCCTCTCTTGTCTGTTGAAGTCCCTCTGGTCAACTCCTCACCCTTCTCCCCTCAAGTATGTTCGAACTACCGATTCTAGCTATGAGCTAAAAAAATTTCACGACCATCGACCTTTGACTGTTGACCGTTGACTGTCCATGAACGCAACTAATGAGTTGGTTAATGGCCTTGTTGGACGGATCAGGGACCGTACTCCGTCCCGTCTGTTTTTGTTGTTCGTCATCGTCCGGAGTGATGGATAGATGACTATACGAATTCAATTCCATGTCACACATGACTGATGACGAAAACAAGGGAATAGATGATGAGTAGACATGGTCGTTCTGTTCTGTTCATTTTAAGCGAACAAAAAATTCGCATAAAAGAACTGCACAGGGCCTTGTTGTTTGTTCTGTTCTTTTTTTTTTAAATAACGAACGAAATTCGCACATTCGCACAAATTTGCACAGTCGCACATAACTAGAACAAAATTTGCACAAAGCGAACAAAGGAATCGCACACGGGTCTGTGCGACGTTATGTTCGAATTTGTTTTTTTCTGTTCGGAAAACCGAACAGAATGAACAATTCGCACAAAAAGAACAGAACGATTATGTCTAATGACGAGCACCACGGAAATGTGGAAGAAAATATAAAAAATTAAAAAATAGAAAAATGAGAGGATGGGAATAACGACAATTGTCAACGGGGACGAATGTGGATGATGACCGACGATGGCAGGGATGAGAATCTTCTACAGCACCGATGACTGCTGCCGGCAAGGGTAAGATAACTGTTGACAATGGGGATGACCATCGCGGAGGGGCCATCGTACTTTGTGGTTTGACCATTGACTGTTGACCACTTGTCGTAATTAGTAGACGTGGATGGGAAGAGATTGGTTGAGAAACGGAATCTAATTCTGATTACCCTAAACCCTTGTGAATTCTTGTTTTCTGGGTTCAATCTTTCTTGTTTCGAAGATCACGATGCTCCCCTTCTTCATCGGTTCGTTTTTTGTTTTCCGGTTGTTAATCTTCACCTAAGGTTAGATCACGTTTAATCTACTCCGACTGTTCAAACGTAATTAGGATTATCCTCGATATTTAATTATCCCTTTTAACCGCCAGAAACTCTTCGAATTTTCCGCACCCAAACGATCCTAAGACCTTCTCTTCATAAATATCTCTTCCTCCATTTCTGAGATCTTCCGAAATTTAATCAAAATGTAATCAAAATCATTGATGACCAGCGATCCAACTGATCGTTTCGGAGTAAAAAGTTAACCGGGAATCAAACTTATCAGTTTTCTCTCTTGCCGTTGACCATCGACATTGACCGTTGACCATTGACCCTTGACCGTTGACCATTGACCGTTGACCAACGAACTCATAAGTTCGTTGGAGCCACACGCTTTGGGGAAGAGAGATGATTGGCTGCGGGGCGATCGCGGCGGGGGGGAGCGCCGTCGGCGGGCTCGGCCGCGGCGGCGACCAGAGGCGGCGGCGGAGGCCGGCGGCGGCGGCGGCGGCGACGGGGCGGGGGTACAGCGTTGATTTCAAGACGATGGGGGGGTGCAAGTTGGGGATTTCGTGGTACCCCGAGTTCGACTACGACGCCACGGGAGGGGCGGCGATGGCGATGGCGGAGGAGGAGGGGAAGGAGCTGGCGGTGGAATTCGAGGCGGCGTCGATGTATATCCCGGCGCTGGCGTCGGGGACGACGAGGTTCTTGGGTCTCCCATTGCCGCCCTTTCTGAAGATCGAAATCGCCCCGGAGAAGCTCCAGGGCATCATCAACACGCACACTGGCCAGGCATCCCTCTTCTTCAACTTCTTCTTCTTCTTCTTGGTCTTTTTTCCTTGTTTCTTCTCTCTTTTTTCTTCTTTTTCTTCTCTTGCTTCTTCTCCTGTTTTTTTCTGATCTTCTCTCTTCTTTCTTCTTCTTCTTCTCTTGTTTCTTCTCCTGTTTTTTCTTATCTTCTCTCTTCTTTCTTTTTTCTTCTTTTCTTCCTCTCCTCTCTTCTTTCTTTTTCTCCTGTTTTTTTCTGATCTTCTCTCTTCTTTCTTCTTTTTCTTTTCTTCCTCTCTTTTCTCTTCTTTTTTTTCTCCTAATTGTTCTTATCTTCTCTCTTCTTTCTTTTTCTCCTATTTTTTCTGATCTTCTCTCTTCTTTCTTCTTTCTTCTTTTCTTCCTCTCTTCTCTCTTCTTTCTTTTTCTCTTATTTTATCTTATCTTCTCTCTTCTTTGTGTCTCCTATTTTTTCTTACCTTCTCTCTTCCTCTCTTCTCTTCTGTCTTCTTTCTTTTTCTCCTTTTTTTCCTATGTTCTCTCTTCTTTCTTTTTCTCCTACTTTTTCTTATCTTCTCTCTTCTTTCTTTTTCTCCTATTTTTTCCTTACCTTCTCTCTTCCTCTTTTTACTTATTTTCTTATTTCTTCTTCTCTACTTTTCCTTTTTCTTCTTCTCTACTTTTCTTTTTTTCTTCTTCTCTACTTTTCTTTTTTTCTTCTTTTTTCCTGTTTCTACTTCTTTTTTTCTTCTTTCTACATTTTTCTTCTCTCTTCTTTTTTCCTCTTTCTACTTCATTTTTCTTATCTTTCTTTGATTCTCCTTTTGCATCTTTCTTCTTTCTTCTCCTTTCTCTCTATTTTCTTCATTTTTTTTCTTCCTTCTTCACATTTCTTCTTTCTTTTCTCCCTTGATCCTTACTTCTTCTTACTACTCTCTTCTCCCCTTCTCCTATTTCTTCTCCCTTATCCTTCTTTCTTCTTTGCTTCTTCTTCCTCAACTACTACTACTACTAACCCATTTGTTCGTTTTCTAACTGGGTAACTTGTGATTGTCAGAGCAGGTGGACTTGGATTTCAGGGCCAAGTTCTGGTTCTCTGTGGGGAGACTGTACCAGGCGCCGGCACTGGTTGTGGAAACAAAGCTAACAACTGAAGAGTCAGTGGGCAAGGCCATGGCGGGCCGGGGCCGGCGGCTTGATGAAGGCGGCGTTTGTAGCCTTGTCGGCGTCGCCACCGTAACTCCAGTCAACGATCTTCTCTTGGACAACTTCCTCCGCTTGCCCACTGAGTGTATCGCCCGCCTCAATGCCTTCATCTCTGTCTCAACTACCCAGTTGGACGAAAACGAAGTTTGAGTAATGATTCTTTCAGACCATGGTCAGCAGAGCTCAAAGAGGTGAGAAAGTTACATTCTTGGAGACTTCAACATGAGAAAGGAAGTTGATGGTCTCAGTTAGCTTACCATGATAACAAAAACATTACAGGCATGAATGTTGATGAATGTTTATATTTTGATTTGTGGCAGATGTATGAATATTCAGTATTTTGGACAAGGTGATCAGAGTTCAAAGAGATGAGAAGTGGCATTCATGAAGACTTGGCGACCAGTGAAAAGAAAAAATGCCAGGAAGAAAAATAAAAAAAATGTATGATGGGGCAGGAGAGCAGCAAGATTCTCTTCTGGGAATGGTAAATTCATATCACCCACGTAATCCATGATAAATACACTTTTTTGGAGTTGTAGGGGCATTAATAACATGGACAGCATAGAAACAATCCAACGCATGGTAAGGAATAACCATGGTATAAGACTGGTCGGCCTCATCGAAACGAAGTTTAAAAATGAAAAAATAGATATCTATAAACGCACAATTGGACTATCTCAGTGTCAGACAGTTAGTAATGGTCAAATAGGTATATTCATACCTGAGTCACAAATCAGAATTTCAACAGTCATCAACGGGACGCCTCGTTGATGGCTTCAAAGCAACGCGATAAGGATGAATAAAAATAATAATAATGAGGTGTTCACTTAAATAACCTATTTCAATGGTGTGATTGTTTAAGAATTGTATGAGATGTAGAGAATTTGGGCAGAGATTGCTCTATGATGCATTGCCTTGTTTAATTCCCTAAACCAGGCTTGTCGGGACTTCTTGATGCCATAGAGAGCTTTATGTAGTTTGCACACAAGAGCCACTTTCTGAGCCGTCTTATAACCTTTAGGAATATGTACATAAATTTCCTCTGCGAGATTGCCATGGAGAAAATGTGTTTTTAATATCTAGCTGATTCGTTTCCCAACCTGATAGAATCCAGTCTAATAAAGATTCTTAACAGATTCATTTTGTCTAATGGAGCAAAGGTTTCACTGTAATC